>NC_058524.1:44203245-44506275 GCF_904849725.1 Hordeum vulgare subsp. vulgare
ATGCAATCCAAGGTGATATAGGCATCGACATATTCCTTATCTATTGTAACTGACGTTGTGTAAACCCTGACACCCCTAGTGTCTATATAAGCCTGGGATCATAGCTCGTAGGATACATCAAGGTCATTACGATTAGGGTTTAGACCACAACATCGATCTCACAGGAGATCAACTCTGTACTCTGTACTATCTCATCAATAACAACAAGAGCAGGACGTAGGGTCTTACCTCCATCAAGAGGCCCGAACCTGGGTAAAACACCTTGCCCATTGTCTCTTGTTACCCATCGACCCTAGATCCACAGTTCTGACCCCCTACTCGAGATCGTCCGGTTTTGACACCGACAGGGTCCTCGGGCCGCTTATCCATTCCCATGGGTCGGACTCCTGGGTCGTTCGATCATCATTGGTGATACAAAAATCAAGATGGCCTCTTCTGAAGACATGGCGTGTAATCCAAGGCAACATAGTGATCGGCATATTCCTTTTCTAATGTAACCCTATCATCTCTGGTATGTATATAAACCAAGGGGTCATAGCTCGTTGTGGGGTTTTAAGCTCATTAAGATTAGGGTTTTAGACCACAACATATGATCTCGAGGTAGATTAACTATGTATTATGTATTACTCCATCAATATAAACAAGAGCATAACGTAGGGTTTTACCTCCATTAAGAGGGCCTGAACCTGGGTAAACATCGTCTCCCTTGTCCATTGTTACCCATCGATCCAAAGATCGATAGTTCATACCCCTACTCGAGACCAGCCGGTTTTGACATTGACAGTCGCACCAGTGGGCAAACACTTCTGCCACCACAGGTGGAAAGGGTAGATCACCGGTAAACAAGGCACCGAAGAAGTCCTTGGCATATGAACAATGTGCTAACAACCCAAAAGCACGTGTCTATATCCGGGTCAAAGAATGGTATCACACAAAGTGTACAAGCACCTTAGGCTTGAGATGAACATTCTACATGATAAAATTATGGATTCACAGCTAGCCAATAAGAAGTAAGGATCGATCGTTAACCCAACACATTACACTATGAAGGTGCCAAAGGGATATACTGTCTTTGATAGATTCAGCAGGGACAAAATATATGTAAATTTCAAAGAAATCTTCTATATGTTCAGATTTTATAGTCTTGAAACATACCTAATGAGGCTATGGGCGCTTTTTGAAGCCATTGAGGTAAGAATCAAGAATATGACCGATGTTTGCATAGCCGATCATTTTCTCATGTACCAGGAAAGCCTAAGAAATGAGGAAGGGAGGCGGTGCATGCGGAGTTACCTTCTGGATTCAATGCAACGTAACAAGCTTAAAAACTTCTTCTCGTGCCATATGGACCCATGTACATCCTTACTCATCTTTAATATGTCACTTTAGTACCTTATATATTCCGTCATATATGTTTTCACGTCTCAAAATTTGTAACTTTCTCATGATTGACGTATGTTTATTCAATATTGTGCAGCAACCATTGAGTTCTACTAGTGCTAAGACCGCTAATGTGCCATTGTTACTTGCTGGATTCCATGAAGAGCTAGGGAAAAGACTGGTTTCTCCTAAAGACCTTCTCGATGATTGCCTTTTCCATTGGGTGACCACAAGTGGCCACACGACTAAAAAGTCCTATAAAGTAATTGGAAGGAAAATTATTACCTTCAGATGGAACGCTCTATCTAGTATGCAACAACCACCAACTAGTCTGACTTGTGGCTTCTATGCGTGCATTCAAATGGAAGAATTCACATGTTCCACGAAAGCGTTAAATCTGCATGATAAAATCGTCAAATGGGGTCATGAAGTACAAAACAATTCAGCCGAACCTAGCTTAGTGCTCGAAGAACTATAAGTCAAGTTCGCGACTATCATAAACAAGGAGGTCAACCCGTCGTTCGGCCTATACTGTAATAACACCTAAGAATATGAGTCCAACCAACAAAAAGCCTAACCTAGCTTATTGCAGTGGGCACAACTCAAATTGTGACTAAACATATTTTTCTCTCTATGTTGTTCAACTTGATCAACATACTATACTACATGATCATGTATTTTGTGTAACTCGTTTAAAATTAATGTACTTCGCATTCTTTATTTTGAGTTATAATGCTAGTTTTGTTCCTGTTTTTCTTGCATTTACTAATAAATGTCCCCTATTTGCGTTAGCTAACGTTGTTGTGGCAGCATAATATATGTTGCCACAACAACATTTTTTATTTTAGCATGGTATAACAATCACTAACGGGCGCTAAATGGCGCCTGTGAGACGTACTACACAGAGAAGTGGCTAGGCTTTCACGAGGATCACAACTGGAATGGCTGCTACTAGAAAGGTCATACTAGTGGAGAGCGGGAGCCCGCCACTACTAGCACTATAGAAGTGGTGGGAGGCTAGTGGCGAGCAGCCTAGAGAGGATTACCCGCCACAGGTAGGCTTTAGTTACCCCGCCAGTGCTAGGCATTCCTACAATAGTGTAACCGGTGGTAGAGGTCCTCATACAACCAAACCCTTGATTCACTCAAAGCTCGCTTTGAGGCCTTCTTTGCCATCCTGTACTTCCCTATGATTTCCGCCCTCCTATCGAGATATATGCGTATGAAATAATCTTTCTTCTCCTTAATATCCTTATGGACATCATCATCCCACCACCAAGTATCTTTAGCTTTGCTTCTACATCTCCTGGAAACTCCAAACTCCTTCCGGGGCACCTTACGAATGCAAGTCTCCTTCTTGATCCACATATTTTATGCATCACCTTGAATGACCCTCTCATTGAATGCATGAGCTACCTCCCCTTGAGGTCCCACCACTTCATTCTAGCGTCTTTGGCACGCTTGTCCCACTAGACATGAATCCAAAAGCAGAAGTCAACAACCACAAGCTTATGCTGAGGGACAACACTCTCTCAAGGTATCACCTTACAATCTAGGCACGCACGCTTGTCTTCTCTTCTCGAGAGGATGAAATCAATCCAGCTAGAGTGTTGACCACTACTAAAAGTCAATAGATGTGATTCTCTCTTCTTAAAGAGGGTGTTAGCTATGATCATGCCGTAGGCTTGAGAAAATCTTAAGAAGTCTTCTCCTTCTTGATTTCTGATGTCGTATCCAAAGCCCCCATGCACCCCTTCGAAATCTGTGTTAGATGTGCCGACGTGGCCATTGAGATTTCCTCCTATGAAGATCCTCTCACCAATTGGTACACTCCTAACCATGTCCTCGAGGCCTTCTTAGAACTCCCTCTGGGCGTTCTCTTTGTGTCCTACTTGAGGGGCATACCAAATGCCTACACTTTTCATATAGTGAATCTTGCTACGTTACTATTGCTGCTACTGTTGTTACAATCACTAGAAAATTGTTGTTGGTACCATTACTGTTACTACTACTATTTTTCTATGCTACTATTCTTTTGCTGCAGAGAGATATTCGTGGTGTGGTTGAATTGACTAGTCAAGTCCTAACACCAATAAATATTCTTTGGCTCCCCTTGTGTCGAATCAACAAATTAGGGTGTAATACTACTCGTGAAGACTATTCCGATCCCCTATACTTGTAGGTTATCAAGACATTTTTCTGGCGCCGCTGCTGGGGAACATAACTCTATTTATTATGTTCACTCGAGGTTATACAATTTTCACTATGAAGAACCTGAAAGATACTAGAACCAAGATCGCACCCTCTAAGACGAGGGGAGGTAAGTAACTGCCATCTAGCTCTGCTTTGATTGACGTATTGTTTTGAATCAGCTTATGACACCACCACTTGCTACTCGTTCTGATATGCCACAAGTACTTGATGATGCTACTTATGAATTTCATGAAACTTATGATGGTGCTACTTCTATGCTTTATATGACTAAAATGGTGCCACTCGGTGAATTACTTGATGCTCATATTGCTAGATCTAGAGAAACTGAAGAATACTGAAAGTGATGAAAACTATGATTCACCTATTATGCCTAGATATTCTAATAGATATGATATTCCCAATGTTCCCGAGGGTTATGTTATGGATGTGGATATAGCTAGAGACATTCTTGCTTGCAATGATAGAGATTATTGGAGGAAATTGCTTGTAAACTTAAATAAAAATCTATGATGGTGGAAATGAAACATGATCTCAAATTTGCTACTTCTCCTATATGTGTTACTCAGAAGGATTATGAATTCTCTATTCATCCCGATCCTTTCCATGGTTATGAAAGTGAAACTTTTGGGGCACACCTTACTAAATTGCATGATATTGCCACCTTGTTTCCTCATGAGGAAAAGATGCGCTATTACTATATACTTAAGCTATTTTCCTTTCTCTATGAAAGACGATGTAAGGAAATGGTTCCTTACTCTTGCTCCTGGTTATGTGCGTAGACCCCAGGATATGATATATTACTTCATTGAAAAATACTTTCCCGCTCAAAAAAACAAGTTACCTTACAGGAAATATTTAACTTTGTGCAAATTGAAGAAGACAATCTCCCTCAAGATTGGGGGAGGCTTCTCCAACTACTTAGAGCTTTTCGTGATCATCCACTTAAGAAAAATAATTGATATCTTTTACAATGGACTAATCGATGCTTCTAGGGACTACCTAGACAGTTTTGGTGGTTGGGTTTTCAGGGAATGAACTATTGGGCAACCTTAAGAACTATTGAATAATTTATTGAGAAACGCTGATGATTGGACACTTCTCGAACCATTGTTGGAACCTATCCAAAAGAATAGAGGTATTTTATTCCTTTATCCACAACATATACAAGAAGCCAAGGTATCTATGAAAGAAAAAGGTATTAAATCTAAACATGTTAAGAATCTACCACCCATTGAGGAAGTACATGGACTTGATAGCCCTACACAGATAGTAGAGGAAAATTGTCTCCGTAGATTAAATGAAAGTGATATACCTTATACTAAAACTCCTAGTCAGTTCATGGATGAATTTGATAATTACATTGTTAATAAAGAACATTTTAATAATTATGTGAAATATTGATACGTCCATTTTGCATTATGCTTTTATGTTGATAATTATCGCTTTATGGGCTGTTATTACACTTCACGGTACAATACTTATGCCTTTTCTCTCTTATTTTGCAAGGTTTACATGAAGAGGGAGAATGCCGGCAGTTGGAATTCTGGTCTGAAAAAGGAGCAAGTTTGAGATACCTATGCTGCGCAACTCCAAAAGCCATGAAAATCTACGAGGAATTATTTTGGAATTTATAAAAAATACTAGGTGGAATAAGTACCAGAGGGGAGCCACCAGGAGGCCATAAGCCTGCTAGGCGCGGCCTACCCCCTGGCCGCGCCTAGGGGGCTTGTGGGCTCCCTGTTGGCCCTCTGGCTCCCCTCTTTTGCTATAAGGAGGGTTTCGTTCCAGAAAAAAATCAAGAGGAGGCTTTCGGGAGGAATCGCCACCGCCACGAGGCGGAACTTGAGCAGAACCAATCTAGAGCTCCGGCAGGGTCGTCCTGCCGGGGAAACTTCCCTCCCGGAGGGGGAAATCGTCGCCATCGTCATCACCAACACTCCTCTCATCGGAGGGGACTCATCACCATCAACATCTTCATCAGCACCATCTCATCTACAAACCCTAGTTCATCTCTTGTAACCAATCTCCGTCTCGCGACTCGATCCGATTGGTACTTGTAAGGTTGCTAGTAGTGTTAATTACTCTTTGTAGTTGATGCTAGTTGGATTACTCGGTGGAAGATTATATGTTCAGATCCTTGATGCTATTCAATACCTCTATGGTCATGAATATAATTATGCTTTGTGAGTAGTCACTTTTGTTCCTGAGGACATGCGATAAGTCATGCTATAAGTAGTCATGTGAATTTGGTATTCGTTCGATATTTTGATGCGGTTGTATGTTGTTTTTCCTCTAGTGGTGTTATGTGAACGTCGACTACATACCACTTCACCATTATTTGGGCCTAGAGGAAGGCATTGGGAAGTAATAAGTAGATGATGGGTTGCTAGAGTGACAGAAGCTTAAACCCTAGTTTATGCGTTGCTTCGTAAGGGGCTGATTTGGATCCACTAGTTTAATGCTATGGTTAGACTTTGTCTTAATTCTTCTTTCATAGTTGCGGATGCTTGCGAGAGGGGTTAATCATAAGTGGGATGTTTGTCCAAGTAAGGTCAGCAACCAAGCCCGGTCCACCCACATATCAAACTATCAAAGTAGCGAACGCGAATCATATGAACATCATGAAAACTAGCTTGACAGAAATTCCCATGTGTCCTCGGGAGCGCTTTACCTCCTATAAGAGTTTGTCCAGGCTTATCCCTTTCTACATAAGGGATTGGGCCATCTTTTTGCACCTTTCTTACTATTGTTACTTGCTACTTGCTACAAATCATCTTACCACACAACTATCTGTTACCGATAATTTCAGTGCTTGCAGAGAATAACTTGCTGGAAACCACTTGTCAGATCCTTCTGCTCCTTGTTGGGTTCGACACTCTTACTTATCGAAAGGACTACGATAGATCCCCTACACTTGTGGGTCATCAAGACTCTTTTCTGGCGCCGTTGCCGAGGGGTGAAGCGCCTTTGGTAAGGAAACATTTATATAGTGTGCTGAAATTTATTGTCACTTGTTACTATGGAAACTAATCCTTTGAGGAGCTTGTTCGGGGTATCTTCACCTCGAACGGAAGCACAAGGAGTTGCTCCTCAACCTGCTGCACCTACTGAAAATATTTGCTATGAATTTCCTTCGGGTATGCTTGAGAAACCGCTGGCTAATCCTTTTACATGAGATGGAACATCACATCCCGACTTGCATCTAATCTATGTAGATGAAGTTTGTGGTTTATTTAAGCTTGCAGGTTTGCTCGAGGATGAGGTCAAGAAGAAGGTATTTCCCATATCTTTGAGGGATAAAGCATTGACATGGTATAGTCTATGTGATGATACTGGATCATGGAACTACAACCGATTGAAATAGGAATTTCATCAAAGGTTTTATCCTATGCATTTGGTACATCGTGATCGGAATTATATTTATAATTTTTGGCCTCCCTTGGGGGAGGCTTAAATCAATGTTATATTCATGCCCCAACCATGAGCTCTCGAGAGAAATTATCATTCAGAACTTCTATGCTCGGCTTTCTCATGATAATCGCACCATGCTTGACACTTCTTGTACCGGTTCTTTTATGAAGAGAGATATTGACTTCAAATGGAATTTATTGGAAAGAATTAAACGCAACTTTGAAGATTGGGAGTTTGATGAAGGTAAGGAGTCAGGTATGAATTTCAAGTTTGATTGCGTTAAATCCTTTGTCGAAACAAATACATTTCATGATTTTAGCGCTAAATATGGACTTGACTTTGAGATAGTAGCTTCATTGTGTGAATCATTTGCTGATCATATTGATCTCCCTAAAGAGAAGTGGTTTAAATATCACCCTCCCTTAGAATTTAGTTAAACCCAATCCAGTTGAAGAGAAAGTCATTGCTTATAATGATCCTATTGTTCCCAGTGCTTACATTGAGAAACCACCTTTCCCTGTTAGGATAAAGGATCATTCTAAAGCTTCAATTGTGATACGTAGGGGGCTACATTAGAACACCTTGTTGACGGACACCTATTCTTGACTTGATGCCTCCCCGGCAACGGAGCCAGAAAATTGTCTTGATAACCCTCAGGTATAGGGAATCGCAATAGTTTTCGAGGATAGAGTATTCAACCCAAATTTATTGATTTGACTCAAGGGGAAGCAAAAGAATATTCTCAAGTATTAGCAGTTGAGTTGTCAATTCAACCACAGCTGAAAGATCTAGTGTCTGCAGCAAAGTATTAGTAGAAAAGTAGGGTGATAGCATCAGTAGCAACAGTAACCAGTAGCAGCAAAGTAACAACAGTAGCAACAGAGTAACAGCAACAGTGACAACATTAGAAGCAGAGTAACGTAGCAAGGACCAGTAGTAAAAGACTCGTAGGCATTGGATCGGTGCTGGATGATTATGCCGGATATGATTCATCATGTAACAGTTATAACACGGAGAGATATGTAACTAGCTCCCGTTAGTCAATCTAATGTAGGCATGTATTCCGTATGTAGTCATACGTGCTTAGGGAAAAGAACTTGCATGACATCTATTGTCCATCCCTCCCGTGGCAGCGGAGTCCTAATGGAAACTACGGGATATTAAGGTTCTCCTTTTAATAAAGAACCGGACCAACGCATTAACACGTGGTGAATACATGAACTCCTCATACTATGGTCATCTCCGGGAGTGGTTCCGGCTATTGTCACTCCGGGGTTGCCGGGTCATAACACATAGTAGGTCACTACAACTTGCAAGATAGGATTTAAAACACACATATATTGGCGACAACATAATAGGTTCAGATCTGAAATCATGGCACTCGGGCCCTAGTGAAAAGCATTAAGCATGGCAAAGTAGTAGCAACATCAATCTCAGAACGTAGTGGATACTAGGGTTCAATCCCCGTCAAAACTAACTCGATTACATAATAGATCTCATCCAACTCATCACCGTCCTGCAAGCCTACGATGATATTACTCACGAACGGTGAAAAGCATCATGGAATTGGCGATGGAGGAAGGTTGATGATGACGATGGCGATGATTTCCCCTCTCCTTAGCCCAGAACGGACTCCAGATCTGCCCTCCAGATGAAGAACACGAGGTGGCGGCGCCTCTGTATCGTAAAACGCGATGAATCCTTCTCTCTGGTTTTTTTCCGGGCGAAACGGAATATATAGAGCTGAGATTGGAGGCGGTGGAAAGTCATGGGCCCCACAAGCCCTCACGACGCGACCAGGGGGGGGGGGGGGGGTGGCCGCGCCCCTGGGCTTGTGGCCCACTTGCTCACCTCCTCCGGTAAATCTTTGCGCAGGTATTTTTCATTAGTTCCAGAAAAATTCTCCGTAAATTTTTAGGTCATTCCGAGAACTTTTATTTCTGCACAAAAACAACACCATGGCAATTCTGCTGAAAACAGCGTTAGTCCGGGTTAGTTCCATTCAAATCATGCAAATTAGAGTCCTAAACAAGGGCAAAAGAGTTCGGAAAAGTAGATACGACGGAGACGTATCAGCTCCCCCAAGCTTAAAGCCTTGCTTGTCCTCAATCAATGTTGACAAACAGAAAGAGACAAAAGAAAAACTTTGACAAACTCTGTTTGATCTTGTTGTTGCAACTATGTCTAACGCACAACCAAAATTTCAGCAAGATCACAAGCTAACCACATAAGTAAATGATATCTAGGTATCACGGTAAACTCATATCAATGGCATAATCAGCTAGCGAGCAAATAATAATAAGCCTCAAATGTCAACACTTCAATCAAAACAACATGAAGCAGTACGAACAAATGGTATCTCGCTAGCTCTTTCTGAGACCGCAAAACATAAATGCAGAGCACCTTTAAAGACCAAGGGCTGACTAAACATTGTAACTCATGGCAAAGAAGATCCAGTCACAGTCATACTCAACACAGTTAAAAGCAAAGTAGAAAAATGATAGAGGTGCTCCCTAATTGGTGCTTTTATAAGAGGAGGCTGACTCGACAGGAACATAAATAGACAGGCCCTTCGCAGAGGGAAGCATTGATTTGCAGAGGTGCCAGAGCTCAAGCTTTTAAAACAGAGATAATAATTTTGGGTGGCACGCTCTCATTGTCAACGCAATGACTAAGAATTCTCAACATCTTCCACGCTACACATGCTATAGGCGGTTCCCAAACAGAAAAGTAAAGTTTTGACTCCCCCACCACCAATCAATCACACTCCACGGCTAGCTGAATCCTCGGGTACCGTCCATACCAACATCAATCCTGGGGGAGTTTTGTTTGCAATTATCTTTTCAATTTGAGCATGGAACTGGGAATTCCAATTACCAGCCCCTTTCTCGTGAATGACAATGAATAAACACATATCGAGGATAACACACCTAGCATGGAAGATACTGATAGCCCCCTGTCACCACATGAGAGATTCGGGCATGCAAAACAGATTATTTCTTGAAGGTTTAGAGAGTGGCACATGCAAATTTACTTGGAACGGCAGGTAGATACCGCATATAGGTAGGTATGGTGGACTCATATGGAACAACTTTGGGTTTATGGGAGTGGATGCACAAGCAGTATTCCCGCTTAGTACAAGTGAAGGCTAGCAAAAGACTGGGAAGCGACCAACTAGAGAGCGACAACGGTCTTCAAAATGCATTGAGATTAACTAACATTGATTGCAAGCATGAGTAGGACATAAATCACCATGAACATGAACATCATAGAGGCTATGTTGATTTTGTTTGAACTACATGCGTGAACATGTGCCAAGTCATGCCACTTGAATCATTCAAAGGAGGATACCATCCTATCATACTACAACACAATCATCTCAACATGCATGTGGGCATCCAAGACAAACCATTATAAGCTCCTAGCTAAGTAAGCATGGCATAAGCAACTATGATCTCTAAGTTGTCATTGCAAACATGTTTCTCTCACAACAAAGCTAAATCAGGCACGATGAGCTAGTCATATTTACAAAAACAAAATAGATCGAGTTCATACCAGCTTTTCGAGGCTCAGTCACTTCATCATATATCGTCATTATTGCCTTTCACTTGCATGACCGAACATTGTGAACAATAATAAGCGTGCTCGTGCATTGGACTACGCTGGAATCTGTAGGCAAACACAAAGGAGAAGACAAAGTAATACGACTCTTTAACAGATAAACAGATATGCATGCGAGAGCCACTAAACATTGTCAGCAATATCTTCTACCTTGACCCAAAGAAAAAGAAAACTATTTACACGGGAAAACTCCCAACAAGCAAAAGAAGAAAAAGGAAACCTTTCTGTTTTTTTCCAAACTAGACAGACACACGAAAAGAAAACGAGAAAAAGAAATAAACTAGCATGGATGATATAGTGGCAAAGTGTGAACATCGGCTAACAAAGTGAAAGCATAAGCAAGAATGTAAAGTCGGTGAGAACACGTACTCCCCCAAGCTTAGGCTTTTGGCCTAAGTTGCTCTACTCTGAAGGATGGTCCCGGCGAAACCCAAAATCATAATGGGGGTTATACCGGAGCGCTGCAGCCACTGCCTGAATAGCTGCCTCACGGAGACGAGCAACCTTTGCCTCCCTCTCATACTCCTCTGCCTCTCCTCTGGTTATGTAATATCTCCGTTTTACCTGAAAGTCAAAGAAGGAAAGAGCAGGAAGGGTAATATGGAAAACACGCTGCTGGTTAAATATCAAACGGTATAGGAGGGATTCGTCATCCCTCTCAAGGAACTGGTAGCGTGTCAAAGCGACGCGGTCAAGGAAAGTTGTATGGAGCGGGGGATCTCCTTCGCGGATGGGTACTCCAAGAAAATTTGCTATTCGGGTGGCATAGATCCCACCAAAGAAATCCCCCTCATTAGCATTCTTATTCAGCCTCCTTGCTATAATAGCTCCCATGTTGAAACTCTTATCATCCGTTACTGCGCTCTTAAGGATACTAAGGTCGGGTGCGCAGAGGTGACAATGGTCAATCTTGCCATTAATGCATTTGCCTATGAAGAGGGAAAAATAATGCAAGGCAGGAAAATGAATGCTCCCTATGGTAGCCTACGTAATATCTCTAGTTTCTCCAACAATTATACCAGAGAAAAAAATCTCTAACCGAAGATTTAGGAGGATCATTGAGACTACCCCAAATAGGTATCTTGCAAATTCTATTGAAATCCTCTAAATCCATGGTATACGATTTATCATAGAGATCAAACAGTACCGATGTGTCACGACCAACTGAAAATTTGAATCTACGAACAAAAGAGGCAGTGAGAGCAGCATACTGTTCACATTCATCGGAGATGAATTCTTCGAGTCCGACATTGCGAACAAGTGCATCAAACTCGTCTTCGAAACCTGCCTCAATCATAAATTCATCAGAAGGCCATTCACATGGTTGTACCTGCGCGTCCCTTGGTTGGTAAGGATCAGGCTCCCGAATCGTACGACGGGGACCTCTCTTGCTTGAGGAACCACCATGATAGTTTCTCCTGAACATCTTCCTTTTCTGAAATTTTCAGTGACCCAAAGGAAAAGTGAACAAGGCTCAACTAAACTCATAGAAACTACTCCCACAAGTTCCTAGAGGCCATTTACGCATCCAAACTACTTGGGACCAGCTAAAATTAGCATGCAAAGCTCAAGAACATGGTCACCAAGGCAGCAAAAATACACGGAGTATAAGGCACTAGAGAAAAAACTAATTGGACCAATGGAGGAGTCACTTACCAAGGAGTAATTCCCCAAAACAGTTCAGAGAATGGTGCTTTGAGCAAAGAGGTCGAAAATCCCAGCAAGAGGAGCAAGAACACGGGTTTGAGCTGCGAAATGATTTTTTTCTGGGGGTAGGAGAACCAGATGAGAGCAAGAATGAGTGGAGGGGGTGCCTGTGGCCCCCACAAGCCTGGGTGGCGTGGTCAGGGGGGTGCCCGCACCCCAAGGGCTTGTGGCCCACTGGTGCAGCCCCAGACAAGCTCTTTGTCTCAGAATTTTTAAAAAATTCCAGAAAAAATCATACTTGATTTTCAGGACATTCGGAGAACTTTTATTTTCGGGGTACTTTTCTACCGGACGCTAAAACAGAAAACAAGGAAAACTAAACTAAATCTATCATTTTTCTTCTAAGCAACCAAAGGTGAAAGCTTGGAACAGAGGTTTGTGACTCCTCAATTCATCCATGTCATGGTCATCGAAAGAAATCCGTCAGTGAGGTTGATCAAGCCTCCTCGACTAACCTTTTGGAATCGCAAAAGAGAACGCAGAATTTTCGAATAGTCACTAGGTCACCTCAATGGGGATGTGTATTTCCCCAACAAGTAAATCATACTTCATCTTAACACGAGGAATAGGGCATTCAAAGCTCCCAATAAGAATCGATGAAGTTCTTTCGATAGCATTGATGCAATGTACTCGATATTGTTTCTTCGGAAAGTGCACCGTATGCTCATTACCGTTGACATGCAAAGTGACATTTCCTTTGTTGCAATCTATAACAGCCCCTGCAGTGTTTAAAAAGGTTCTTCCAAGGATGACCGCCATGGCATCATCCTCGGGAATATCCAAGATAACAAAGTCTGTTAAGATAGTGACATTAGCAACCACAACAGGCACATCCTCACAAATGCCGATAGGGAAAGCAGTTGATTTGTCGGCCATTTGCAGAGAGATCTCAGTGGGTGTCAACTTATCCAGTTCAAGTCTACTATAAAGAGAGAGAGGCATAACACTAACACCGCCTCCAAGGTCGCATAAAGTAGTTCTCACGTAGTTACCTTTAATGGAGCAAGGTATAGTGGGCACACCGGGATCACCTAGTTTCTTAGGAGTTCCACCCTTGAAGGTATAGTTAGCAAGCATGGTGGAAATATCAACCTCAGGTATCCTCCTCTTATTAGTCACAATATCCTTCATGTACTTAGCATACGGAGACATCTTGAGCATATCAGTCAAACGCATTTGCAGAAAGACAGGTCTGATCATTTCAACGAATCGCTCAGAATCCTCATCATCCTTTTTCTTGGATGGTTTGGGAGGAAAGGGCATAGGTTTCTGAACCCATGGTTCCCTTTCTTTACCATGCTTCCTAGCAGTGAAGTCATTCTTATCGTATCTTCTATTCTTAGGCTGTGGGTTACCAAGATCAACAAGTTCAATCTCCACATCCTTATCATTGCTAGGTTGAGCATCAACATGAACATCACTATTGATATCATCGTTAGGCTCATGTTCATCACCAGATTGTGTTTCAGCATCAGAGACAGAGACATTGTTTGGACTCTCAGGTGTAGCAGCAACAGGGTTGCTAGCGTGCAGGTTCCTATCATCTTTCTTCTTCTTTCTAGGATGACTAGGTGCATCAGTGCTAACTCCTTGAGAATCTTGTTCAATTCTCTTAGGATGACCCTCAGGATACAAAGTTCCTGAGTCATTCTACCGCCTCTAGTGACGAATCTGACAGAATTGTCATTCAACTCATTGAGCAAGTCATTCTGAGCCATAAGTACTTATTCTACCTGAGTAGTAACCATATAGGCATGTTTACTCAGGAGCTTAAGATCATTGACATTTCTGTCCACACAAGCACTTAAATGACTAAGCATACGAGCATTCTGTTCCAATTGTCTGCAAACATAATCATTGAAACTTTGTTGTTTGGCAACAAAGTTATCAAATTCATCCAGGCATAGGCTAGCAGGTTTATCAAAAGGAATATCACTCTCATCAAACCTACGTAGAGAATTTACTTCTACTACCTGTATCGGGTTATCAAGACCATGGATCTCTTCGATAGGTGGTAGATTTTTGACATCTTCAGATTTAATGCCTTTCTCTCGCATAGATTTCTTGGCTTCTTGCATATCTTCAGGACTGAGGAATAGAATACCTCTTTTCTTCGGAGTTGGCTTAGGAGGTGATTCCGGAATAGTCCAAGCATTCTCATTGCACAAGATGTTATTCAATAGGATCTCAGCTTGTTCTACGGTTCGTTCCCTAAAAACACAACCAACACAACTATCAAGGTGGTCTTTGGGAGCATCGGTAAGTCCATTATAAAAGATATCAAGTATTTCATTCTTCTCAAGAGAGTGATCAGGCAAAGCATTCAGTAGCTGGATGAGCCTCCCCCAAGCTTGTGGGAGACTCTCTTCTTCAGCTTGAGCAAAGTTGTATATTTCCTGCAAGGCAGCTTGCTTCTTATGGGCAGGGAAATATTTTTCAGAGAAGTAGTAGACCATATCCTGGGGGCTATGCACACATCCAGGATCAAGAGAAGTGAACCAGGTCTTAGCATCATCCTTTAGCGTGAAAGGAAATAGCTTGAGTATATAGTAGTGGCAGATCTTTTCCTCATTAGTGAATAGGGTGGCTATATCGTGCAGTTTGGTAAGATGGGCTACAACCGTTTCAGACTCATAACCATGAAAAGGATCAGATTCGAGCAGAGTGATTAACTCAGGGTCGACAGAGAATTCATAATCCTTATCGGTCACAAAGATAGGCGAAGTTGCAAACTTCGGGTCATATTTCATCCTAGCGTTCAGAGATTTTTCTTTCCACTTGAGCAGTAATTTCTCAACATCATAGCTATCCTTACACGCAAGAAAATCCTCGGCTATCTCTCCCTCCATAACATAGCGCTCAAGCATAACAGGCAATTCAGGCATAGTAGCAGGTTCTACTTCAATAGTATCAGCAGTTTCAGAAGTATCATCACATCTAGCAGCAACTCTAGCAATTTGTGCATCAAGGAATGCACCTAGTGGCAAATCAGTATCAAGCATAGCATCATCAGGCAAAGTAGTATCTGGCATAGCATCATTAGGCAAAGCAGTATCAAGCATAGCATCATCATAAGCATCATGGGTAGCAGAAGTAGCATCATCAAGCACAGGCGACATATCAAGATTTCTAGCAGGAGGTGATGTCGCAAACTTACTCATAACCGAAGGTGAATCAAGTGCAGAGCTAGATGGCAGTTCCTTACGTGTCCTTGTAGTGGAGGGCAATATTTCAGTTCTTGGATCTTTTGGATTCCTCATAGTGACCAGCAGACGTCAATCCCAAGTGACTCGGAGAATATAGCTGTGCTTCCCCGGCAACGGCGCTAGAAAATTCTTGTTGACGGACAACTATTCCTGACTTGATGCCTCCCCGGCAACGGAGCCAGAAAATTGTCTTGACAAACCTCACGTATAGGAGATCGCAACAGTTTTCGAGGGTAGAGTATTCAACCCAAATTTATTGATTCGACTAAAGGGGAAGCGAAAGAATATTCTCAAGTATTAGCAGTTGAGTTGTCAATTCAACCACACCTGAAAGGTTTAGTGTCTGCAGCAAAGTATCAGTAGCAAAGTAGGGTGATAGAAGTAGTAGCAACAGTAACCAGTAGCAGCAAAGTAACAGCAGTAGCAAGAGAGTAACAGTAGCAGTGATAGTAGTAGCGGCAAAGTAACGTAGCAAGGACCAGTAGTAGAAGACTCGTAGGCATTGGATCGGTGATGGATGATTATGCCGGATGTGATTCATCATGTAACAGTTATAACACGGAGAGATATGTAACTAGCTCCCGTTTGTCAATCTAATGTAGGCATGTATTCCGTATGTAGTCATACGTGCTTAGGGAAAAGAACTTGCATGACATCTATTATCCATCCCTCCCGTGGCAGCGGGGTCCTAATGGAAACTACGGGATATTAAGGTTCTCCTTTTAATAAAGAACCGGACCAACGCATTAACACGTGGTGAATACATGAACTCCTCATACTATGGTCATCTCCGGGAGTGGTTCCGGCTATTGTCACTCCGGGGTTGCCGGGTCATAACACATAGTAGGTGACTACAACTTGCAAGATAGGATCTAAAACACACATATATTGGTGACAACATAATAGGTTCAGATCTGAAATCATGGCACTCGGGCCCTAGTGACAAGCATTAAGCATGGCAAAGTAGTAGCAACATCAATCTTAGAACATAGTGGATACTAGGGATCAATCCCCGTCAAAACTAACTCGATTACATGTTAGATCTCATCCAACTCATCACCGTCCAGCAAGCCTACGATGAGATTACTCACGAACGGTGAAGAGCATCATGGAATTGGCGATGGAGGAAGGTTGATGATGACGATGGCGACGATTTCCCCTCTTCGGAGCCGAGAACGGACTCCAGATGTGCCCTCCAGATGAAGAACATGAGGTGGCGGCGCCTCCGTATCGTAAAATGCGATGAATCGTTCTCTCTGATTTTTTTTCGGGCGTAACAGAATATGTAGAGCTGAGATTGGAGGCGGTGGAGCCTCGTGGGCCCCACAAGCCCTCACGGCGCGACGAGGGGGGTGGCCGCGCCCCTGGGCTTGTGGCCCACTGGCTCAGCTCCTCTGGTGGATCTTTGCGCAGGTATTTTTCATTAATTCCAGAAAAATTCTCCGTAAATTTTCAGGTCATTCCGAGAACTTTTATTTCTGCACAAAAACAACACCATGGCAATTCTGCTGAAAACAACGTTAGTCCGGGTTAGTTCCATTTAAATCATGCAAATTAGAGTCTAAAACAAGGGCAAAAGAGTTCGGAAAAGTAGATACGATGGAGACGTATCACACCTACACCCCCTGAGCAGATTAGATTTGAACCTATCATTGCTATTATCAAAGATCTCCTATCCGACAATATTGATGGCCATGATATTCGATTCTGTGAAGATGCTGCTAGAATTGCTAAACCACATGCTAGAGACAAACATAGGTCTATTGTTGGCACGCCCGTTGTTTCTGTTAAGATAGGAGATCATTGTTATCATGGTTTATGTGACGTGGGTGCTAGTGTTAGTGCAATACCTCAATCTTTATATGATCAAATTAAAGACGATATTGCACCCGTTGAGATGGAACCTATTGATGTCACTATTTAGCTTGCCAATAGAGATACTATCTGCCCTTTGGGAATTGTTAGAGATGTTGAAGTCTTGTGTGGTAAAACGAAGTATCCTGCTGATTTTCTCGTTCTTGCTACCACCCAAGATAGCTTTTGTCCCATCATATTTGATAGACCTTTCCTCAATACTGTCAATGCTCATATTGACTGTGAGAAGCAAACTGTCACTGTTGGCTTTGAAGGTGTGTCACATGAGTTCAATTTCTCCAAGTTTGGTAGACAACTTCATGAAAAAGAGTTGCCTAGTAAGGATGAAATTATTGCCCTAGCTTCTATTGTTGTGCCTCCTACTGACCCTTTAGAGCAATACTTGCTTGAGCATGAAAATGATATGCATATGGATGAAAGGAATGAGATAGATAGAGTTATCTTTGAACAACATCCTATCCTTAAGAATAATTTGCCTATTGAACTGCTTGGAGATCCAGCCCCACCAAAGGGTGATCCTGTGTTTGAACTTAAGCAGTTACCAGATACTCTTAAGTATGCTTATCTCGATGAAAAAGAGATATATCCTGTTATAATTAGTGCTAGCCTCTCAGAGCATGAAGAAAAGAAGTTACTAAAAACTCCGAGGAAGCACTGTGCTGCTATTGGATATACTCTTGATGATCTTAAGGGCATTAGTCCCACTCTATGCCAGCACAAAATTAAAACCGATCCTGATTCCAAACCAGTTGCCGATCATCAATGGAGATTAAATCCTAAGATGAAGGAGGTAGTAAGAAAAGAAATACTAAAGCTCCTGGAAGCAGGTATTATCTATCCTGTTGCTCATAGTGATTGGGTAAGTCCAGTGCATTGCGTCCCTGAGAAGGGAGGTATTACCGTTGTCCCTAATGATAAGGATGAATTGATCCCACAGAGGATTATTACTGGCTATAGGATGGTGATCGATTTTAGGAAATTGAATACAACCACTACGAAAGATCATTACCCTTTGCCTTTTATCGACTAAATGTTAGAAAGACTGTCTAAACACACACACACACTTCTGCTTTCTAGATGGTTATTCTGGTTTCTCCCAAATACCTGTTGCACAATCTGATAAGGAGAAAACCACTTTCACTTGCCCTTTCGGTACCTTTGCTTACAGGCGTATGCGTTTTGGCTTATGTAATGCACCTGCCATCTTTCAAAGATGTATGATGGCTATATTCTCTGACTTTTTTGAAAAGATAGTTGAGGTTTTCATGGATGACTTCTCCGTTTAAGGGTCTTCTTTTGATGATTGCCTCAGCAACCTTGATCGAGTTTTGCAGAGATGTAAAGATAGCAATCTTGTCTTGAATTTGGAGAAGTGCCACTTTATGGTTAATGAAGGCATCGACTTAGGACATAAAATTTCTGAAAGAGGTATTGAAGTCGATAAGGCTAAGGTTGATGCAATCGAGAATATGCCATGCCCCACGGATATCAAAGGTATAAGAAGTTTCCTTGGGCATGCTGGTTTCTATAGAAGGTTCATTAAGGACTTCTCTAAGATTTATAGGCCTCTTACCAATCTCTTGCAAAAGGATATTCCTTTTGTTTTTTACGATGATTGTGAGGAAGCCTTCGAAATACTTAAAAAGGCCTTGATAACTGCGCCTATTGTTCAACCACCTGATTGGAACTTACCTTTTGAAATCATGTGTGATGCTAATGATTATGCTGTTGGCGCTGTTCTAGGACAAAGAGTTCATAAGAAGTTGAATGTTATTCACTATGCTAGTAAAACTCTAGACAGTGCCCAAAGAAACTATGCTACTACTGAGAAGGAATTTTTAGCAGTCGTGTTTGCATGTGAAAAGTTCAGATCTTACGTAGTTGATTCCAAAGTCACTATTCACACTGATCATGCTGCTATTAAGTACCTCATGGAAAAGAAAGATGCTAAGCCGAGACTTATCAGATAGGTTCTCTTGCTATAAGAATTTGATTTGCATGTTGTTGATAGGAAGGGTGTTGAGAACCCCGTAGAAGATAACTTGTCTAGGTTGGAGAATGTTCTTGATGACCCACGACCTATTGATGATAGCTTTCCTGATGAGAAACTGAATGTCATCAATGCTTCACGTAGTACACCGTGGTATGGTGATTATGCAAATTATATCGTTGCCAAATATATACCACCTAGTTTCACATATCAGTGCTATCCCACAGACAACAACGCGAGAAATTGACACATTGACAGAGGCTGGGCTTGCGTTGGTTTTTCCCTTAAAGAGGAAAGGGTGACGCAGCACAGGAGCAGTAAGTATTTCCCTTAGTTTGAGAACCAAGGTATCGATCCAAAAGGAGGGTCTCGTCATGTCCAGAGTACCTGCGCAAACACAAACAAGCTTGCACCCAACGCTTCAATGGGGTTGTCAATCCCTTCAAGATTGTTTGCAAAGTGAGATCTGAAGGCGGAAAGTGCAACGATGTAAAAAGTGTAAGGCTGAAAATATGGTGTGGAGTAGACCCTGGGGGCCATAGTGTTCACTAGAGGCTTCTCTCAAAATAGCAAGTATCACGGTGGGTGAACATATTACTGTCGAGCTATTGATAGAACCGCGCAAAGTCATGACGATATCTAAGGTAATGATCATACATATAGGAATCACGTCCGAGACAAGTAGACCGATACTTTCAACATCTACTACTATTACTCCACACATCAACCGCTATCCAGCATGCATCTAGTGTATTGAGTTCATGACGAACAGAGTAACGCCTTAAGCAAGATGACATGATGTAGAGGGATAATCTCAAACCAATGATGAAAACCCCATCTTTTTACCCTTGATGGCAACAACACGATACGTGCCTCGCTACCCCTTCTGTCACTGGGTGAGGTCACGGCACGGTATGATCCAAAAACCAAGCACTTCCCCATTGCAAGAATCATAGATCTAGTTGGCCAAACAAAACCCACAACACGATGAGAATTACAAGGATATGAAATCAAGCATAAGAGAGATCAGAAGAAACTCAAATAAGATTCATAGATAAGGTGATCATAAATCCACAATTCATCAGATCTCGACAAACACACCGCAAAAGAAGATTACATTGGATAGATCTCCATGAATATCATGGAGAACTTTGTATTGAAGATCCAAGAGAGAGAAGAAGCCATCTAGTTACTAGCTATGGACCTGTAGGTCTATGGTGAACTACTCACGCATCATCGGAGAGGTCATGGTGTTGATGGAGAAGCCCTCCGTGTCCAAATCCCCCTCCGATAGGGCACCAGGATGTGCCCCAGATGGGATCTTGTGGAGACAGAAGCTTGCGGCGGCCGAAAAGTGATTACGATGATCTCCTGATTTTTTATGGCTTGGGAATATATAGGCGAAATTCCTAGGGCAAAGGGCGTCCAGGGGGCCCACAAGCCTGGATGGCGCGACCCCCCCTGGCCGCGGGGTGGGGGCTTGTGGGGCCCCTGGGGCTCCTCTGCCTTGGCTCCCAAGTTCCCCGATCTTCTTCCGTTCCACAAAAAATCTTTTCGGGGATTTTCTTCCGTTTGGACTCCATTTCAAAATCTCCTCTGAAAGGGGTCAAAAACATGGAAAAACATGAACTCACACTTGGCATTGAGTTAATAAGTTAGTCCCAAAATATATATAAAAGGCATGCAAACCATCCAAAGTTTGACACGATAATAGCATGAAACCATAAAAAATTATAGATACGTTGGAGACGTATCAAGCATCCCCAAGCTTAACTCCTGCTCGCCCTCGAGTAGGGAAGTGATAAAGAATGAATTTTTGATGTGGAATGCTACCTAGCATAGTTGTCCTTTGCAACTTCTTTCACGTGACATGAATGTTCAGATCCGTAAGATTCAAAACAATAGTTTGCTATTGACATGAAAACAGTAATATTTCAAGCAAACTAGCAAAGTAATCATGAGCTTTCAAAATAACAAGGCCAAAGAAAGTTATGCCTACAAAATCATATAGTGTGGCTATGCTCCATCATCCTCACACAACTAATGTAAATCATGCACAACCCCGGAATTGGCCAAGTAATTGTTTTCACACTCTTACTTTCTCAAACCTTTTATAACTATCACGCAATACATGAGCGCGAGCCATGGATATAGCACTATAGGTGAAATAGAGTGTGGTGGTGGTTGTGAGACAAAAAGGAGGAGATGGTCATAGTGACTCGGCGTAGCAATAGGCTATGGAGATGCCCATTAATAGATATCAATGTGAAGGAGTAGGGATTGCCATACAAGAGATGCACTAGAGCTAAGGATATCACGAATCTTGACAAAAACTGAATGGTATAGATATAGGGTAGAGTGATATTGTGATACAACAAATCCATGGGAGCCTCATGATATATTTCTTTACTTTAAGTTTATCAAATGGAAAATGCTTAAATTCATCCGGATGAAAGTTTCTCACGCAAGCCGTCTTGCCTGTTCACCACGTGTCGTTGTGAGCCTGCCCACCGCTCCCATCTCCTTCTCCTAAAGCATATCCTCCATCTGTTTCTTTTTGTATCCCCTTTTTCTCGTTCGTCATGCGGCCGCAGCAAGGAGGAGACCACCATCGACCTTGCCTGATTCAGACTTCACTAGCTGGAGCACCGGGCGAGGTCTTTGAAGCACCATCATGGCTGCTTTGTAGCACCACTGGAGGTGTATCACAACATTCCCACATTGCATTGTAGCTCCCCCCATAGTCGTCGCGCACAGCGTCACAGCAGAGGAGGGGACGACCATCTGAATCGCCTTATTCATCCTCGCTGGAGCACCGCGCCAGGGCATTGAAGCTCCGCCATGGCTGCATGAAGCGCTGCAGGAGCTGCATCGCAGTATCCCCGTGCTACATCGCAGCTTCCCCGTCGTCGCCACACGTTGCGTCTCAGATTTTGCCACGGCTGTAGCGTGCTGCGTAGCAGCATCCGTCGTTGCCGTCGACACTCCAATGGAGCATGCCCGAGGCTGCAATGGAGCGTCGTCCGGGCCGTTGGAGCTCCACCACAGCTGCAATGGAGCTTCGCCGGAGCTCTGATGAAGCACTGCGATGCTGCAGTGAAGCCCTTATTGCCGGCCATCGGTGCTGCAATAAAGCCACCGGTGCTATAATGAAGCCTCCTCGGCAGCCGGTGCTCGATTGAAGCCACGTCGTCGCCGGCCAATGAACTAGATGATGCCCCGCGCGTTGCCGCGGGACTTCATAAGCAAACGATGTGAACAATTAAAGTTAAGTCATAGATGTGATCATATAGTGGAAATAATAGAATCATAGACAAAGTGATCGAATACAATTGTGATGGTAACAAACTAAAACTGCCTAAGCCAACATTATGATAGCTAGTTATACAATTTACATATAGTGACATATAAGAAATTGTCGATGTGATGATGTAATATGTTTGTTTATAAAAGGCAATAAGAGGACGATCTAAGGTGTAATCCTTGTGTCAATGAGCCTCTTCGTTTTTTATGACGGTTACCAAACCTCCAAGAATGTATGCATGATTATGGTTTGGATGTTGTGATGCGTCTATTTCTTGCTGACCGCTGCGACCTCTGTGTAGTAAAATCACAATCAAATATTGTAAACACAAATCAGATGATGCAACTTTATGGCAATCAATAATCACATTTACTCTCACTACAACAACTACAATGGTAAGCATGAGAACAGATTGTTGATTGCACAAAAATGCACATATAAATATGGATGTGAGATAAATATTATTAATACAATTTGATTAAAAATCCAGACATATAAATCTCAAATAACTATCCAAAATGTCCCTATTTTCCATACATAAATGTACATCTTCATAAGAAAAGACTATTTTCCAACAGGAGTTTGTTCATTCTATATGATGAAGCATACCGAGCACCATATTCAAATGTTACCCTCTCTATATCTAACTGTCAGGAGCCAAAACCTATCTTGCTATGAGTTTATGACGCAATTCATGGATCATTTCCTATAACAGATAGTGATATGCATGACCCGTAAAAGTAGTAGGAACTGGTCACTGATCAAATAGACAAATATTTTGTGGAAGTCGATAAAAAATATATTCTGCATAAACTATCAGACCTGCAACATGCTTGAAATTTGATCAAATGCTTTGTTGTTGACATAGATTAAAATTGTGTAGACCGGTGCAACATGACACCCTTTGTCATTGCTGCATTAACAAACATATATAGTATAATTTTAATATCTAATGGAACTACATGTAACCACTTCCCCCAACAAAGATGGATGGACATATTGTTGTGGCATATATAGTTCAAATGATGCAGGGATATAAATTGGGAGGGGATGACCACAAAGGGATGGGAATTACCAAATCAGTAGGTCATAGACATATATCACATAATTGGGAGGGAGCGTGGATTAGGGAGGAGAGGAAGAACATGGTGTCACCTTTGAGGAGGATGAAGGAGTGCTTTCATGCGAGAAAAGAAACAGGGCCTTGAGTGGTTGATGCGAAGCCATGTCCGGACACATGATCTCAGGGAGGCAAACTGGCGGAAGGCACATGCACGCATATTTCCACACAAGTTGAATAGAAGCAGTCAGACTAGCAAAACATGGAGCACCTTTCGAACCGTAGAGCACAATTTTTGTAATTTGTGGGTGAATAAAAGTAGTGAGGATGCATCTACTGATAGAACATGGGGATCTTCTAGGCATAGATAGATCCGGTAGAACACATGACTTTACCTTGTCCTGAGCTGGATGAGCTCCCACCAGTCTCCATCAGTGCGGTAGCGACGGCGATGATGAAGGAGGATGGTTAGGCGTGGGTGGAGCTTCCCGTGAGCACCGCGCTTAACCTAGATCGGATAGGTATGTCGGTAGGGGTGTGAGGGCGATGAATCTCGTAGTCCGTGCCCCGGCACCCCACCGTCCTTTATATAGCACGGGTCACAGGGGCCCACCAACCATAATGGGTTGGGCGCCCCCGATCTGGGCGCATAGATCAAGGCCCGGTGGGCCATTGGGCCCACGCGGTGAGAGATCAATCTAACATTCTCCCCCTTGATCTCGAATTTTACTTTATACATTCTATTTTATTTGTTCCATCACATATAGGCATGTAGAGCATGTCTCATCGTCACAGCTTAATTGCCGATAGAATCATACAGCTACAACACACTTTTGTTTTGAAACAAATTCATTTACTTTTGGGCCTCTTATGATCCAGGAATCATAGGCTTTCCATCAAACCCATGCCGGCTAAGTATTTCCTTGAACACACTGGGTGGTAAGCCTTTCGTTAGCGGATCCGCAAGCATATACTTCGTACTTATATGCTCGAGACTTATAGTTTGATCCTGGATTTTATCTTTCACAACGTAATACTTTATATCTATTGTCTTGGAAGCATTACTAGACTTGTTGTTGTGAGCATAAAATACTGCGGGCTGGTTGTCTCAGTATATCTTTAGTTACTTGTGAATACAATCTACCACTTTCAAGTCGGGTATAAACTTCTTTAACCATATCACCTGCCCAGTGGCTTCAAAGCATGCTATGAACTCTGCTTGCATCGTGGACGATGCAACTATGGTCTGTTTGGAGCTTTTCCATGAAATAGCTCCCCCTGCGAGAGTGAACACGTACCCAGACGTGGATTTTTTATCATCTCTATCTCCCGCAAAATCTGCGTCTGAGTACCCTTTTATCTCTAGGGACTCAGATCTCCTGTATGTTAGCATGATTTCTTTTGTGCCTTGCACATAACGCAAAGCTTTCTTTGTCATCTTCTAGTGCTCTTGGCATGGATTTGCTTGATATCTACCGAGTACCCCGGTGATAAAAGCCAAGTCAGGGCGTGTGCACACTTGTGCATACTGTAAACTTTCAAGAGCCGAAGTATACAGTACTGTTTTCATTTCATCGAGCTCGTATTTACTCTTGGAACATTGGTGACTCCCAAAATTATCGCCCTTGACTATTGGATCAGGTGTGGCTTTACACTTGTGCATATTATACGTTTGAAGAACTTTCTCTAAATATGCGTTCTGTGAAAGTCCTAAGACTCCATTTTCCTATCTCGGTGAATTTCAATGCCCAAAACATATGATGCATCACCAAGGTCTTTCATGTTGAAGTTCGAGGATAAAAACTTCATTGTCTCTTGTAGTAGACTAGTACCATTGCTTGCAAGTAAGATATCATCCACATACAAGATTAGGAAAATATTTTCCCCATGTTTAAACTTTGCATAAATGCAGTTATCCTCAACATTTTCTTGAAATCCAAACCTTTTAATAGTATCATTAAACTTTATGTACCGTTGTCTAGAGGCTTGCCTTAGCCCATAAATGGATGTCTTTAGGCGGCATCCCATATTTTCCTTGCCTTCCATGATAAAACCCTTGGGTTATTTCATGTAGACATCTTCTTCTAAATCTCCGTTTAGAAATGTCGTCTTTACATCCATTTGATGTAGCTCTAAATCAAAATGAGCAACTAGTGTCATTATGATTCTGAAGGAATCCTTACAAGAGACTGAAGAAAAAGTCTCATTGTAGTCTATCCCTTTTCTTTGCATAGGAAGTATGTTAGACATAGTTATGTTTGTCACATGTTTCATGATGCTCTCTTCGTGTCCGATTGCTATCTTTTATGTGAGCATGATTGAATTATCAATGCCTAGCCAAGGTCTTCATGTTCTTCATGATTGTAGACTAATTTCATAGCACACGCCAATTACCAAGTTACTTAGAGAGAGCACTCTCAAAATGATTTGAGTGAAGATCGAGAGTTTTTATTTCTTCAAAAGATTCCCACTAGCCTACGGTGGTGACAAAGCAAGAAGCTCTCAATCATGAAGAACATGGTGCTACATGAA
This sequence comes from Hordeum vulgare subsp. vulgare, assembly GCF_904849725.1. Classification (NCBI taxonomy): domain Eukaryota; kingdom Viridiplantae; phylum Streptophyta; class Magnoliopsida; order Poales; family Poaceae; genus Hordeum; species Hordeum vulgare. Next base: position 44,229,546 of record NC_058524.1, read on the forward strand.
GCACAAGTGTGGAAAAAGATAGTAGCATTGTCCCTTCTCTCTTTTTCTCTCTTTTTTTATTTGGGCTCTTAGGCCTCTTTTTTTTCTTTTATTTTCTTTTCTCTTTTATTTGTTTTTGGGCTCTTTGGCCTATTTCTTTTCCTCACATGGGACAGTGCTCTAACAATGATGATCATCACACTTTTATTTACTCACAGCTCAAAGATCACAATGATGATGACTCCATAGGGAAGGCCTCCGGCAGTGTACCGGGATGTGCAACGATCTAGCATGGCGTATGACGTTGAAACATCTCGCTAGCTATCTTACGATCATGCAATGGCAATATGACAGTGACGGCACAAGTCATGAGACGGAACGGTGGGAGTTGCATGGCAATATATCTCGGAATGGCTATGAAAATGCCATAGTAGGTAGGTATGGTGGTTGTTTTGAGGAAGGAATTTTGTGGGTTTGTGCACCGGCAAGAACTGCGCGGCACTAGAGAGGCTAGCAATGGTGGAAGGTGAAAGTGCATCTATACCATGGCTCACATTAGTCATGAAGAACTCAGATACTTATTGCGAAAGTTTTTATTAGTAATCGAAACAAAGTGCTAAACGCATACTCCGAGGGGAAGGGTTGGTAGGTGTAAACCATCGCACGATCCCGACCTCAACACAAAGGATGACAATCAATAGATCAATTATGCTCCGACTTCCTAACATAGCGGTTCACCATACGTGCATGCTACGTGAATCACTAACTTCAACACAAGTATTTCTAGATTCACAACATCCTACTGACATAACTCTCAATATTACCGAATCCACGTCTCAAAACTAATTGAGAGGAATCGAAACTTCTCTTTCTAGTCAATGCACATGAAGATGGAGGTTTTTGCATCCTCTTTGGGTACCTAGCACATTTGGGACTACTTTCATAGCATAAGTCAACTACCAAATCACGCACCGCCATGCTCTAAAGATATAAGTGAAGCACAAGAGCAAAAGTATCTAGGTCAAAAGATATAAGTGAAGCACTATGAGAAAAAGTGTCTAGCTCAAAAGATATAAGTCAAGCACTATGAGCATTCTAGCAAAATCACGATGAGTGCATGTCTCTCTCTCTGTCAAAAAGGTGTGCAGCAAGGATTGTCGGTGAATACTCACAATATATGTCATAGGTAGGCTAAAGTCGGTGAGAACCGAAGGGACAAAGGTGGGCGCTGGGAACGAGGTTGCTACACGCATGGGACACATGATGTACCCAGGTTCAAGGCTCTCCGTAGAGATAATACCCCTAATCCTACTGGTGTATGGGAACAGAGTACAATGTTGCTCCCGGAGTACAATGTTTGATGTATGGGAACAGAGTACAATGTTGCTCCTGGAGCTGTGTTGGGAGGAGGAAAAGGGGAGCAGCCGGCTCGTCTCTACCTCGCTCTCTGTTGGTTGGTGACTGTGTAGTGTTGAATGACTGGTCAGTGATCAGTCCCCCTGCATGGGGGGCGGCCGGGGGGTTTTATAGACGAACCCGCCGGCCTACAATATGGATAAAGGGTACACTCGTGGGACCCGGCTGGCTGCTTCGCCGGCTAGCCAGGGGCCCACAAGGGTCTTGTCTTGTCGATGAGGGGCCCGCCGGCTGCATGGTCCCGATTTCCTGTGGGACCCGCTGGCTGGCAAATGGGGCTCCCGCGTAAGGTTGATGCTAAGCACGCGCTGTACGTCGAGCGTCGCCCCGCGAGATTCTTCATGGGTAGGCAGTACGACCGCCCTCCACTATTTCCCACGCCGAGTGCAGTAATGGAGTGGGAGTGTGACGGTCCGACATCAGGCTAGGTGATGGATCAGAGCCGGGGTAGGTCAGCGGCATGGCCGCCGACGCTCGTACCTACCGAGCGTCTTGATCCAGTACCTTTGCTGACGCGTAGCTACCTTTAATCGTGAGGTCCTTTCCCGACCTATGATCTGATATGACTGGTGATCCCCAGCCGACTAGCCTGCTTGGGCAGCCGGCTTGAGGGTGGCCGCCTCCTCTCCAGTCCGGCTGGCGGGACCAGGCCGACTCTGAAGGGGAGGCCGCCTGCATTCCAGCCGGCAGGGGCTGCCTGGCCGGCCAGAAAGATGGCCGCCTCGTCTTCCCGCCGGCAGGCGATGCCTAGCCGGTCAGAAGACTTGGGCCTTGGGAATCTCCATGCCTTCATGTCCATTGGGCCGGAAATGAAGGAACAGGCTTGATGAGCCTATCCCGGGGTTATCCCCCCGACAGTAGTCCCCGAAGTTGGCGAGGTCTGCCGCCTGCTGGCGGGCGGCCTCACCGGCTTGTTGGTTTGTCTTGATATTTTGGCTGTTGTTTGCGGCGAAGGACGCCGGCTTCGGAGCCGGGTAGCTTCGAAGCGACGCCTCGGTCCAGTCGTAACTGGCCTGGAGAACGCCACGTGCCAGGCCCCGCCTGGCATAATGCTGGCGATTATCACTGATGGGACCGGGCCTGGGCCTTCGGTCCCGCCACGACGCCCCCTCGGCCTTCGCGCGGGAGATCCTCTACGGATTTACTCTGCGACGGTAGGGCTTAGGGGGGCGTTACCGCCCATAATACACGGAATTAATGGAGCCCGGCACACACCAGATCCCCTCCCCTCGACGCTTCGTGGGGGTTTAAATGGGACGCGAGGGTTTCGAGGAGGCCATTCGCCCCCTCTTCTCGCCCTGCTCCGTGCTTTCTTCCTCCTTGCGTCATGAGAAGAAGAGCTCACGGCCGACCGCTTCGAGCTCTCGCCGCCCGCAGCCATGGCTGGTGGATCTTCTTCAAAGAAGTCGTCGGTGCAAGGGGCCTGGCTGGGCAGCGATGTCGACGAGGAGCTCATCGATGCGCTCCGCCATCATCGACTGCTGCCCCCGGCCAGACAAGTGTCGGTGCACCTTCCTAGCTCCGAGGCCTCTCCCGCATGTGTCGCGGGAGAGGTCGTGGTCTTCGTCGAGCATTTCAGTCGGGGTTTCGGGCTCCCGGCTAGCTCTTTCTTTGCTGAGTGGCTCCAGTTCTTCGGCCTGCAGCCGCATCATCTGGTGCCGAACGCCATACTGCAGCTGGCCGCCTTCGTGGTCCTGTGCGAGGGCTTCATGGGGATCGAGCCTCGCGTCGATCTGTGGCGCAGCCTGTTCTTCTTCAAGCAGCAATCCATCGCCATGGAGAAATCCGAGGTGGAGAAGCTCAAGGGGCCGCGCCCCATGACGCCGTGCGGGGCCGCGTTGCTGCATCACCGCCCGAAGTCCGGCTTCCCCCAGATGCCTTTGCAAGACTCCGTCAAGCATTGGCAGAAGGGGTTCTTCTACGTGAGGAGCACCGACCCGGCCCAAGACGCGCTCAACATGCCCCCGTTCGCCATCACCCCTCCGACGCGGCAGAACTGGGACGCGAAGACTCCCAAGCCACATCCCGAGGTGGCGCTTATTCGCGCCCACCTCGATATTTTGAGGGAGAGCGGCCTCCTCGGCCGCGACCTTCTCGCCACCATGATGGTCCGCCGGATTCTGCCTCTGCAGAGGCGGCCGCATCTGGTCTGCCAGATGAGCGGCCGGCTTGATCCATGCTGGCTGTCCACCAAGAGGTTCACCCCGGGCGCTGTAGCGCGACGGGTGAACCTGATCTCCACCGCCCGCATGGATGAGGGCGGGGAATGGACATGGCGGATGTCCCCGTTCAACCGGGCTCATCCGCCTCCGATGGTAGCCTTACTCACTTCTTTTCTTGTCGTTTTGTTTTGAAGCCGGTGGCATTTGCTGAGCCTGGTTGAATTCCTTTCTTATAGATGTTCAAGACCCTGGAGGGGTCCCTCCGTCCGCCTGCTCCTGACATGGAGGCGTCCGGCGCCTCCGAGATGGAGGACGAGGATGCAATGGAGCCCCGCTCAGGCTCCTCCACCGGCTCGGGAGATCTCCTGGAGTCAGAAGGGACCGAGCCGTCTGGTGAGTACCCGTGGCACGCCCTAGCAGACTAGACGGACGATGACGAGGAAGCCTCATTCTGCTCTGATGAACCTTCGAGGGAGACTCCTACGAGGTGGAGGAGGTCACCGGCCCACTACCGTCGCGCGGCCGGCGTCAAGGTGGCGGAGCGACCGTTGTTGACGAGGTAGCCGGGAAGAAGGGCAAGGGTGCCAAAGCTTCCCGGCCGGCCTCTAAGCGACCGGCGCCGGGTCCCCCAGCCGGGCAGCGAGCGGACGGCGCCAAGAGGCGCCGTGGCGGTGGCCGGAGGCAGGTCCCGGTAGTTGCAGGGTATGGTTTCCTCCTCTTCTCCCTTCCATATTTTGAGATGAATTTTGTTTCTGAGAAGCTTGGCTTGACAGGGAGGAAGAGGATGCGGATGAAGACACCGCCTCTGTGGCCGAGCGGGCCGGCTGGGCAGCGGCCGATGCTGCCAATAGGGAGCTGGAGACAGAGTCCAAGCGCCAGTGGGACACGGCTGCGGGGAAGGCCGCCGTGGGTCAGCCTTGCCCCAGCCGGTTCGAGAGGTCGGCGGAGAAGCGTGCGAAGGCTAGACAGGACCCCTCCGCACATGCTCATGTGGAGGAGCCAGCTAGCGAGGCCGCCTCCAGGCCGAACCCAAGGACCGAAGGGGCCCAGCTGTCTGAACCGGCAGCCCCGGAGCAGGTGGACCTGGAGACGATCCCGGTTTCTCCCAGGGCCGAAGCGGCTCCTGAAGCGTCGGTGTTGGATCTGACCGCGCTGGACGCGGCCCCTAATGATCCAGGGGCGACCATGGATGCGCCGGACGTGGCTCATCCGCCTCCTGCGGAGGAGGTAGCGCCGGCTGGGACGGCGCCCGAGCCGACCATTGAGCCGGCACCAGGAGCCGGCGCCATCATCATCCCCCAGCAGGGCCCTGTTGCGCCAAGGGTAGGGGGCCGGCTTGGGAGCCGGCCCATGAAGTCATGGCGGGCGGCGAACTTGGCCCGCCTGCGAATGCCCGCCGACACCATTCTTTCCGGCGTGCCGGAGCTGGTGACGCTGTTTACCAGCGGCCGCTCGAAGTTGGAGCAGGCGGCCCGCATGGCGTGCGGCGACATGGAACGCCTGGAAGCCCGCACCCAGGTAGGCCTTGCCTTTTCTTCTTTTTCTTTGCATTTTTTTCTCTTCTCTTGACATCAGTGGGGGCGCGACATCGCACCCACTTGGTGTAGCCCCCGAGAATCGGGCGGGTTGATTGCCAACCGGTCCGAATCTCTTGGAGGCCTTTTTCTCTACATATTTTTCTTCAGTGGGGGTGTGCAAGCGCACCCACTGGGTGTAGCTCCCGAGAGTCGGGCTAGTTATGCTTTTAACCAGGTCGAATCTAAATCTTGTTCCCTTTCTCTCCCCTTTGGCAGGCACTTTACGATGCTCAGGTACAAGCGTACAATGAGCTTCGGGACCAACACCTGGGGGCTGATAGCCGGATCGCCGAGTTTTAAGCTCGGCTGGGCGATGCTGCCGCGGAGCGTGGTGCCTTGCGCGAAGCCGGCGGCTGGCTCCAAGAGCAACTGGACCTTCTTTAGGCGGAGAAGAAGGAGCTCGAGGCTGCCGGCCGGGTCGAGTTGGAGCCGCTACGGGCCACGCTGCAGGAGAAGGAGGCCTCCTACACTGCCAACGTGGACCGCCTCGCGTCGCTCCATCTTGAGGAGGCGAACCTCAAGGACGCCGCCTTGAGGGCGAAGGACTAAGCCCTTACCCAGAACAAGCGCAGCTAGCTAAGGCGCTTGAGTACGCCGCGACCCTCCAGGAGGAAATCGCCCGCCTCACTCATGCGAGTGAGGTGTGGGAGCGCGAGGTCCTCGAGGTCTTTCATTGGACCGACCGTGCCTTCCAGCGTGGGTCTCCTTTCCTTGTTTTGTGTTTGGTTCTTTGGCCGTCTCCTCCTCTTGCTGTCTTCTTACGTCCCGACTGTCTTTTCCCCAGATCTCTTCTCCGAGATCCAGGTCGCAGTCGACACCGCCGTTGAGGTGAGCCGTGAGGAGCGCCGCGCGGCCGGGCAGGAGGTGGATACTACCTCCGGCTGGAGTGTAGAGGAGATCGGCGTGGGCCTTCGGTCCCGCCTGCACGTCCTGGGCGAGTCTGTGACTCAGCTCCAGGTTGCAGGTTCGTCGATGGTGGCGGCCCTATGGCCGGAGGGTGTGGAGCCGACGACCATGAGCCGGCTTGCCCGCTGGCTCGCAGCGGGTGGAGAGTGCTTGGACGCCTGGCGTGCCTCTGCAACGCGGTCTGGGGCTTATATGGCCTTGTGCTTGCCCTAGTCATGGTATCGCAACCTGAAATTGGGCAAGCTGGCTGCCCAGCGCGACGGCTCAGAGGCGGAGCTGCAAGGCATGGAGGAGGAGCTCCGGGTGAGAGCCAACGCCATCGCCGAGTACGCCGCCTGGGATGACTTCGTCTTGGAGCGGGATGAAGACGGCGGCGTGATCGGTGAAGATCTACACGGCCTTTAGCCCTATGACGCCGACGGTAGCTCCGACAAGGCGGTCCGGGCTGCGGAATCTACAGCCGCCTCCAGCGGTGGGGCGTATGCCGACTCCGGGATCAGCGGAGCCGGGGGCCGCGATGGGGGAGACGGCGCATCCACCTCGAGAGGAGCCGGAGGCGGCGATGCTACCACATCAGGAGCAGCAGCTGAGACGACCCCTGAGGCCGCTGTCCCGTAACTGGCGTCCTTTTGTGTTTTTGGTTCTACCCCTGAAGGGATGTAACGAACGTGGGCCGTGGGCCAATGCTTTTTACGAATGTATATATTCAGCATTATATTCGTCACCAAGCGTGTTGTCTTATGATCCCGTCTTTTGATTCCTGGTTGACTTCTCTCATCCGAAGCCATCAAGACATAAAGAACAAGGCATAAGCCAATCAGAGGCCGGCTTGAATGAACCAACTTGAGCCGGTCGTCGCTAGTATAGCCGGACTGTGCATGTATTCGACCTGACCCGGCGTCACATCGCGAACCGAGCTACCGGAGCCAGCCCGCAGGTTCAAGCGATGGACCGGGAATCAGCCGGTACACTATGTGCCCGACTACAAGGATTGACCGTCCGAGCGGCTGGCGAGCCCCCGAGCTTGTTTAAAGCTAGCAAGGGGCCGCGCTGCGTAGCCTCCGGGCTTGAGCAAGCCAGCAAGAGGTGGTACGCGGTGTAGCCCGTACACTGAGTGAAAACTCTTTTAGCAAGAGAAAGCATGGAGCCTGCTTTTTTCACCATATTTGTTGTTCCCGGCAGTCAGAGGCCGTCTTGAGTCTCGGCAATCAGAGGCTGTCTTGAGTCTTGAAGTAGATCGTATATATGATCGAGCCGGCCCGAGCCGGTCGTCCCAAGTATAGCCGGACTGTGCATGTATTCGACCTGACCCGACGTCTCATCGCGAACCAAGCGACCGGAGCCAGCCCGTAGGTTCAAGCAAAGGACCGGGATTCAGCCGGTACATTATGTGCCCGACTACAAGGATTGACCGTCCGAGCGGCTGGCGAGCCCCCGAGCTTGTTTTAAGCTAGCAAGGGTCTGCGCTACGTAGCCTCCGAGCTTGGTTAAGCCGGCAAGAGGTGGTACGCTGTGTAGCCCGTACACTTGAGTGAGAACTCTTGACCAAAAGAAACATGGAGCATGTCCTTTTTATTGCCTTCTTTGTTCCCTGAAGAGGGAGGAAGATACATGTGTATGTTCTTTCCTTTGCTTATCTTCTGCATTTTAGCAATAGAACGGGCGAAGCAACGCCGCGTTCCATGGGCGCTCCGTTTCTTGGTCGGAGTCGTCCCTCTTGCACTTCCTTGGCTTCCGGGCGTCAATCAGGTAGTAAGCGTTGTTGTGTAGCGTCCTACTGATGATGAAGGGTCCCTCCCAGGGGGTGGGAGCTTGTGCTGGCCAGCAGTGCGCTGGATTCTTCTGAGGATGAAGTCTCCCTCCCTGAAAGAGAGAGGCCTGATCCTTTTGCTGTGGTAGTATCTCAGCTTCTGTTGGTAGATGGCCGTCCGGCTCAAAGCCAAGTCCCTTGCTTCCTCGAGGAGATCCACACCGTCTTCTCTGGCCTCCTTCGCCTCTGTTTCTGTGTATAGGGTGACCCGAGGCGAGTCAAATTCAACATCCGTGGGGATGATAGCCTCAGACCCGTATACCAGAAAGAATGGAGTGAAGCCGGTCGACCGGTTCGGCGTGGTGCGGAGGCTCCATAGCACAGCTGGCAGTTCTTCGATCCAGCAGCCGGCTGACCTGACTAGTGGTGCTACCAGCCTTGGCTTGATGCCGGCTATGATCAGGCCGTTGGCCCTCTCCGCTTGGCCGTTTGACTGGGGGTGTGCCACCAAGGCCAGGTCGAGCCGGATGCCTACCTTGGAACATTAGAGTGCCAGGGCGCCCTTGGCGAAGTTGGTGCCGTTGTCGGTGATGATGCTGTGGGGAACGCCATATCGGACAGAGATGTCTGTGATAAACCTGACAGTAGTGGGGCCGTCAAGTTTCTTGATAGGCCTGGCTTCGATCCACTTGGTGAACTTGTCGACGGCTACCAGAAGATGTGTCATCCCTCCGAGAGCCGTCTTGAAGGGCCAAACCATGTCTAGTCCCCACGGCGAATGGCCATGATAAGGGAATGGTTTTCAGCGCTGAAGGCGGCATATGGCTTTGTGCACTGAAGCGTTGGCAGCCTTCACATTTGTCCTCCAGATCCACAGCCTCCCCGAGGGCCGTGGGCCAGTAGAATCCATGGTGGAATGCTTTGGCCACCAGGGTTCTAGAGGCGGCAAGATGCCCACACTCCCCCTGGTTGATGTCTCTGAGGATCTCCTGCCCTTTTTCTGATTCGACGCAGCGTTGGAACACGCCGGTCGTGCTGCGTCGCACCAGCTCGCGATTGATGATGGCGTAGTCAGCGGACCTACGCTGGGTCTGTCTCGCCTCCACCTCGTTCTGAGGAAGTTTGCCGCGAAGAAGGAAGGCCAGAATGGCCTGAGCCCATGATGGAGCCGACACAAGGGTCGCCTCCGCTTCGTCTTGACTATTGGGGGCTTCTGCAGCCCCCGGGCTTGATGGCGTCTCCGGTGCTATTGCTGCAGCCAGCTCATCGTCTATCTCCATGACGTCCACCCAATGGCAGGATTCGAGCCCGGGCAGAGCCGGGGTTGTCGTTGTAGCTGGTACCGTTGTTGGTGTCGGTTGGACCGATGGAGCCGGATTGGGACCCAAAGCCGGTGTAGTTGGTGGAGGCGACGACGCTTGCATCGTATACTCAGTTGGTGCTGCATTTGGAGCCGGTGCCGCCAGTGCAGCCGGCGTGGGGTCCACAGCCGACATAACTGGCGGAGCCGGCGGTGCTTGTATCGTAGAGTCGGCCGGTACGAAGATTGATGCCGACTCAGGAGACGGCTTGATAGACAGCTTGTGGAGTTGCTCGAGGGAGACGCCGGCTGGGATGGCCTGCCTCGTGGAGCCGATCTTTGCCAGCGTATCTGCCGCCTCATTTTCCGCCCTGGGAACATGGTGGAACTCACAACCCTCGAAGGGGCCGCTGAGTTGCTGGATGAGGAAGCGGTAGCTTGCCATGTTGGCGTCTGTGGCATCCCATTCGCCAGAGACCTGCTGCACCACTAAGTCTGAATCGCCGAAGCATATGAGCCACCGGATGCCAATCTCCTTGGCAAGGCGGAGGCCGTGGGCCAGTGCTTCGTACTCGGCGACGTTGTTGGAGGCGGCGAAATGGATCTGGAGAGCGTACTTGAGCTGGTCCCCTTTCGGAGACGTCAAGATGATGCCGGCTCCCAGTCCTCTCCGCATCTTCGAGACGTCGAAGTGCATCTGCCAATGCGTGGAGTCTGGAGGCGGTGGCTCGAACTGGGTCTCGGCCGAGTTGACTAAGAAGTCGGCCACCACCTGTGATTTGATGGTAGTGCGAGGCTTGTACCGAATGTCATGGTTCGCCATGGTGATGTAGCATTTGGCAATTCTGCCCGTGGCATCACGGTTACCCATGATCTCTGATAGCGGAGCAGTTGTGCTCACCATAGTGATGGCATGCTCTTGGAAGTATTGTTTTAATTTCTTTGTAGCAAGGTAAACACCATAACACATTTTCTGATAATGAGGGTAGTTCTGCTTAGAGGTGGACAAGACCTTACTAAGGTAGTAGACAGGGCGCTACACTGGCAGGGCCTTGCCTTCCTCTTTGCACTAAACTACCAACACTATGCTGACCACGCGAGTGGTCGCCGCGATGTATATGAGTATGGGTTCCCTCTCAGATGGGGCTGCCAAGATTGGCAGGCTCGAGATTACCCGCTTGTGGTCGCGGAAGGCTTCGTCCGCTGGTCGTTCCACTCGAACTTCGTTGTCTTCTTCATGAGTTGGTAGAGTGGAAGGGCCTTCTCGCCAAGCCGGCTAATGAACTGGCTGAGGGATGCCAAGGAGCCGGCGAATTTCTGGACGTCGAGGATCCGAGCCGGCCGCACCATCCGCTCGATGGTGCTGATATTCTCAGGGTTCGCTTCGATGCCGCGGGCGGATACGAAGAACCCCAAGAGTTTGCCGCATGGGACCCCGAAGACGCACTTCTCCTGATTGAGCCATATCTTGTATTCGCGCAGATTGGCGAATGTCTCTCGTAGGTCGTCGAGGAGGCTGAAGTGCTGCTTCGTCTTGATGATAATGTCATCCACATAGACGTGGATGTTTCTGCCAATCTGTGGCAGTAGGCACTGCTGCATGCAGCGTTGGAATGTCGCACCCGCGTTCTTCAGACCGAACGTCATGGTGGTGTAGCAGTAGGCCCCGAAGGCCGTGATGAAGGAGGTCTTCAGGCGATCAGCTGGATCCAGCTTGATTTGATGGTAGCCTGAATAAGCATCCAGAAATGACAGCAGTTTGCAGCCTGCGGTGGAGTCGATCACTTGATCTATCCTAGGCAACGCGAAAGGGTCTTTCTGACAAGCCTTATTCAGGCTAGTGTAGTCGATGCACATTCGCCTTCTGTTGTTCTTCTTCAGCACTAGGACTGGGTTCGCCAGCCAGTCCGGGTGGAAAACCTCCATGATGAAGCCAGCTGCAAGGATCCGGATGATCTCTTCTCCGATTGTGTGCCGTTTCCCCTCGGCGAAGCGGCGCAGAGGTTGTTTCACCGGCTTTGCATCCGGTCGCACGTGAAGTTTGTGCTCGGCGTACTTCCTCGGAACACCCGGCATGTCCTTGGGGGACCATGCAAAGATGTCCCAATTCTCACGGAGGAAGTCGACAAGCTCGCCTTCCTATTTGGGGTTGTGGCCAGCCCCGATGGTGATGCACTGCTTTGGGTTGGCAGGGTCAAGTGGGACCTGCTTGGTCTCTTTAGCCGGCTTGAAAGACCCCTCGCCGGCCGATTGGGATGGAGGAGAAGGAATCGCCGGCTGCTCGGTAGCCTGGGCCACGAGCCGGTCGATCTGCCGCTTCTCCTCAGCAATCACCAAGGCGTTGGCGAGGCGGCTACTATCTTGGGCACACTCGAGCGACTTCTTGTAGTCGCCAACAACAGTGATGATGCCCTTGGGACCCGACATCTTCATTTTCAGGTAGGCGTAGTGCGGGATGGCCATGAATTTGGCCAGAGCCGGTCTCCCCAGCAGCGCGTGATACGGGCTACTGAGGTCCACCACCACGAACCATATGGACTCTCGGCGGAAGTGGGCCTTGTCGCCGATGAGGACGTCCAGCTGGATCTTGCCGATGGGCGAGCATGACTGCCCAGGCACGATGCCATGGAAGACAATGTTGGTTGGCAGGACGTCCGTCTCCTTGAGCCCGAGCTTACGGAGAGTGTCGAGGTAGATGATGTTGATGCTGCTGCCGCCATCGACCAGCACCCGGGAGAATCGGCAGGTGAGCCTCTTGGAGGCGAAGGTGGGGTCGAGGACGAGTGCGTATGACCCCGGGTTAGGCATCACTTCAGGGTGGTCCACCCGACTCCATGTGATTGGCTTGTCCGACCAATGCATGTACTGGGGAACCGGGGGAACGGTGGCGTTCACCTCGCGCCGCCTTTGGCGCAGGCTGTGCTTGTCGTCGCCTTCGCTGGTGAAGACGATGAACGCTCCGTCTTGATGCAGATAGTCGTCAGGGTGCGGGCCGTTGTCGCAAGGCGGCGGCGGCGGAAGCGGAGCGTGATGGGGAGCCGGTGCACGGGGCGCCGTCTGCGCACCCGGAGGAGCCGGCATGCCCTCCCCCTGCGACAGCCGGCGTGTGATGCTGCACTGTTGAAGGGTATGGGCAGACGGCGTCGCCCCTGAATGTATCTTGCAGGGGGCGTCGAGCAGCTGCTCGAGAGACTGCTTGGGCTGCCAGTTGGGGTTGCTCTGATTGCGACGCTTTCGTGGAGGGCCGGCTTGGGAAGCCGATGCCTCGCCCTCCACATTGGCCACCAGCTTGTTGTTGCCCATCTGATCCGCCTTGCGCTTGTAGTTGTTCTGGCCGCCTCGGTTGTCCCCCGCCGGCTTGGGAGTAGCTGGTGCCGGCACAACCTTGTCCAAGGCGGTCACCTTGATGCGCATTGCAGAGTCGGCCGTGGCGTACTTGTCCGCATTGGCCATGAGCACCGCCAAAGAGGTGGGCTCGGCGCACATGAGCTTGTGCTTGAGGAGGGTGCCATCTCGGCATCCGTCGATGAAGTACTGGATGGCTTGTACCTCATGCACCCCCACACAGGAGTTGCGGAGCTCGGTCCATCGGGTGACGTAGTCGTGGAGGGGTTCGTTGGTCTTCTGGACGCACATGGCCAGCTCACGAGGCCGAGCAGGGCGCTTGTAGGTGCCGGTGAAGTTGCGGACGAACGCCTCCTCGAAGTCCACCCAGGAGTTGACGCTGCCGGCCGGGAGGCTGTTAAGCCACGTCCGGGCCGAGCCGGCCAGCATGAGTGGCACGTAGCGAACCGCTACGCGCTTGTTGCCCCTGGCGATGCCCACAGCCGTGGTGTAGTCGATCAACCAGTCTTCTGGCTTGGCCGTGCCGTTATATTTTGGCGTATCCCGAGGCAAGGTGAAGCCTCGGGGGAACGGCTCCCCTCGGATCGGGGGGCCAAAGCACGCCGGACCGACGGGTCCATCTTCCTCAAGGAGGGCCGAATGGGCCAGGGCGATGAGACGCCGGCGAGCGTCCCGCTCATCCTGGGTGGCGGGGGCGCTAGCCCGAGTGGCGAGAGGGGAGGCGCCTCGGGAGCCGGAGGCATGAGTCCTTCGCGGGGGAAGATCCCCGTACTCCAAATCGCCCTCATCGCCTCCGCGACGTAAGGCCGAATTGTGCTCGCTCTAGCGTTGCGAGCGCCGGTCTTGGCTTCCCTGGCCCCTCTAGCCGGAAGGGCGATCGGAGGAAGATCCTTCGGCGTGGTGCTGGCCGCTAGGGTTGCGGCGAGCCCTCGAGTTTGGTCTTGGGGACTCCGATTGAGCCTGACCAGGGTCAATCCGAGCGTGTTGCTGGTTGGCGGCGTCAAGGAGATCCTTGACGCGCTTCTCCTGGAAGGCGCGCTCCTCGCCCTCCAGGCTTGCCATCTCCTCCAGGGCCGCCTGCGCCGCTCGCATGTTGGCCGCAGAAGTCTCGTAGGTGGGCAGATCACCGCCTAGAACTTCGGCGACGAACCGGCCACGGCTGCGGACCGATCCAAGCCGACTAGGGACCTCGGAAATCGGAGTAAGGCCGTATGCGGAGTTATACTCGCGATGCGTAGCCTCCAACCAACGTTTCACCGAGGCCACGGTGATGCCCTCCTCCAAGATACGCTTGCGAGCCTCCTCCAACGAGGCCCGAGCGTCGGCAGGGTCGGCGGAAGCGGTGACCGGTGTGTTCAGGCCGGCGATGGCGTCCCGAAGAGTGTCAGCGGCGGCCGCAGCAGGCTCGCCGACGCCTGCAGAGACCTTGCCGGGAGCCATGCTGGTGCCGACGCCGATAACCATCACCTCCACGGTGTTGGAGACGACCGCAACATGGTAGGGGTGAAGAACCCTACCAACGGCGGAGGGCCGTCAAAGACAAGGACGTTACTGGGTTAAACGTCGTGGGTTGGTGTCTCAGCGATAGAGAGCCTGCTGAAGCTGGCGTAGTGCGCCTCAACGTCATAGTCCTCGCCGAAGTAGCGTGGGCCGTCGTTGAGGCGAAGGTCGCTGAAGAGAACACTGAGATTCTCCATAGCAGCGACGACGACGCTAGGCAGCACCTCGTCATCGGAATCTTCGTCGAATCCGCATGGCGGACGGGGACGTCGATCATCATGGGCGTCGCTTCATCGAAAGCGAGCTCCACGGGCATGCAAACTCCTCCGGACGCGATGCATCCGGTGGTGTAGGTGCGGGACCCCGCCCAACGCGTAAAGCCAGCCGATGCCGCGATCGGCCCCACGGTGGGTGCCAAATGTCGGTGAATACTCACAACATATGCCATAGGTAGGCTAAAGTCGGTGAGAACCGAAGGGACAAAGGTGGGCGCTGGGAACGAGGTTGGTACACGCATGGGACACATAATGTACCCAGGTTCGGGGCTCTCCATAGAGATAATACCCTAATCCTGCTGGTGTGTTTGATGTATGGGAACAAAGTACAATGTTGCTCGTGGAGCTGTGTTGGGAGGAGGAAGAGGGAAGCAGCCGGCTCGTCTCTACCTCGCTCTCTGTTGGTTGGTGAGTGTGTAGTGTTGAATGACTGGCCAGTGATCGGTCCCCCTGCATAGGGGGCTGCCGGGGGGTTTTAGAAACGAACCCGCCGGCCTACAATATGGATAAAGGGTACACTCGTGGGACCCGGCTGGCTGCTTCGCCGGCTGGCCAGGGGCCCACAAGGGTCTTGTCTTGTTGATGAGAGGCCCGCCGGCTGCATGATCCCGATTGCCGGTGGGACCCGCCGGCTGGCCAATGGGGCTCCTACGTAAGGTTGACGCTGAGCACGCGCTGTACGTCGAGCGTCGCCCCGCGAGATTCTTCATGGGCAGGCAGTACGACCGCCTCCACTGTTCCCCACGCCGAGTGCAGTAATGGAGTGGGAGTGTGACGGTCCGACATCAGGCTAGGTGATGGATCATAGCCGGGGTAGGTCAGCGGCGTGGCTGCCTATGCTCGTACCTACCGGGCGTCTTGATCCAGTACCTTTGCTGACGCGTAGCTACCTTTAGTCGTGAGGTCCTTTCCTGACCTACGATCTGATGTGACTGGTGATCCCCAGCCGGCTAGCCTGCTTGGGCAGCCGGCTTGAGGGTGGCCGCCTCCTCCCCAGTCCGGCTGGCGGGACCAGGCCGGCTCTGAAGGGGAGGCCGCCTGCATTCCAGCCGACAGGGGCTGCCTGGCCGGCCAGAAAGATTGCCGCCTCGTCTTCCAGCCGGCAGGCGATGCCTAGCCGGCCAGAAGACTTGGGCCTTGGGAATCTCCATGCCTTCATGTCCATTGGGCCGGAAATGAAGGAACAGGCTTAATGAGCCTACCCCGGGGTTATCCCCCCGACAAGGATGATTGTGACACAACAAAAAGAAAAGACTCCTAATATACAAGACGCTCCAAGCAAAACACATATCATGTGGTGAATAAAAATATAGCTCCAAGTAATGTTACCGATGGATTGAAGACGAAAGAGGGGATGCCTTCTTGGGGCATCCCCAAGCTTAGGATTTTTGGTGTCCTTGAATTTGGCTTGGTATGCCTTTGGAATCCCCAATCTTGAGCTCTTTCCACTCCTTATCTCTTTGTCCATGAGAACATCACCGAAAACTTGAAAACTTCACAACACAAAACTTAAACAGAAACTCGTGATAACATTAGTACAATAAAACAAACTATCACTTCTTTTGGTACAGTAGAAAACTTGAATTCCATATATATTGATGATGGGCTACTGTATTCTCACTTTTCCATGGCTAGTACCCCCCGATACTAACCATAGTTTCATCAAAACAAGCAACCAACCTAACAAAAACAGAATCTGTCAAAAATAGACCAGTCTGTAGCAATTTGTATACTTCGTATACTTCTGGTACCTCAAAAAATCTGAAAAATTACAACAGCCTGGGTAAAAAGCATATCAATGAGTAGAAAAAGAATCAACTCAAAAACTCTTTCCGAATAAAAATTAAAAATCATCTTGTGAGCAAAAAGTTTCTGTCTTTTTCCAGCAAGATCAAACAACCATTACCAAGACTAGTCATAAAGGCTTTGCTTAGCTCAAACACAAAAATAAATACAAAAACACAATTACAACAGAATTATGATGGTATGGATGCAACAAAACAGAAAGAAAACGATAAATTCATTGGGTTGCCTCCCAACAAGCGCTATTGTTTAACGCCCTTAGCTAGGCATAGAAGCGATAGAATCACGTATCGTCGTCTTTGATGCTCAAACCATAAGTGTCCCTCATCATGGATTCATAAGGCAATCTTATTTTCCTTCTAGGAAAGTGTTCCATGCCCTTCCTCAAAGGAAATTGAAATCTAATATTCCCTTCCTTCATATTGATGATAGCACCGATAGTCCTTAGGAAAGGTCTACCAAGAATAATGGGGCATGAAGGATTGCAATCAATGTCAAGCACAATGAAATCCACGGGTACATAGTTCCTATTTGCAATAATAAGAACATCATTGATCCTTCCCATGGGTTTCTTGACCGTAGAATCAGCAAGATGCAAATTAAGAGAACACTCTTCAATCTCATTAAAACCCAGAACATCACATAAAGACTTTGGAATGGCATAAACACTAGCACCCAAATAACACAAAGCATTGCACTCATAGTTTTTGATTTTGATTTTGATGGTAGGTTCCCACTCATCATGAAGCTTTCTAGGGATAGATACTTCCGATTCAAGTTTCTCTTCAAGAGATTTTATCATAGCTTCGACGATATGATCAGTAAAGCCTTTGTTTTGGCTATAAGCGTGTGCAGAGTTCAATATGGATTGCATCAAAGAAATGCATTAAATCAAGGAGCAACTATCATAATTGAATTCCTTGAAATCCACGATAGTAATTTCATTACTACTCAAAGTTTTAACGTCTTCTACTCCACTTTCAATGCTTTTAGCATCAAGATAGATGGACTCCGAATCATTGGGGCACTTTTCAACCAAAGTGGATTCATATCCATCCCCATAATCATTAGGTTTTACACAAGAAAAAAGAGATTCAATGGGAGTCACACCAAGCACTTTAAGATCTTCGTGATTCTCATCACGATAACACGCCTTTTTAAGCCATTCATGTCTAGCACGAATTTGAGCGGTTCTTTCTTGGCTCTCAATCATGGAAACACGCATAGCTTTCAAAGTTTCATCCATGTTGATTTCGGAAGGAGCACATCTAACTTTCAAAGCATCAACATCACAAGAAATTCTATCCACGCTCTCTGCCAAATCGTCAATTCTGACTAGTTTTTCCTCTATGGACGCATTGAAAATCTTTTGAGAGTTGATAAACTCTTTGGTATTACTCTCTAGATCAGAGGGAAATCTATTGTAATTTCCATGAGTATTGTTGTAGGAGTTGCCAAAGTTATTAGAGGAGTTGCTAGGAAAAGGCCTAGGAACATAGTTTCCTCTAAAAGCATTGTTGTTGCCAAAGTTATTCCTACCAACAAAATTAACATCCAAGCTAGCGTTGCTACTCTCAATCAAAGAATACAAATGCATATCATTAGGAATCAAAGGAGCACTTCTACTAGCAACCAAATTCATTAACTCGTCCATCTTAGCACTTAACGAGTTAATTTCTTCTATAGCATGTACCTTCTTACTAGTAGGCGACCTTTCAGTGTGCCATTGAGAGTAGTTTGTCATGATCTTGTCTAAGAGCTTTGTGGCTTCCCCTAACGTGATTTCCATGAACATTCCACCTGAGCCGGAGTCCAAGATATTTCTATAAGCGAAATTCAAGCCAGTGTAAAAGATTTGAATAATCATCCAAAGGCTCAAGCCATGAGCGGGACAATTTCTAATCATTAACTTCTTTCTCTCCCAAGCTTGTGCAACATGTTCATGATCAAGTTGCTTGAAATTCATGATATCATTACGGAGAGATATGATCTTAGCCGGCGGAAAATACTTGGATATATAAGCATCTTTGCACTTATCCCAAGAATCGTTACTATTTTTGGGCAAAGAAGAAAACCAAGTTTTTGCGCGACCTCGCAACGAGAAAGGAAAAAACTTCAATTTAATCATGTCATTATCCACATCTTTTTTCTTTTTCATATTGCAAAGCTCAATGAAGGTATTGAGATGGGATGCGACATCTTCACTAGGAAGGCCAGAGAATTGCTCTTTTATAACAAGATTCAGCAAAGCGGCATTGATTTCGTATGACTCCGCACTAGTGGCGGGAGCAATCGGAGTACTAATAAAATCTATACCTAATAATAAAGAGGCTATTGCTTCCGTCGGAAAACCCACCGCAGCATTTTTATAAAAAAGCCCTTGTAATTTTTGTTATTCAACCTGCGCTCCATCATTATTTTAATAAATCAAAATGATTATAAAAAGTTTAAAAGCGTGTGGTATTTTTTTCTCCCGTTGCAACGCACGGGCCCTTTTGCTTGTCATTATTATTAGTATTCGAGAAGTCACAAAGTTTGGTGTTTTCATTCATGGTGACTTCAGCAAGCAAGCACGCACACAAGAAAACAAAGAGCAGGCGAGAAAAAGGGCGAACGAAAAGGCGAACGAAAAAGGCAAATGAAAAAGGCAAATTGGTGAAGTGGGGGAGAGGAAAACGAGAGGCAACTGGCAAACAAAGTAAATGCAAGAGATGAGTTTGTGAAACCTACTTGGATGAGTTCTTGACTTGATCTTCCTCCCCGGCAACGGCGTCAGAAATCCTTCTGCTATCCCACAGACAACAGCGCTAGAGATTGACACGTTGACAGAGGCTGGGCTTGCGTTGGTTTTTCCCTTGAAGAGGAAAGGGTGATGCAACATAGGAGCAGTAAGTATTTCCCTCAGTTTGAGAACCAAGGTATCGATCCAGAAGGAGGGTCTCGTCAAGTCCAGAGTACCTGCGCAAATACAAACAAGCATGCACCCAACGCTTCAAAGGGGTTGTCAATCCCTTCAAGATTGTTTGCAAAGTGAGATCTGAAGGTGGAAAGTGCGACGAAGTAAAAAGTGTAAGGCTGAAAATATGGTGTGGAATAGACCCTGGGGGCCATAGTGTTCACTAGAGGCTCCTCTCAAAATAGCAAGTATCACGGTGGGTGAACAAATTACTGTCGAGCAATTGATAGAACCGCGCAAAGTCATGACGATATCTAAGGCAATGATCATACATATAGGCATCACGTCCGAGACAAGTAGACCGATACTTTCAGCATCTACTACTATTATTCCACACATCGACCGCTATCCAGCATGCATCTAGTGTATTGAGTTCATGACGAACAGAGTAACGCCTTAAGCAAGATGACATGATGTAGAGGGATAATCTCAAACCAATGATGAAAACCCCATCTTTTTACCCTTGATGGCAACAACACAATACGTGCCTCGCTACCCGTTCTGCCACTGGGTGAGGTCACCGCACGGTATGAACGCAAAACCAAGCACTTCTCCCATTCTAAGAATCATAGATCTAGTTGGCCAAACAAAACCCACAACTCGAAGAGAATTACAAGGATATGAAATCATGCATAAGAGAGATCAGAAGAAAATCAAATTAGATTCATAGATAAGCTGATCATAAATCCACAATTCATCGGATCTCAACAAACACACCGCAAAAGAAGATTACATCGGATAGATCTCCATGAAGATCATGGAGAAGTTTGTATTGAAGATCCAAGAGAGAGAAGAAGCCATCTAGTTACTAGCTATGGACCCGTAGGTCTATGGTGAACTACTCACGCATCATCGGAGAGGTCATGGTGTTGATGGATAAGCCCTCCATGTCCAAATCCCCCTCCGGCAGGGCACCAGGACGTGCCCCAGATGGGATCTTGCGGAGACAGAAGCTTGCGGCGGCGGAAAAGTGATTACGATGATCTCCTGTTTTTTTCTGGAATTTATGGGAATATATAGGAAAAAGTCCTAGGGCAAAGGGTGTCCAGGGGGCCCACAAGCCTGGATGGCGCGACCCCCCTGGCCACGGGGTGGGGGCTTGTGGGGCCCGTGGGGCTCCTCTGCCTTGGCTCCCAAGTTCCCCGATCTTCTTCCGTTCCAAAAAAAATCTTTTTGGGGTTTTTCTTCTGTTTGGACTCCATTTCAAAATCTCCTCTGAAAGGGGTCAAAAACATGGAAAAAAAGGAACTGGCACTTGGCACTGAGTTAATAAGTTAGTCCCAAAAAATATATATAAGACATGCAAAACATCCAAAGTTTGACACGATAATAGCATGAAACTATCAAAAATTAAAGATACGTTGGAGACGTATCAACCAACAAAAGAAGAAATTCTTCTTTGATTTGAGACATTACTTTTGGGATGATCCTCACCTTTATTAAGAAGGAGTAGATGGTGTTATTAGACGTTGTGTACCTGAACATGAACAGGGACAGATCCTACAGAAGTGTCACTCCGAGGCTTATGGAGGACACCATGCGGGAGATAGAACTGCACACAAGGTATTGCAATCAGGTTTCAATTGGCCCACTCTCTTCAAGGATGCCCGTAAGTTTGTCTTGTCTTGTGACGAATGTCAAAGAATAGGTAATATCAGTAAACGTCAGGAAATGCCTATGAATTATTCACTTGTCATTGAACCATTTGATGTTTGGGGTTTTGATTATATGGGACCTTTTCCAAAATCCAACGGGTATACTCATATCCTAGTTGGTGTTGATTACGTGACTAAGTGGGTAGAAGCTATCCCAACTAGTAGTGCTGATCACAACACTTCTATCAGGATGCTTCAAGAAGTTATTTTCCCTAGATTTGGAGTCCCTAGATATCTAATGACTGATGGTGGTTCACATTTTATTCATGGTGCTTTCCGTAAAACGCTTGCTAAGTATGATGTCAACCATAGAGTTGCATCTCCCTATCACCCTCAGTCAAGTGGTCAAGTAGAGCTAAGTAATACAGAGATTAAACTAATTCTGCAAAAGACTGTCAATAGGTCTAGAAAGAATTGGTCTAAGAAGCTCGATGATGCACTATGGGCTTATAGAACTGCTTATATGAATCCCATGGGCATGTCTTCATACAAAATGGTTTACGGTAAAGCATGTCATTTACCTCTTGAGCTAGAGCATAAAGATTATTGGGCAATCAAAGGGCTCAACTTTGATTTCAAACTTGCGGGTGAGAAGAGGTTATTCGATATTAGCTCGCTTGATGAATGGAGAACTCAGGCATATGAGAATGCCAAGCTCTTCAAAGAGAAGGTTAAGAGGTGGCATGATAAGAGGATACAAAAGCGTGAGTTCAATGTAGGTGATTATGTCTTGCTATATAATTCTCGTTTAAGATTTTTTGCACGCAAGCTTCTCTCTAAATGGGAAGGTCCTTACATTGTTGAGGAAGTATATCATTCCGGTGCCATCAAGATCAACAACACGGAAGGTAATTTTCCGAGAGTGGTAAATGGGCAAAGAATCAAGCATTATATGTCAGGTACTCCCATAAATGTTGAAAGCAATATTATCAATACCATAACTCCGGAGGAGTACATCAGGGATATTTATCAGCCTGTTTCATACTCCGAAAACAAAGAGGTATGTGATTCGGTAAGTAAACCGACTCCAAAACTTTTCCAGTAGGTATTTTTCTCCGTTTTGGATTTTTTAGAAAAATAGAAAAATTTAAAGTAGTCCGGATAGCGCACGAGGAGGCGACAAGCCTGCCAGACTCCGCGCCTGGGGGGCTTGTGACCACCTCGTGTGCCTCCCGGACTCCGTTTTCTTGCGAAGTACTCCTTCTGGTCGAGAAAAAATTCATTATATATTCTCCCAGAAGGTCTGACCCTCGTATCACGCAATTTTCCTCTGTTTTAATTTCGAGCTGTTGTGCAGACAAATCTAGATCGCTATGGCGTCCCCAAAAGCTCCGAAGGACAAGTTCTTTGAGAAGGTCATCAATCCCTACCTCGCGGGAGTGCTGCAATACCCTCAATCTACCGATATGCGTGAGGGAGTGTTGCAGATCCATGATGTTGAGGGGCCCAAGAAGACCGGAAGCATGGAGACGAGGCTCGAAGCAATGCAGCAGCAAGTCTTCTAGTGCCAAGGGATGGTGGAACGCGGACTCAACGCCAACCACATGATGATCACGGAGTTCACCAACAAGCACAAGATCGATGCCAATGACATCGGGAAGCACCTCTCCAGGCTCTATGACAGAATTGGTCACCTCCAAGCCCAGATCTATGACCTGCAGAACCAAAACTGTGAGTGTGAGTATAGATTTAAATCAATACGGTTGGCTGCAGATTTGAGGATTCCGGAGACTCGATCATCTTTCCATGATGGAGCACCTATGCCTTGGAAGACGGAGGATCAAACCCAGGTTGCAACAACTCCACAACCATCACCTCCGAAGGAAGACAACTAAGCACGGGTATGGGCAATCCCCTTGGCTTGTGCCAAGCTTGGGGGAGTTGCCCTGGTATCGTATCACCATCACATCTATTGCCTTTACCTTTTCTTATTTCGATCCTTTTTGGTTTTATCTTTCTCTAGTAGAAGAAAGTTCTTAGTGTTTTAGGCTTGAGTTTTGCTTTGCGTCACCCCCAATGTATTCGAGTTCGTGAGTCATATAATAAAGAGTGTTTTAGTTAAGGGCCTTCCTTCATGCCATGATCTAAAGAAAAGAATGATAAAAGAACAAAAGCATGAAAGATCATGTAATGATCTTATGGGAAGTGATGGCTCCACATATAAAAAGAATGTTGACTGAAACTTGTTGTGGGTGGACAAACGTAGACCTTGGTCATTGCTGCAATTAATAGGAAGTAATAAAGAAAGAGAGGTTCACATATAAATATATCATCCTGGGCACCATCTATGATTGTGAACACCCCCTAAACTATTACGTGCTTAGAAGTAGAAGTTGGACAAGGCAGACAACATAATGAATTATGTTTGCTTGGTTCAAAGCAATGATATATGACTAGAGACCCCTTAGCATGTGACGCTTGCTTCCACCCCATATCAGCCAAAACTTCCGTACCAAGTAGAGATACTAGTTGTGCATCCATAAACCTTCAACCCAGTTTTGCCATGAGAGTCCACCATACCTAGCTATGGATTGAATAAGATCCCTCAAGTAAGTTGTCATCAGTGCAACCAATAAAAATTGCTCACTAAATATGTATGATCTATTAGTGTGTGGAAAATAGGCTTTGTATGCACGTGTGATGAGAAAGACATAAAAGCGACAGATTGCATAATAAAGTTCTTTATCACAGGAGGCAATATAAAGTGACGTTCCTTCACACTAAGAGGACACACATCCAAACCTCAAAAGCGCATGACAACCTCTGCTTCCCTCTGCGAAGGGCCTATCGTGTACCTTTACTTTTTTCCCTTGAAAGAGTCATGGTGATCTACACCAATTCCTTATTTCGCCTTTATCTTGGCTAACGTCATATGCTAGGGAAAGATCTATATTCATATGTCAACTTGGAAGTAAGTATTCATGACTTATTATTGTTGACATTACCCTTGAGGTAAATAGTTGGGAGGCAAAACTATAAGCCCCTATCTTTCTCTGTGTCCGACTGAAACTTTGCTCTCATGAGTAGCACGTGAGTTGTAGCAATTGTAGAAGACGAAAGGATGATTGAGTATGTGGATTTTCTTTATAAGCTCTTATTTGACTCTTTCCGATGTTATGATAAATTGCAATTGCTTCAATGATTAAAGCCTATTGGTTGTTAATTCTCAATAAGGTTCTTGATCCATACTTTACATTGTGAAGGAATTATCACTTTAGCATGAGAGATTATATGATGATATTGCTGTTTCGATTATGATCATGATGCCTGCATGTCTGTATCTTGTTTTGTCGACACCTCTCACTCTAAACTTGTGGGCATATTTATTAATCTCGGTTTTCGCTTGAGGACAAGGGAAGTCTAAGCTTGGGGGAGTTGATATGTCCATTTTGCATCATGCTTTTATATTGATATTTATCGCTTTATGGGCTGTTATTACACTTCATGGTACAATACTTATGCCTTTTCTCTCTTATTTTGCAAGGTTTACATGAAGAGGGAGAATGCCGGCAGCTGGAATTCTGGTCTGAAAAAGGAGCAAGTTTGAGATACCTATTCGGCGCAACTCCAAAAGCCATGAAAATCAACGAGGAATTATTTTGGAATTTATAAAAAATACTGGGCGGAAGAAGTACCAGAGGGGAGCCACCAGGAGGCCCCAAGCCTGCTAGGCACGACCTACCCCCTGGTCGCGCCTAGGGGGCTTGTGGGCTCCCTGTTAGCCCTCCGGCACCCCTCTTTTGCTATAAGGAGGGTTTCGTTCCAAAAAAATCAAGAGGAGGCTTTTGGGAGGAATCGCCACCGCCACGAGGCGGAACTTGAGCAGAACCAATCTAGAGCTCCGGCAGGGTCGTCCTGCCGAGGAAACTTCCCTCCCGGAGGGGGAAATTGTCGCCATCGTCATCAACAACACTCCTCTCATCGGAGGGGACTCATCACCATCAACATCTTCATCAGAACCATCTCATCTCCAAACCCTAGTTCATCTCTTGTAACTAATCTCCGTCTCGAGACTCTGATTGGTACTTGTAAGGTTGCTAGTAGTGTTAATTACTCTTTGTAGTTGATGCTAGTTGGATTACTCGGTGGAAGATTATATGTTCAGATACTTGATGCTATTCAATACCTCTCTGGTCATGAATATAATTATGCTTTGTGAGTAGTCAATTTTGTTCCTGAGGACATGGGATAAGTCATGCTATAAGTAATCATGTGAATTTGGTATTCGTTCGATATTATGATGCGTTGTATGTTGTTTTTCCTCTAGTGGTGTTATGTGAACGTCGACTACATAACACTTCACCATTATTTGGTCCTAGAGGAAGGCATTGGGAAGTAACAAGTAGATGATGGGTTGCTAGAGTGACAGAAGCTTAAACCCTAGTTTATGCGTTGCTTCGTAAGGGGCTGATTTGGATCCACTAGTTTAATACTATGGTTAGACTTTGTCTTAATTCTTCTTTCGTAGTTGCAGATGCTTGCGAGAGGGGTTAATCATAAGTGGGATGTTTGTCCAAGTAAGGGCAGCACCCAAGCACCGGTCCACCCACATATCAAACTATCAAAGTAGTGAACGCGAATCATATGAACATGATGAAAACTAGCTTGACAGAAATTCCCATGTGTCCTCGGGAGCGCTTTACCTCCTATAAGAGTTTGTCCAGTCTTGTCCCTTGCTACAAAAGGGATTGGGCCATCTTGCTGCACCTTTGTTACTATTGTTACTTGCTACTTGGTACGAATCATCTTACCACACAACTATCTGTTACCGATAATTTCATTGGTTGCCGAGAATACCTTGCTGAAAACCACTTGTCAGATCCTTCTGCTCCTCGTTGGGTTCGACACTCTTACTTATGGAAAGTACTATGATAGATCCCCTACACTTGTGGGTCATCAAATATCAATTAAAACAAAATGCTATGATGATTTATCGCTTGATTGACTTAATATATAGAATTGCTAATGTTGTTAAAGGTCTAGGTAAATATGCTTCCATGGTTCATACTCAACTAGACCAAATTGCTAAGTCACAAAATGATTTTCTTGCTGAAATGCATGATCACATGAATGATCATGTTGTTAGAGTAATGACTAGAGGAGGTAAACTAACTCAATAAGCTCTTTATCCTGAAGGTCTCAATAAAAGAATTGAATAAGGTTCTTAGAGAATTAATGATGATTCACCTAGTTGTTCTAAAAAATAAAACAAAAAGAACAGTGAAAGGGCTTTGCATGCTTCTAGTAAACCATTCATAGAACAACCTACCGAGAATCATAATGATGTTTCTATTTGTGATGCCGAGACACAATTTGGTAGAGAACATTCACCTAGTGATAATGGTAATGATAATGATAACAATGATGTTCACGTTGATGCTCAAACCATATAATAATAAAGAATATGATAATGATGTGGAAATAGAACTTGCTGAAGATCTTGATAATCCACATTCAAAAAATAAATGTTCTGATAAGAGAGACTTTGTTGCACAAAAACATTGTAAAGAAAGAAAGACATTGGTTCAGAAACTCATACCATTCCCTCGTAAGCCTTCTAGGAGTTAGGATGATGAGGATTTTGAGCACTTTGCTGAAATGATTAGACCTATATTTTTGCACACTTGTCTGAGAGATATTTTGAAAAGGCCTCCTTATGCTAAGTATATGAAATATATTATTACCAATAGAATAAAGATACCTGAAACATAAATTGCCACCAAGCTTGCTAAATATTATTTTGATGGTGGAGTGCCTAAGAAGTTGGGAGATCCGGATATAGCCACAATACGTTTCTCCATTAAACATAGTTATGTTAAAAGTGACTTATGTGATCTAGGACCTGGTGTTAGTGTTATTCCATTCTCTCTATAAAAAACTTGATTTGAATAATCTTACACCTACTAAAATATCTTTGCAAATGGCTGATAAATCAACTACTACAACCATTGGAATTTCTTTGGATGTTCCTTTCGTGGTGCGAATGTTACTATCTTAGAGATGCTCGAGGATGAAAACATGTCGATTATCCTAGGTAGACCCTTTGTAAATAATACGGGGACCATTATTATTGCAATAAAAGCAAGGTTACTTTTCATGTCAAGGGTAAACAACATAGAGTGCACTTCCCAAAGAAACAAGCTTTGGTAAATTTTATTAATACCATTGAGCAAGTGGCCACGATTACTATTGGAGGATTTAAATTTCCTCTTCCTACCTCCAACAAGAAATATGATATTTTTTATTGTGGGGGAGATGCAAATACCCATTGAGGTAACTTAGTGTTATACAAAAATTATTCGGTTTCATGCTATTCGAAAATGGTTGTTAATAAGACTTGAGAAACCTTATTAATGGATCCTTATTGAGAGGAATGTTGTCGATGAATTTACTAAGAACAATCTTTTGTAGTCATAATTTACTCTCTAATATTTCTACTTCAATAAAATAAAATACCATGATTAACCTAAATTCTGAATTATCCATACACTCAAAAATGGCCAAAAAAATAAAAGTGCTTAAAATGTCACAAAAAAATTTACATGATTTTTTCTAGAATAATTAAAAACAATTGGTGCTAAAAACAACCTAGGTGAGTGCACCTATGGCTGCCAAGCCAACATGGCGCGCCCACCCCCCTGTGCATGCCCCGATCGCTTGGGGGACCAAACGGACCCCCTCACTTATCTCTTCAGCCCACTCCTTCTCCTACCTCTAGAAAATTTTGGGTTGCTTTATCCCTCGTGTTCTTGCTCCCAAACCTAAGATCTTCGATCTCTTTTCTCAGAACTCCATTTCCGAAAGTTGTTTTGAGCGATTGCTCCTTGGTATGTGAGTGTCACGTTTCTCTAAATAGTTTTTAATTTAGTGGTTTATATTTTGCATATTTTGCTACTCTTGGTGCTATAGAAAATGAGCTTGTGATAACCCACAAGTATAGGGGATCGCAATAGTTTTCGAGGGTAGAGTATTCAACCTAAATTTATTGATTCGACTCAAGGGGAAGCCAAAGAATATTCTCAAGTATTAGAAGTTGACTTGTCAATTCAAAAACACCTGAAAGATTTAGTATCTGTAGCAAAGTATCAGTAGCAAAGTAGTGTGATAGCAACAGTAGCAATAGTAACCAGTAGCAGCAAAGTGACAGCAGTAGCAGCAAAGTAACGGCAGTAGCAACAGAGTAACAGTAGCAGAAGTGAGAGTAGTAGCGGCAAAGTAACATAGCAAGGACCAGTAGGAAAAGACTCGTAGGCATTGTATTGGTGATGGATGATTATGCCGCATGCTATTCATCATGCAACAGTTATAACACGGAGAGATATGTAACTAGTTCCAGTTCGTCAATCTAATGTAGGCATGTATTCTGTATGTAGTCATACGTGCTTAGGGAAAAGAACTTGCATGACATCTATTGTCCATCCCTCCCGTGGCAGCGGGGTCCTAATGGAAACTACGGGATATTAAGGTTCTCCTTTTAATAAAGAACCGGACCAACGCATTAACACTTGGTGAATACATGAACTCCTCATACTATGGTCATCTCCAGGAGTGGTTCCGGTTATTGTCACTCCGGGGTTCCCGGATCATAACACATAGTAGGTAACTACAACTTGCAAGATCAGATCTAAAACACACATATATTGGTGACAACATAATAATTTCAGATCTGAAATCATGGCACTCGGGCCCTAGTGACAAGCATTAAGCATGGCAAAGTAGTAGCCACATCAATCTCAGAACATAGTGGATACTAGGGATCAATCTTCGTCAAAACTAACTCGATTACATGATAGATGTCATCCAACCCATCACCGTCTAGCAAGCCTACGATGAGATTACTCATGAACGGTGAAGAGCATCTTGGAATTGGCGATGAAGGAAGGTTGATGATGACGATGGCGACGATCTCCCCTCCCCGGAGCCCAGAACGGACTCCAAATCTGCCCTCCAGAGGAAGAACAGGAGGTGGCGGTGCCTCCGTATCGTAAAACGCGATGAACTCTTCTCCCTGATTTTTTTTCGGATGAAAGAGGCTAAATAGAGATGGATTTGGAGGCGGTGGAGCATTGTGGGCCCTACAAGCCTGCAAGGCGCGGCCAGGGGGTCCCGCGCCTGGTGGGCTTGTGGGTTCACAACTCCACTCCCTCCGCTGATTCTTGCGCCAGTATTTTTCATATATTCCACAAAAATTCTCCGTGAATTTTTAGGTCATTCCGAGAACTTTTATTTCTGCGCAAAAACAACATCATGGCTATTCTGCTGAAAACAGCGTTAGTCCGAGTTAGTTCCATTCAAATCATGCAAATTAGAGTCCAAAACAAGGGCAAAAGAGTTCAGAAAAGTAGATACGACGTATCAGCTTGGATGTTGAATTCTTTGAGTTTCAAGAAGTTTGAATGCTTGATATGGCCTTAGGGCATCTATATGAGTAGTTCCTATCAATCTTACAAAGTTTTGTTGACATAATTTTGAGGTCCAAAAATTACAGAAATTTGTCATTAAGAAAATGAACAATCTCCTAGAGAGGTTCTTCAAGCCCGAGTCCCAAGGGAACTATTAGGAGCGCCCATGATCAGGATAACAATCTCTTTCTTGTCACGGAGGTTTAGCCGTGCCAATGGCCACATACGCCTTTCATGGGCGAAGCGGGTTTCTAGCAATATTTCATGCAATTCATTGCAAATGTCGGGTTAACCAACTTCATCGCAGATGAGTGTGATCAATATTATCCCCTTACGGATTCCTTTGTGCAAAATTTCTATTACATGCATAGGCTCGATATTCCCATGGTACGCTTGAAATTATACGGAGAACATTTTGAAATACCACTTGCTTTGTTCTGCCAAATATGCTTGATTCCCTGTGAAGGGGGTTAAGTGAGCCTAGGCCAGAGGCGTTCGAAGACTTCCTCCTCAGCTTAACGATGGGATAAACTAGGAGTGTATCAAACGCAAGAGCCACCAATTTACATTTTCCTGATGTGCACTACTTTACTATATTTATATGAAAATGTTTGATTGCTATGGAGAAAGGTGGGGGTCTCAATGATCCTACCCTCACTATCTTGTGTTGTGCATTATTTGGCGACAACACATACAACTTAGGAGCTATCATCGATGTCGCCCGCATGGTAATCAGAGCAGGGGAAGGATCCATGGTAGCATTTATGCCTCTTGCTTAGCTAGACATTTGAATATCAATATATGCCCCCTAATTACTTGCTACCTAAAGTTTATCTGGATCACGAGTCTATGATAAAACATTACTTTATCGATAAACCTGACCTTCTGCACCACTATTGCTATAACGTGGTATCTAGTGAAAAAACTCGTGATGTTATTTTGTTGTTTGCTCCTTCTTCGTTTGACTAGCATGCCAAGACCGGATATGTCATCATGCCTTAATGTATAATTGCTTACCTGGACGAGTTGGCTGCGGTGGAGGCTGAGGTCGAAGATTGGGACGCTCGAGTGCCTCAACCCAACTACTTTCTTCATAGAAAAAATGGCTTCTACGAATGGTGATCGCCAAGATAGGCAAAAAGCCTAAGCTTGGGGGAGTACATATTTGTCAGTGATATTACATTCATGTTCACACATTTCATATGAATTATCGATGTTCATCCTCTTTCATTGTATATCCATCTTTAGTTTATTCTTTGCTTCTTGTGGGTTGATTTTTGTTGGGAAACTCAAAAATATTTCTCGCTTCCTTTTGTTTTTATTTCTTGTTTAATTAGCTTCTAGTATTAGAAGTAAACCAAAAAATATTTCTCTTGCTTGCTTGGAGCTTTCTCGTGTAAATAGTTTTTCTCATTCTTGTTTTGTTCCTCGTTTATTTGCTTTCTTAAGAAAAACCAAAACTCGAAAAATATTGCAATGTGTTTCTCTGAATTTATTTTGTTTTTGTTGAGTCACTAAAAGGAGAGACCACGATGAAAATGTTGAGTGGCTCTCATATGCATTATTGTTGATCTAACAAAGAGCCAATATTACCTTGCCTTGTCATTTGCATAAAATGTTTCATAGATTCTAGCTTAGTCCATGGCACACTTGCAAGTGCAAGGCAATGATAATGATATTTGATGAAGTGATCATGTTAAATGAAGTTGGTATGACCTCTTCTTATTTTCCATTTTTGTAAGTATGTTCAGCTCATTCGATCTTGAATCATCATATTATGAGTAAACAAGTTTATGATGATAATTAGAAATTATAGTTACACATGCCATGCTTAAATATCTAGGACGAGTGCATAATGATTTATATCGTGTGTCAACATGCTTTAAAATGATTGTGATGTAGTATGTTAGTATGGTATCCTCCTCTAAGTAATTTGAGCGGCTTGACTTGGCCCATGTGCAAACATGTAGCCGCTTCACAACCAATGTTGTCTTCATGATATCTAAATTTAGAGTGTTCATATCCTACTCGTGCTAATGTTCAATGTTAATTATTATCAATGCATGATTATGGCCGTTTTCGCTCTCTAGTTGTCCGCTTCTCAATATATTGCTAGCCTTCACCTACACTAAGAGAGAACATTGCTTGTGCATCCAAACTCCCAAACCCAAGTTATGCCAAATGAGTCCACCATACCTATCTATATGCGGTATTACTCTGCCGTTCCAAGTAAATTTGCATGTGCCATCTCTAGATATTCAAATAAACATATGTTTTTTGTGCTCGTACCGCTTATGGAGCAATGATGCATTCAATATCTACCATGCTAAGAGGGTTATTATCAAGGTGGGAATTTATTCGCCTGTCATTGCACGAGAGAGGCTGGTAAAATGGATGTCCAATCCTGCATAATCAAAAATAAGTAAACAAACTCCCCGAACATTTCAAATGTTGGAGGTCACCCGAGGATTCGGTCAACCATGGGTTACGTATGAATGTTGGATGTGCATAAACTTTATATTTTCTCTTGGGAACCACCAATAATGTGTTTAGCATGGAAGATATTGAGATCACTTGTGAGGAAAATCACACCACCCAAAATTACAATTTCATCTCAGATTTAAACCTTGAGCTCTAGCACCTCTTAAATTTGATGCTTCCCTGTGCAAAGGGCATTTCTATTTACTTTTATGTTATTTACTTTCATGTCATTTGCTTTTATTTGAGTCCTTGTTTTCTTACCAGTTCATTAGACCCGAGAACACTATTATCATCCTTATGCATTGAGTCTAGTTAATGTTGGATGTGAGCATGACTTGATCATTTCTACTTTGAATTAGAATGTTGATTCACTGCTTGAACCTCACAGATGCTCTGCATTTATGTTTTGCGGTCTCAGAAAGGGCTAGCGATATACCATATCATGATCGTTTTGACAAATTGTTGACATGTGAGATGTTTTA
This sequence comes from Hordeum vulgare subsp. vulgare, assembly GCF_904849725.1. Lineage (NCBI taxonomy): Eukaryota > Viridiplantae > Streptophyta > Magnoliopsida > Poales > Poaceae > Hordeum > Hordeum vulgare. Next base: position 44,261,535 of record NC_058524.1, read on the forward strand.
TTATTCTTCGCTAGTTGGTTATGTTACTGCCATCAGTGAATATAATGTATAATCGTTAACATTGATATGTTTATTTATGATCTATGCTGAAAACGAGAATACTCATACTTGTGATCTACATTGGATTTTTCCTCGAAGAGGAGGGGATGATGCAGCACGATATAGATAAGTATTTCTCTCACTGAGAACCAAGGTTATCAAACCAATAGGAGGACCACACAATTACCCGTCTTCAACGCCTACACACAAAAGAGCACACACTTGCACCCAATGCGGGCAAGAGGGTTTGTGAATCCCCTTAAAGTCGTTACTTGCAAGCAATGAGTAGATAGTTGGATACTTCCATAAATACTACAAAATAGAAAATAAATAAAAATTAAACCATGGTAGTAAGGTATTTTGAGTTTTTGTAATTACATGTGAATAGACCCGGGGGCCATAGTTTTCGATATAGGCTTCTCTCTCGTAGAAAGAAGACGATGGTAAACAAATTATTGTTGGGCAATTAATAGAAAAGTGCATAGTTATCCAATATTTATTCACGTATATGATCACATGTATCTAGGAATCGCGTGCATAAGCAAGTAGACCGACTCCTGCCTCCATCTCCTACTATTACTCCACACATCGACTGCTATCCAGCATGCATCTAGAATATTAAGTGAAAACAAAGTAATGCTTGGAGAACATTGATATGATCTAGACAAAGTGAATTCAATTAATTCGAATGAACCCCGTCGTTTTACCCTTAGTGGCAGCAATACAATATGTGTCATGTCCCTTTTTGTCGCTCAGATTGAGCACCACAAGTTTGAACCGACTACAATTCACCTTTCCCGCTAAAGATAAATCAATCTAGTTGGCCAAACCAAATCAATAGATCGGAGAGAATTACAAAGCTATCATAATCATACCTATATATGAAGCATCAGTAGGGAACTCAATATAATCTCATGTATAATCCGAACATAAACCCACAATTCATTGTATCCCAACGAACAAACCGCACAAGAGTGATAAAATCACCGCAGAAATCATGGTGATCTTGTCAATCGAGAACATAGAGAGTGAGATAGCCATCTAGGTATTAACTACGGACCCGTAGGTCTATGGTGAACTACTCACACATCACCATGCATGGGAGGAACAAAGTTGATGTAGAGGCCCTCCGTGATCGATCCCCCTCCGGCAGGGTACCGAACAGGGCTCCAGATGGGAACACGGTGAAACAGAGACTTGCAACGACAAAAAAGTGTTTAGGGTTGCTCTCTAGGCTTTTTGGGATTATCGTAAATGTATAGGAAATAGAGGAGGGCCAAAGTCCAAGGGAGGTGGCCCAATGACATCAAGGCGCGACCCCCCCTGGGCGAGCCCTATTGGCTTGGAACCACCTCGTGTGGCCTCTAGTCTCCTTGCGAAGCTTCCAAGTCCTTATTTTATCCAGAAAAATCATCCAAACATTTCGGGGTATTTGGACTTTGTTTGGCACAATATTGTTGACACGCCAAAAACATGCAGAAAACAACAACTAACACTTGGCACTAGGTTAATAGGTTAGTGCTAAAAAATAATATAAATCAGCAAGTAAATGCCTAAAAAGCATCCTAGAATGGTAATATAATAGCATGGAAAAATAAAAAATTGTAGATACATTGGAGAAGTATCAAACACTAGCTAAGTATATACAGAAACGAGAACAAAAGAGTTTGTAAAAGTTCTCTTTATCACTTCCGGTTTGTCAATTGAATTGTTTGAGAACAAGCAATAAGCTAAGCTCGTGGGAGTTGATATGTCTCAGACATATCTACTTTTCCAAACACTTTTGGTCTTGATTTGGACTATAATTTGCATGATTTTAATGGAACTAATCTAGACTGATGTTGTTTCAGCAGAACTACCATGGTGTTGTTTTTGTGTAGAAATAAAATTTCTCCGAATTATATGAATATTTTTGGAGACTTTTTATGGAATATATAAAAAATATTTGAGCAAAGACCCAATAGAGGGGGGCCACCAAGTGGTGCCAAGCCAGCAGGGCGCGACCACCCCGTGGGCGAGCCGTGTTGGCTTGGGACCACCTCGTGGCTCCGCAGACCCTAATTGTAGTCTTATAAATTCCTATTTTTGGAGAAAAATAAGAGAGAAGTTTCCATCATGTTTTACGAGACGGAACCACCACAACCTCATGTTCTTCCTTAGGAGGGCTGATCTGGAGTCCATTTTGGGCTCCGGAGAGGGGGATTCATCACTGTCGTCTTCACTAACCCTTCTCCATGAACACCATCATAATGCTCACCACTAGGAGTGAGTAATTCCTTTGTAGGCTGATACTTATGATCTGCATTTGGATTTTCTGTGAAGAGGAGCGGATGATGCAACACAGTATATATATAATTATTTCCCTTAGTGAGAACCAAGGTTATCGAACCAATAGGAGGACCACGCAATTCCCATCTTCAACGCCTATGCACAAAAGAGCAAATACTTGCACCCAAAGAGGGTAATAGGGTTGTCAAGCCCATTGTACTCGTTACTTGCAAGTAGATAAGTAGTATATATTATAGTTGGATAAATAAAAAGTGTAATAAATAAAAAGTAAATAATGTCAGTTAGGAAATAATAGCATTTGTAAATTTATAAGTGAATAGACCCGGGGGCTATAGTGTTCTGTAGTTGCATCTCTCTCGAAGAAGGCATGCGATGGGTAAACAAATTACTGTTTGGAAATTGATAGAAAAGCGCATAGTTATGCAATATTTATTCACGACAATGATCTTGTGTATGTAGGCATCACATCCATAAGAATGTAGACCATCCTTCCTGCATCTACTACTATTACTCCACCCATCGACCGCTATCCAGCATGCATCTAGAGGATTAAGTAAAACAGAGTAATGCTTGGAGAACAATGACATGAGGTAGCCAAAGTAAACTCAATTATTATGAATGAAGCCCTATCGTTTTATCCGTAGTGGAAGCAATACAAATACGTGTCATCTCCCTTTCTATCACTGGGATTGAGAACCGCAAGATTGAACCCACCACAACACACACCTCCCACGGAAGATAGATGAATATAGTTGGCCAAACAAAATCAATAGATCAGAGAGATTTACGAAGCTATAATGGTCATGCAAGAATAATACAACAATTCTGAGAAGACTCAAATCTTTATAATGAATAATCTAAACATAAAACGACAATTCATTGGATCCTCACAAACACACCGCACACAAGTGATTACATCTAATAGATCATCGCGAAGATGCGATGAACTTTGTATTGAAGAACATAGAGAGAGGGATAGAACCATGTAGATACTAGCAATGGACCAGTAGGTCTATGGTAGACTACTCACACATCACCATGGGAGCATCAAGGTTGATGTAGAGGCCCTCCGTGATCGATCCTCCCTCCTGCTGGGCACCAAAAGAGGGCGCTAGATGGGCACACGGTGGAACAAGATTTGCGGCGGCGAGAAATATGTTTTGGGAGCTTCCCTAGGGTTTTCAGAATATATGAGAATTTATAAGTTATAGAACAAGGTCGGGAGACGAGGGTGTGGCCCTCGAGCTAACAGGGTGCGGCCACCCCCTGGGCATGCCCTGTTAGCTTGTGGGCACCTTGTGTGGCCTCCGGTCTTCTCCAGAAGCTTCCAATCTTCTTTTGGTCTAGCAGAAATCATCAAAAAGTTCCGTGGTATTTGGACTCCGTTTGGTACTATAAACCTAAAAATCCAAAATCATGCAGAAAACAACAATTGGCACTTCAAACTAGGTTAATAGGTTAGTGATCAAAAATAATATCAATCAGCAAATAAATGCCCAAAAGTATCCTAGAACGATAATATTCTTGCATGTAACAATAAAAAATATAGATACGTTGGAGACGTATCAATATCCCCAAGATTAATTCCTGCTCGTCCTCGAGTAAGTAAATGAGAAAAATAGAATTTTTAATGTGATATGCTACCCAACATGTACTCTATTGCAGGTGTGATCATTGAGAAATGATGAATTAAGAAACACCAACATAGTAATATCCATGAAAGTAACATGATCATTCAACGTTCAAAATATACGATCCTTAAAGAATGTTTACCCCCAATTCATTTTCTCGTATTAGCATGGCATAGCTCCATATTCACGACATAAATACCAATGTCAAACACCACGGTGTTAAACCATGCAATTGGATTGTACTCCTTCCTACCCAAAATAAGTGTCTTCAACTTAGTACAACTTTATACTAGAGCTAGTATCAAGTTGAGACGTTATTTTTGGACGGAGGGAGTAATTTTTAACGCGCTTCAGCTTTTTATTACTCACTCAATACATGAGCATGAACCATGTACGTAGCATATAGGTGGAATATAATATGATGGTAGGTTTCAAAGGGGTAAAAGTGGATAAGAAAGTATCGCATCAACTAGGCATATCAACGGGCTATGGAGATGCCCATCAATAGATAACAATGCGAGGAGTAGGGATTGCCATGCAACGGATGCACTAGATCTATAAGTGTATGAAACCTCGACTGAAGCTAAGTGGGTGTGCATCCAACTTGCTTGCTCATGAAGATCTCGGGCATTTGAGGAATCCCGTCATCGGAATATACAAGCTAAGTTCTATAATGAGAAAATCCTACTAGTATATGAAAGTGACAAAACAATAGACTCTCTATATGAAAAACATGGTGCCAATTTGAGGCACAAGTGTGCCAAAGAGTTAGTAGTACCGCCCATTCCCTCTTTTATCTCATTTATTATTATTTTTTCCTTTTTTTCCTTTTTTTTCTTTTTTCCTATTTTTTCCTTTTCTTTATATTTTCGTTTTTTCATCTGGAGTCTCATCCCTACTTGTGGGGGAATCATTTTCTCCATCATCCTTTCCTCACTCACACAGTGCCCTAAATAATGAATAGCATCACACTTCTATTTACTTACAACTCGATATGAAAAACTACAAAGCAATATGACTCTATATGAGTGCCTCTAGGAGTGTACTAGGATGTGCAATGATCTAGTGTAACATGTATGATAATGATGAAAAGTGGCTTTGCAACAATTACTATGTCAGCTACATGATCATTCAAAGCAATATGACAATGGGTGTACTAGTCATATGTTGTGATGGTGGAAGTTGCATGGCAATATATCTCGGTAGGTATGGTGGCTGTTTTGAGGAAGATATAAGGTGGCTTAGGTGCAACAGAGCGTATCATGTTGTGGGGTTGATGACACACAAGTATAGGGGATCAACCATAGTCCTTTCGATAAGTAAGGTGTTGAACCCAAAGAGGAGCGTAAGGAAATGTTAAACAGTGATAAATATTTTTGTAGCAAGATAATTTGTAATAAGTGACAAATAAAAATAGTAGCAAGTCTGCAACAAGATAGCCCAATACTTTTTATAGCACAGAACATGCGTGAAAGTACTCCTATATGAGGCAAGCGCTCTCGAGTACACATGTGAATTTATGTCTAATCATGTTCATCATGTTGAGTTGATTCACATTCGTTACTTTGATTAATTTATATGTGGGTGGATCGGTGCTAAGGTGCTGTTCTTAATTGAACAAGCGACCCACTTATGATTACCCCCTCTCGCAAGCATCCGTAACTATGAAAGAATAATTAAGATAAATCTAGCCATAGCATGAAACATGCGGATCCAAATTAGCCACTCATGAAGCAACACATAAACTGGGGTTTAAACTTATGTTACTCTCGCAACCCATCATCTACTTGTTACTTCACAATGGCTTCCCTTATGCCCAATATATGGTGAAGTGTCGTGTAGTCGGTGTTCACACGACACCACTAAGACAAGCAACAACATACACATCATCAAAATATCGAACGGATACCAACTTCACATGATTACTTATAACAAGTCTTCTGACATGTCCTCGGTAACAATAGTAATTAGTCACACCTCATCAACATGTTCAAGATAAAGGGTATAATTATGGTAATCAAGGATGTGAACACAATATCTTTTACCAAGTAAACCAAATAGGATCAACTACAAGATGTAATCAACACTACTAGTAACCCACACGTACCAATCTCAGGTTTTGAGACAAAGATTGAATACAAGAGATGAAATAGGGTTTGAGATGATATGGTTCTAGTGAAGTTTTTGATGAAGATTGTTCCTCCCACGAAGGAGGAAGCGTTGGTGATGATGATGGCTTTGATTTTCCCCAACCGGAGGGAAGTTTTCACGACAGAATCTCTCTACTGGTGAGAAAAAGGGCCTCTGCCTGGGTTTCCGCCTCGAGGCAGTGTTGCTTCATCCCGAAAGTATCCTTATAATTTTTCTAGGGTAAAACACACCATATAGGAGAAGAGGGGGGTCGGGAGACCAGCTGGGTCCCCACAAGGCAACAAGGCGCCCCCAGGGGTGAGCGCGCCCTGTTGGCTTGTGTCGAGCACGTCGCCCCCTCTGATATATTTTTGGACCAATAATTCTTATATATTCCTTAGAAATTCTCCATGAAGTTTTAGCTCATTTGGAGTCCAGTGAATTTTTAGCCTTTTTCTTGGTTTTCACGTCCACAATTTTAGTTTCCAATAATTTCCGTCCTTTTAATGTACCTTGCATATCCTAAGAGAAAAGGCATAAGAATTGTATAATAATGATGAAAAATAATTGGGACTAAGGGAAAGCATTGGGTATTAATAAGTAGACGATGGGTTGCGAGAGTGATAGAAGCTTAAACCCTAGTTTATGTGATATTCTGTAAGGGGCTGATTTGGATCCAAATGTTTCTTGATATGGCTAGATTTATCTTAATTCTTCTTTCGTAGTTGCGGATGCTTGCAAGAGGGGATAATCATAAGTGGGTTGTTTGTTCAATTAAGAAGAACAACCTAGGACCGGTCCACCCAAAGATCTAATTATCAAAGTTCTGAACGTGAATCAACTAAACATGATGAACGTGACAAGACAACAATTCACATGTGTCCTCGAGAGAGCTTTACTTTATATAAGAGAACTTTCAGGCATCTCCTTTTCTAAAACAAGGATTGGTCTACCTTTCTATACCTTATTTACACTTGTTACTTTTCACTTGTTACGAATTGCATTACTATCAACATACATGTTACCGCTATTCTCAGTGCCTGCGAGAATCACCTTACTCGAAACCACTTATCATTTCCTTCTGCCCTTCTTTGGGTTTCACACTCTTACTTATCAAAAGGACTATGATCGATCCCTCATACATATGGGTCATTACCCCCACCCCTCACCACCCTGGATGTTGGGTGATGCTTCGATCTGATTTAAGGTGACACGGGTAAGTGCAAAAGTCATGTGCATATTCAATGACTGTTTTCAGTGTCATCGAAAATGTTGGATGGGTTAGTGAAAGAAATAGAAATATATCACAAATTATTTTGCTGATGAATTAAGTTGTAGTACGTTCTTTGCTAATAGAAATTGTACTGAATAGAGATTATTTGGTTCCCTCGGAAATAAAGGAACTGGGAACATCAGTATATGTCATAAGGTTGTGCTTGACTACCATGTTACATGGAATAGGGATCGTTCGGTTCCCTTGTAAACAAAGGAATTGGCAACAACGGTATTGCCACACAGGTTTGTGCTCCTCTACAATTTTAAAGACAAGGTGAGGTGAGGTGGTGCCACGATGAGGCGGCGTGCGTGTGCGACATGTTAAAATGATGTGCGATTGTGAGTCGGTGAAGTAAGGGTGATTTTAATTGAGATCTACGTATTATGAAACATTGTAGAATAATTGATTTGGTTTTATGGATTAGGTGATGCAAACTATTATGCAATTTAATGTTTTGAATGCAATGGATCAAAAATAGATAACTCATACAATCAAGATGACCCCGGAATACTCAAAATGTGTTAAGTAGTTTATGCAATAGGTTGTTGATCACAATAACGAAGGTGAAAACATGTTGTGCCTATGCAGGATGTGTAATAATTTTTTGTGACATGACATGTTACATAGCTTATTGATAGTCGCATACTAATCAATGTATGTCGACCACCTATACAAGGTGGGAGTTGTAAGGGAACGTAGTAATTTCAAAAAAAAATCCTACGTCACACAAGGATCTATCTAGGAGAGACTAGCAACGAGCAAAGGGGTAGAGCATCTTCATATCATTGAAGATCGCATAGCGGAAGAGTTACTATGAACGCGGTTGATGGAGTCGTACTCGCGGCGACTCAAATCGTGGAAGATCCCATCCGAACACCAAACGTACGGTGTCTCCGAGTTCAACACACCTACAGACCGGGGACGTCACCTCCTTCTTGATCCAGCAAGGAGGGAGGAGAAGTTGAGAGACAACTTTGGCAGCATGTCGACATGGTGGCAATGGAGTATGTGGCTCTCTGGGAGGGCTTCGCCAAGCACCGCGGAGTAGGAGAATAGGAGAAGTAGGGCTGCGCCATAGGAGATCAAATCAGGTTGTGTGAAGCCCTCCAAATCCTCCACTATATATAGGAGGGAGGGAGAGGGGGTGCGCCACCCCTAGGGAAACCCTGGGAGGTGCAACAGCCCAAGTAGGAGGAGGGGGCGGCGGCCTAGGTGGGCGGCAAGCCACCCAAGGCAGCCCCCACGCCTAGGGTTTTGCCTCCCTTGCGCTTGGGCCTCCTCCCCTTGGCGCACCAGCCCACCAGGGGCTGGTTCTCTCCCCTTTCAGCCCATGTGGCCCTCCCAAACAGGTGGACCCTCCCGGTGGACCCCCGGTACCCTTTCGGCGATCCCGGTACAATACCGATAAACCCCAAAACTTTTCCGGTGACCGAAATTGGACTTCCCTTATATAAATCTTTACCTCCGGACTAATCTGGAACTCGTCGTGGCGTTCGGGATCTCATCCGGGACTTCGAACAACCTTTAGTAACCACATATATGATTCCCATAACAACTCTAGCGTCGCCAAACCTTAAGTGTGTAGACCCTACGGGTTCGGGAAACATGCAGACATGACCGAGACACCTCTCCGGCCAATAACCAACAACGGGGTCTGGATATCCATGTTGGCTCCCACATGTTCCACGATGATCTCATCGGATGAACCACGATGTCGAGGATTCAATCAATCCCGTATGCAATTCCCTTTGTCTACCGCTATGCCACTTGCCCAAGATTCGATCGTCGGTATCCCTATACCTTGTTCAATCTCGTTACCAACAAGTCTCTTTACTCATTCCATAACACATCATCCCTTGGCTAACTCCTTAGTCATACTGAGCTCATTATGATGATGCATTACCGAGTGGGCCTAGAGATACCTCTCCGTCACACGGAGTGAAAAATCCCAGTCTTGATTCGTACAACACAACAGACACTTTCGGAAATACCTGTAGTGCACCTTTATAATCACCCAGTTACGTTCTGACGTTTGATACACCCAAAGCACTCCTACGGTATCCGAGAGTGGCACAATCTCATGGTCTAAGGAAATGATACTTGGCATTATAAAAGCTCCAGCAAACGAACTACACGATCTTGTGTTATGCTTAGGATTGGGTCTTGTCCATCACATCATTCTCCTAATGATGTGATCCCGTTATCAATGACATCAAATGCCCATGATCACGAAACTATGACCATCTGTTGATCAACGAGCTAGCCAACTAGAGGTTCACTAGGGACATGTTGTGGCTATGTATTCACACATGTATTACAGTTTCCGGTTAATACAATTATAGCATGAACAATGGACAATCATCATGAACAAGGAAATATAATAATAACTAATTTATTATTGCCTCTAGGGCATATTTCCAACAGTCTCCCACTTGCACTAGAGTCAATAATCTAGTTCACATCACTATGTTATTCCAATGAATCTAACACCCATACAGTTCAGGGGTTTGATCATGTCTTGCTTGTGAGAGAGGTTTATTAGTCAACGGGTGTGAACCTTTCAGATCCCTGTGTGCTTTAGAAATCCCTATGTCATCCTGTAGATGCTGCTAGCACGCACCATTTGGAGGCATTCCAAATGACTCCTCCACTATATGAATCTAGATTAGTGACAAAGGTTACATCATCGTAATCCTTTACAACAAACTCCTTTTACCACCTCCATAATCGAGAAAAATTCCTTAGTCCACTATTTACTAAGGATAGCTTTGACCATTGTCCAGTGATCCATTCCTGGATCACTCTTGTACCCCTTGACTGACTCATGGCAAGGCACACTTCAGGTGTGGTACACAACATGGCATACTTTAGAGCCTACGACTAAGGCATAGGGGACGACCTTCATCCTTTCTCTTTCTTCTGCCGTGGTCGGGTATTGAGTCTTACTCAATATTCACACCTTACAACACAGCCAAGAACCCCTTCTTTGCCGATCTATTTTGAACTCCTTCAAAAACTTGTCAAGGCAAGCATTTCGTTGAAAGTTCTATTAGGACCTTTGATCTATCTCCATAGATCTTGATGCTCAATGTTCAAGTAGCTTAATCCAGGTTTTCCTTTGAAAAACTCCTTTCAAACAACCCTATATGCTTTCCAGAAATTCTAAATCATTTCCGATCAACAATATGTCCACCACATACACTCATCAGAAATTATATAGTGCTCCCACTCATTTCTTTCGAAATACAAGTTTCTAATAAAATTGTATATTCCAACTCCGAGATGCTTTCTCCAGTCCTTAGAAGGATTGTTGGAGATTTGCATACTTGTTAGCATCCTTTAGAATCGACAAAATCTTCTGGTTGTATCAAATACAACCTTTCCTCAAGGAAACCGTCGAGGAAACAATATTTGACATCCTATATGCAAGATTTCATAAATGATGGAATAAATGCTCATCGCAACGAGTGAGAAAGTCTCATCGTAGTAAACTCTTTGAACTTTGTCGGAAACATCTTTGCGACAAGTCGAGCTTTCTTAATGGTGACTTTTCACCATCATCGTCTGTCTTCCTTTTAAAGATCCATCTGTAGTTAACAGTCTTATGACCATCAATTAGTTCTTCCAAAGTCTATACTTTGTTTTCATACATGGACCCTCTCTCGGATATCATGGCCTCCATCCACTTGCCGGAAACTGGGGCCACCATTGCTTCTCCATAGCTCGCAGGTTCATTGTGATAGCCTGGCTTATTAGGGATGATAGACTACTCATATAAATAAGGAATTCCTTCTTTTCTGGGAGCCCATTCGAACATAACTCCCAGGTTAAGCGTGCTCAGCTTAGAGTAGTTCTAGGATGGGTGACCCACCGGGAAGTTGATCCCGGGTGTGCATGAGTGAGGACAAAGTGCGCAGAAAAGACTAGTATTGATATGTGGGGACAGTCTAGATCCCGTCAGGAGTAACGACCGCCGGCGGGTGTGTCCGGGGCGTTACAAGTTTGGTATCAGAGCCGACCCTCGCGGTTACACGGATGTTTGCACATAGGTGCGCAGTCATGTTGTTCATGACGTTTGTGACCCGTCGTGGCACACGACATGTCACATGTACTGGACTGGATGCACAGACGTTTGTGCCAAGAGGGAACGTTCCAGTGGCCCGACGAGGACGTCGGTTCCTCTGAGTGGTGGTGTATGTGATAGCCTAGCTTATTAGGGATGATAGACTACTCATATAAATAAGGAATTCCTTATTTTCCGGGAGCCCATTCGAACAGAACTCCCAGGTTAAGCGTGCTCAGCTTGGAGTAGTTCTAGGATGGGTAACCCACCGGGAAGTTGATCCCGGGTGCGCATGAGTGAGGACAAAGTGCGCAGAAAAGACTAGTATTGATATGTGGGGACAGTCTAGATCCCGCCAGGAGTAACGATCGCCGGCGGGTGTGTCCGGGGCGTTACATTCATTGTTGTCTAGCAATATGACCTCCAAGACAAGATTACCGTACCACTCTGGAGTAGTACGCATCCTTGTCGACCTACGAGGTTTGGTAGTGACTTGATCCAAAGCTTCATGATCACTATATCACCAGCTTCCACCTCAATTGGTGTATGCGCCACAAGAACACCTTCCTGCGCCCTACACACTGGTTGAAGTGATGGTTCAATAACCTCATAAAGTTTCCACCATCCTCCCACTCAATTCTTTCGAGAGAAACTTTTCGTCGAGAAAGGACTCGTGTCTAGAAACAAACACTTTGCTTACGGATCTGAGATACTGTAACATCCCAAATTTCTAATTTGGAATGTTTTACAATTGTAGCTAAGCATCTATGCATATTGGTTGAAATTAAGTTGGCATTTGATTTCTTTCAAATTTTGTTTTGCATTTCTATTTTTTCTTCGTGCAAGAAGTGCCGGGAAATAATTTCTTGCAAGCAAGAAAGAGAGGAGGAATATGACCCTCCAAAACCAGGGGCACTTTTGATATATTTGCAAAGGAAAATAAACCTTTTAGGGTTTTTCTTAAAAAAACATTGTTTAAGTTTTTATTTTGACCTTGGAAAAATGTTAAACGTGTAGAGATTTTTTTCTGAAAATTTTGATATATAATATCACTATTTTTAGATTTTATTTACTTGCCTTTTTCTTTGATTTACTTTCTGTTTTAAAAAAAATAGAAAAGGAAACATTCTTTTTTTTGGGATCGCACGGGCGTCATTTAAGGCCACCTGGGCCGAGTCTACCATGCCAGATCCGAAGGGATCCGGATCAGCCACCGATCCAATCACCAGCCACCCCTCCTCTCTCTGGCCGTGGGCCCCCTGGCCGAACCGCCACCTCCCCACAGTCACCCCTTCCTCTCGCTCTCCCCTTTCCTTCCCCAGTCCCGAGCCTACCAAACCTCACCGGAGCGTCGCGATCCGCCCGGATCTCCCTCCCCTGCCAAACTGAGCCCCCCTCTCCCCTATAAAAGCCCTCCCTCCGCCACCGCACCCCGTTCCCCTCCCCAGCTGAAGCCCCTCGCCCTCCACGCCAGCCTGCCACCTCGCCGGAGTCACGAGCCCCGGCCGAAGCTTCCCCGAGCCCCCCTGCTCTCCTCTGACCACGCCACGCCTCGCTGCCGCCACCTCTAGACGAGAGAGCCTTGCCGCCACCTCCCCGACCCCTCGGCCTCGCCGGAGACCCGCCGTAGCCGCCGCCTCGACCTCCACCCGCCTCGGCCTCGTCGGAGAGAGGACCAACGCCGGCATCCCCCCATGGTAAGCCCCCTCTTTCTCGTCCTCCTTCCGATCTGCTCTAGACGGTGTAGATTAGAATCATAGTTAGACGGAGTTTTGTTTAAATACCGGAAGTTTGCTAGTTAGCCCCACAGCACACACCACCTGAGCCAATCACGAGCTGCCACATACCCCCCCAGTACACTAGAGCAGCTTTTTTCTGTTTTAGTTTAGAAACACATAGAGTTTCAATTTTGGTTTCCCTATAACTTTTGATCTAGAGGTCCAATGAGGTTGATTCTTTTTCCAGTAGATCACAATTTTCTTTTTGTTTTCGAAAACATATTATTTCCTATGTTTGAACTTTAAAAATTTGAATTAGATCAAATTTAGTTTAAATCTTTTTTTGCTTATTCCAGGAGTTTAAAAATAGCTTTTAATTTGATTCTTTTTGCTGTTGCTTCCTAGTGATCATATCTTTCAGTAGCTTAAGTTTCAATTGTTTTTAAATATTTTCAGTTGGGGTTTTATCAAAAACAGATTCTGTTTTGTTGGGTTAAGTGATTTTTCTTCACTTTATGCATTGGTGTTCATATGATTGTGATGTTATTTTGTTTGTTAGTGATTGTAATACTTATTGTGTGTATTTTGTTTGTATCGATAGATCACCCGGAGTGTGAAGCGTGCTACTTAGAAGCGCTTGATAATGACAACTATCAGCAAGGCAAGTCATTTGATCATGTATTACCTATGTTTTATGCATTGTAGTTCTACCCTTCTACACCCAATTGCATGCTGAGTAGGTACTTGGAAATTTTGGTTACTTGTTGTAGTATCATGTGGTAGGCACCCAACAACCCCGTTACTTGGCTCGGGACGACAAATTCTATTTTTCTATGCTTGAGTAGACGGGGTTCTGGTTGAGAGTTTATCACGAGTGATGCGAGATTAATTTAATAACCAAGACCGGTTAAGTCAAGACTTTCAAGACCTTCAAGCAATGCAACTCTGGGTGAAGGACGGTTTAGATGGGCTCCCTGGAGAAACCAGTGGACGACCCGGGATGCATGGGCAAGTGCCATGACATCTTGCGGAAAGCTTCACCCAGGCTCAAAGGGATGGACGAAGGCTTCAAGACCCAAGGCTTACCTGCACAGCCACAAGTCATTATGGGCTCTCGCTTGGTTGGACAATGCAGCGACTCTCGACAGGCGGTGCTAGCAGATGTCGAAGAACGGTAGGATTGGATGGGCACCGACAGGGGATCAGAGGGACCCGTTGAAAGAGCATGTTTTGATCTTCCGGTCTTCAAACACCCTGAAGTGCGAGGACATACCCGGAGGCGATCAAATCTTGTGGGGAACGTGTGCAAAACTCTACAGAGTACCCAAACCTAATCGATTAGCCGTGTCCACAGTCATGGACAACTTGAGCCAAAGGCATTGAAATTTTCCTGAATTATCAACACAATTTAATAATGATGCGGGAATTTATCGACAACTCGGGTACAAGAATTGGTTGGCGGAACCATCTCGTTAACAACAAATAATGTAGTAACATTTTGCTTTTAACCCTCTCTTGATGTAGGAGAAAACTTGCTTTTCGCTAAAAACTTATAGCCCCACCTACCATATATGAATGTAGAATAGATGATTATTATTTCACCCCCTCTCTTTGATGACTTGCCGGCATATTCCATATGCTGGCCTACACGACTGCAAGGTATCATGTTGCAGAGTACTTTTCCGACCAGGAGTGAGGCTACGATCTATGCTCGGTGATATGCCCTGGAGTCGGATGGACTCGTCTACCTTTGAAGCTTCCGCTAGTCTTCGTTAGTTATCTCATGAGATGGCCTTCAACCACTTTATTGTAATTCATTATTGTAATAAAGTACTCGTTATGAGATTTCAATTAATAAAGTTGTGTGATTGAACTCTTGATATATACATTGATGTACTATGTGTGTACCAGCATGATCTTGGGATGGTACGGAAATACCAGAGACTTGGCCGTTTCAGGTCGGGTCGCTACAGATATGGTATCAGAGCACACGCTGACCGTAGGACGTAACCTCTAGGAATGGAAAAGCCTTAGGAAGAAAACTATTTTTCTTATGTCTATAAATCTTCTATTTCCTCTTCCGCTCATTTCTGACTTCTCTCCGATGTTCCAATGTTTTAGATGGCCACCTTCATCCCCGTTAAGTTCACGGAGTTTTGCCAGCCCGACGCCACTATGCCTTTCGGAAAGGAGCTGATGCAGATCACCAAGGACTTGAGGATTGCTCTGCCCACTATCACAGGGAAGCCTACTTCATCTTACCCGAAGGATTCATGCTACAGGATTGAGGTGCACATCCCCGGAAGGACATTCGAGCCGCGCACTGAGCCTATGGACTTCAAGTTCATCGCACCCAGCTGGATTCTTGGAAGGGACATGCTGGTCCATGGTGCACTGGGACGTATCAAGGAAGTGTACACAGGCTGCCCTATTTCACCGGACCTATTCACGGTATCCCGGAGAGGAGAAGATGGAGAAGTCATCTCAATCAAGACCAAAGACGCTCTCCTGTCCTATGCCCAAACCTTGGAGAAGCACAACGGGACTCTGCAGCATCGTGTGGTCAAGGACTCCAGGAAGATCAAGCAACTGTCGCTCCGCGAACTCGAACTCGAAGAAGCAGCCCGGGAAGCCCACTATGAGCACGAATTGGAGGTGAAGGACTTCTAGGAGAGGATCGAGAAGCTGAAGGCCCGTGTCGCATATCTGGAGGAAGAACATGACATGGGCGAGAACCTTCATCCTGAAGGACACGTAGCCCCCTTGATCAGCAATGAGGAGGACTACAAAGCAAGCTCCACCAAACGACCCACCACCATGCTTTTCTGAGGAGGACACTTAGACTAGTCCACCAATTTATCTTATCGTTAAACGCTTAGGACGATGTTAGGTTATCGAAACATGTAATCCCGTGTGTGAACCTTTTGTGATGATATTGAATAAAATGTGTGGTGTGATACTTGTTTGTTGCATCTTCATATGGGTAGTGTAATTACTCTTTAGACCATTGTTCTATGCTAATCCCACCCCTCTACAACCACCAGATGCCTTCGAGACAGGACCCTGCTTCCAACTTCTCGTCGAAACTCACACAGTTGATTCACCAACAGAATACCCTGATGCAGCTGATCATTCAAAACCAGAACAATAACAACAACCATCATCCACCCCAGGCCGACAATCTCACCTGTTTCGTGAGGTTGAACCCTCCAACTTTCTCCAGCAGCATTGAGCCCATTGTGGCAGATGATTGGCTCCACAAGATGGAGCGGGAACTAATCACTGTTGGATGTACTGCAGCTGAGAAGGTGCGCTTTGCCGCACATCGACTTGAAGGCCCTGCAGCTGCATGGTGGGAGAACTACACCACCACACACCCCATTGCTGGAGTCACTTGGGAGCAGTTCAAGCAAGCCTTCCGCACCGCTCATGTCTCAGCTCGGGCCATGAGTCTGAAGAAGCGTGAGTTTCGCAACTTACGCCAGGGAAATCGCTCTGTGGCTCAGTATGTTGATGAATTAAGCATGCTCGCTCGTTATGCACCTGGAGATGTGGCCGATGATGCGGCCAAGCAGGAAAAGTTCTTGGAGGGACTCAATGATGAGCTGAGCATTCAGCTGACTATAGCCAACTTCAACAACTACCGGGAGCTAGTAGATAAGGCCCTCATCTTGGAGGGGAAACATCAGCAGATGGAGAACCGCAAGCGGAAGTATGGCAATGGGAAGTTCAACTCCGACACTCAGAAAAAGCCTCGCTACACCCCCTATTCAGGGAATACCGGGACTGGATCCGGTAAGTTTGGAGGACACGTCTAGCATAACCACCCAGTGCAAAATCATGGAGGCCACAACCATGGAGGAAATGGGAACCACCGCAACAACAGCAACTTCAAGAATGGTGGTACCGGCACTCAACATCATTCCGCTCCTGCTCAGAAGGACCTGACTCATATCACCTACCTCAAGTGCCAGAAGACAGGACACTATGCCACTAAATGTCCTCAGAACAAGCAGGGAAATGGAAACGGCAACGGAAACTCAGCAGCAAAGAAGCCCAATCCTTTTCCCCGAGCTCAGGTGAATCACATTGATGTTGAAGAGGTCTATGATCACCCTGATACTGTGGTTGGTAAGTTTTTGCTAAATTCATGTCCCGTATTGGTACCTTTTGATTCTGGTGCAACACATTCATTCATATCAAGGGTACTTGTGGAAAAGTATAGTTTGCCAACTAGAACCCTCAGCCAGCCTATTAAGATCAGTTCCCCAGGAGGCATGATGACAGCCGGGATAGGATGCCATGCTTTGAGTCTAAACATCGAGAACCATAAGTTTCCCACCAACCTCATCGTATTAGAATCCCAGGGATTGGATGTAATCCTAGGCATGGATTGGTTGGCCAAGTACGAAGGGAATATTGATTGTGCCCTTAAGTCTATTTTGCTCACCACCCCCGAGCAAAAGAGGATTAAGTATGTATCCCAGCGCCCGACACGGAGTAATCAGGTAAACACTCTCATGAGAGTAGTCCAGGAGGAAGTACCGATTGTGCAAGAATACCCAGATGTATTTCCGGAGGAATTGTCGGGCATGCCACCGGATAGAGAAATTGAGTTCCTGATTGAGCTATTACCCGGAACAGCCCCGGTATCCAAGAGACCCTATCGGATGCCCGCAAATGATTTAGTAGAGATCAAGAAGCAAATTAAGGAGTTGTTAGACAAAGGGTATATCCGCCCAAGTTCTTCACCTTGGGGAGCCCCAGTGCTCTTGGTTGAAAAGAAGGATAAGTCGTTGAGAATGGTAGTCGATTATCGTGCATTGAACGAGGTGACCATCAAGAACAAGTATCCCCTACCGACGATCAATGACTTGTTTGACCAGTTAGTTGGAGCCCGAGTGTTCTCCAAGATCGATCTTCGATCCGGGTATCATCAACTGAAAATTTGTGAACAAGATATACCCAAGACAGCCTTCACCACCCGGTATGGTCTGTATGAGTACATGGTCATGTCATTTGGACTGACTAATGGTCTGACATATTTTATGAATCTAATGAACAAGGTATTTATGGAATACTTGGACAAGTTTGTCGTGGTGTTCATCGATGACATACTGATATTCTCCAAGAATGAGGAGGAGCACAAGGAACACTTACGTCTGGTTTTGGAGAAACTTCAAGAGCATCAGATGTATGCGAAGTTCAGCAAATGTGAATTTTGGTTGGAGGAAGTCGGATTCCTCGGACATGTCATTTCAGGAGAAGGAATAGCAGTGGATCCTGCCAAGGTCGCAGCAGTTACCGAATGGGTAGCACCCACTTCAGTTAAGGAGATTCTAAGTTTCCTCGGACTTTTCGGATATTACCGGAGGTTCATTGAGAATTTCTCAAAGATCCCCAAGCCCATGACAGAGTTGTTGAAGAAGGAGTCCAAGTATGTTTGGACCGAGGAATGTGACGTCAGCTTCCAAGAGTTGAAGAAACGTCTGGTTACAGCCCCAGTGCTGATATTGCCGAACATTCGGAAGGATTTCCAGGTTTATTGTGACGCTTCTCGTCAAGGACTTGGAGGAGTGCTCATGCAAGAAGGAAAAGTTGTAGCCTATGCATCGAGACAACTCAGAACCCATGAGTTGAATTATGCCACACATGACTTGGAACTAGCAGCCGTAGTGCACGCTCTCAAGACCTCGAGACATTTCCTGATCGGAAATAGTTGTGATGTTTACACTGATCACAAGAGCCTGAAATATATCTTCACGCAGAAGGAGTTGAACCTTAGACAGAGGAGATGGCTAGAGTTGATCAAGGACTATGACATGAGATTGCATTATCACCTAGGGAAGGCAAATGTTGTAGCCGATGCCTTGAGCCTTAAGAGTTATGTGAACACACTCGTAGCGGGAGGATTACCCCAGGAGTTAGCCGATGATCTCAGAGAGCTCAAATTGGAGATAGTTCCAAGAGGATTTGTATCCACGTTAGAAATTCAGTCCACCTTGACCGAAAAGATCCGCGAAGCACAAAAATCAGACAAGGAGATAGCTGAGATAAAGCAGAGAATGAATGACGGGAAGGCTAAAGGTTTTCGTGAGGATGAACACGGAACTTTATGGTTTGAGGATCGCATCTATGTGCCCAATGATCCCAAACTCAGGAAGTTGATACTTCAGGAGGCCCAGATTCCCCGTACTCGATACACCCAGGCAACACCAAGATGTATCTGGACTTGAAAGAGAGTTTCTGGTGGACAGGAATGAAGAAGGACATTGTCGAGTTTGTAGCAATATGTGATGTTTGTCAGCGAGTAAAAGCCGAGCATCAGAAGCCAGCAGGATTGCTTCAACCTCTGCCGATACCCGAGTGGAAATGGGAGAAGCTTGGTATGGACTTCATCACAGGATTACCCAGGACCCTTTCTGGTTATGATTCTATCTGGGTTGTGGTCGATCGTTTGACCAAGGTAGCTCACTTCATTCCCCTAAAGACTACCTACACGAGTGCTAAGCTGGCCAAGATATATATGACCAGGATCATATGTCTACATGGAGTACCGAAGAGTATTGTGTCAGATAGAGGAACTCAGTTCACGTCAAAATTTTGGCATCAACTACACGAAACCTTGGGAACGAGATTGGAGTTCAGTACAGCTTTTCACCCTCAGACCGACGGACAGACCGAGAGAGTCAATCAGATTCTGGAAGACATGTTGAGAGCTTGCTCACTAGACTATGGGTCTAGCTGGGATGACAATTTACCTTATGCCAAGTTCTCATACAACAATAGCTATCAGACCAGTCCGAAGATGGCCCCTTTCGAAGCTCTATACGGAAGGAGGTGCAGAACACCGTTGATGTGGGATGGTGTTTGAGACCGACAACTTTTTGGTCCCGACCTTATCCGAGATTCCGAAGAGAAGGTCAAGCTGATTCGTGACCGACTCAAGATAGCTCAGTGTAGACAGAAGAGTTATGCTGAGAGCAAACGCAAGGAAGTAACATACGAAGTGGGAGACCGAGCATACCTTCGGGTGTCTCCACTTCGAGGAATCAAGAGATTTGGTGTAAAAGGAAAGTTAGCACCCCAATTCATTGGCCCCTACAAAATTCCTCAACGTAGAGGTGAAGTTGCTTATAAACTGGAATTGCTGGAAGGAATGTCCGGAGTTCATGATGTCTTCCATGTTTCCGAGTTGAAGAAATGCCATGCTGAGATGGCTGATGTTCCGTTGATAGATACTGTGCCCCTAGAGGCCATACAGCTCGACAGTGATCTGACGTATCAGGAGAAACCCGTCAGGATTCTCGAGACTGCCAACAGAGTTACCCGCAGCAAGATCATCAAGTTTTGCAAGGTTTTGTGGAGTCACCACACCGAGGAAGAAGCCACCTGGGAACTAGAAGAGGATCTTCGTCGAGACCACCCACACCTATTTGCTAGCCAACCCGAATCTCGAGGGCGAGATTCATCTTAAGGTGGGTAGGTTTGTAACATCCCAAATTTCCTAATGTATTTACAATTGTAGCTAAGCATCTATGCATATTGGTTGAAATAAAGTTTGCATTTGATTTCTTTCAAATTTTCTTTTGCATTTCTATTTTTTCTTCGTGCAAGAAGTGCCGGGAAATAATTTCTTGCAAGCAAGAAAGAGAGGAGGAATATGACCCTCCAAAACCAGGGGCACTTTTGATATATTTTGAGCCAATAAAACCAAAATTATGTTGAGAAAATATTTGCAAAAGAAAATAAAGCTTTTAGGGTTTTTCTGAAAAGAAAAAAATTAATTTTTATTTTGACCTTGGAAAAATGTTAAACGTGTAGAGATTTTATTTCTAAATTTCTTGATATATAATATCACTATTTTTAGATTTTCTTTACTTGCCTTTTTCTTTGATTTACTTTCTTTTTAAAAAAAAGAAAAGGAAACATTCTTTTTTTTGGGATCGCACAGGCGTCATTTAAGGCCACCTCTGCCGAATCTGCCATGCCAGATACGAAGGGATCTGGATCGGCCACCGATCCAATCGCGCGCCACCCCTCCTCTCTCTGGCCGTGGCCCCCTGGCCGAACTGCCACCTCCCCATGGTCACCCCCTTCCTCTCGCTCTCCCCTTTCCTTCCCTAGTCCCGAGCCTACCAAACCTCGCCGGAGCGCCGCGATCCACCCGGATCTCCCTCCCTTGCCAAACCGAGCCCCCCTCTCCCCTATAAAAGCCCCTCCCTCCGCCACCGCACCCTGTTCCCCTCCCCAGCTCGAGCCCCTTGATACGTCTCCATCGTATCTACTTTTCCAAACTCTTTTGCCCTTGTTTTGGACTCTAATTTGCATGATTTGAATGGAACTAACCTGGACTCACGCTGTTTTCAGCAGAATTGCCTCGGTGTTATTTTTGTGCAGAAATCAAAGTTCTCCAAACATCCTGAAAATTTACGGGAGTAGTTTTGGAAAATATCTACGCCAAGTTCCACCTGAGGGGGTGGGCTAGTGGGCCACAAGCCCTGGCTCCGCCACCACCCCCTGGTGGCAGTGGGCAGGCTTGTGGGGCCCACACGGCTCTGTCGCCCCCAACCTCATGTCTATAAGTCCGCTTTCATCCCAGAAAAAATAAAAAAGAGAAGTTTTCGCCGCGTTTGCGATATGGAGGCGCCGCCACCACCTCTTCTTCATCCGGAGGGCAGATCTGGAGTCCGTCTTGGGCTCCGGAGAGGGGAAATCGTCGCCATCGTCATCATCAACCTTGTTAACTCTCCAATTCCATGAAGCTCTTCGTCGTTCGTGAGTAATCTATTCGTAGGCTCGCTGGGCGGTGATGAGTAGGATGAGATCTATCATGTAATCGAGTTAGTTTTGATGGGGATTGATCCCTAGTATCCACTATGTTCTAAGATTGATGTTGCTACTACTTTGCCATGCTTAATGCTTATCACTAGGGCCCGAGTGCCATGATTTCAGATCTGAAATTATTATGTTGTCACCAATATATGTGTGTTTTAGATCCGATCCTGCAAGTTGTAGTTACCTACTATGTGTTATGATCCGGCAACCCCGGAGTGACAATAACCGGAACCACTCCCGGTGATGACCATAGTTTAGGAGTTCGTGTGTTCACCAAGTGCTAATGCGTTGGTCCGGTTCTTTATTAAAAGGAGAACCTTAATATCTCTTAGTTTCATTTTGGACCCCACTGCCACGGGAGGGATGGACAATAGATGTCATGCAAGTTCTTTTCCCTAAGCACGTATGACGACACACGGAATGCATGGCTACATCACATTGACGAACGGAGCTAGCCACATATCTCTCCGTGTTATAGTTGTTGCATGATGAATATCATCCAAACAAATCACCGACCCATTGCCTACGAGTATTTCCTACTGCTGTTGTTACTTGTTTTGCTCTGCTGCTGTTACTACCATTGCTGCTGCTGTTACTTGTCTTGCTCTGCTGCTACTGTCGCTTGCTACTGTTGCTACTTTCTACTGCTGTCACTACTGCTTTTCCTTGCCGCTGCTATTGCTTGTTACACTGTCGTTACTTGCTACTTTGTTGTTACTACCTTGCTTGCAGATACTAATCTTTCAGGTGTGGTTGAATCTGATAAATTCAGCTGCTAATACTCAAGAGTCTTCTCTCGCCTCCCGTCGTGTGAATCAACAAATTTGGGTCGAATACTCTACCCTCGAAAACTGCTACGATCCCACGCGCTGGTGGGCGTCAACAACATTCTTCTAGTTTCGATTGCCGAAGAGTGCTAACAACATTCTTCTGGTGCCGTTGCAAAGGGGAAGAACAGTTGACATCAAGCATTTTTCTGACGCCATTGCCGGGGATGTATTGCTATATTCTCTGAGTCGCTTGGGATTTATATCGGCTGATCACTATGAAGAATCTAAAGGATCCGAAGACCAAAGTCTTGCCCTCAACTACGAAGGGAGGTAAGGAATTGCCATCTAGCTCTGCACTTGATTCACCTTCAGTTATGAGTAAGTGTGCGACATCACCTCCTGCTAGAAATCTTGATATGTCACCTGTGCTTGATGATGCTTATGATGCTACTGCTAGAGATGCTATGCCTGATGATGCTATGCTTGATACTGCTAGAGATGCTATGTTTGATACTGCTAGAGATGTTATGCCTGATGATGCTATGCTTGATACTGCTAGAGATGCTCTTTTGCCTGATGTTCCACTAGGAGTGTTCCTTGATGCTCATATTGCTAGAGTTACTGCCAATGCTCGTGATGCTACTGAAACTACCGATACTATTGAGATAGAACCTGCTTTTGCTCCTGCTAGATCTAGCTCTCCTAGATATGAATTGCCTGATATACCTGAGGGTTACGTTATGGAGGGAGAGATAGCTGAGGATTTTCTTGCGTGTAAGGATGCCTATGATGCTGAGAAATTACTTCTCAAGTGGACGGAAAAATCTCGGGAACCTAAGATGAAATATGACCCGAAGTTTGCCACTTCACCTATCTTTATCACCGATAAGGATTATGAATTCTCTGTCGATCCTGAGATAATCTCTCTAGTCGAATCTGATCCTTTTCACGGTTATGAGTCTGAGACGGTCATAGCCCATCTTGCCAAACTACACGATATAGCCACCCTTTTCACTAATGAGGAGAAGATCCACCACTACTATATCCTTAAGTTGTTTCCTTTCTCTCTAAAGGATGATGCTAAAGCCTGGTTCACCTCTCTTGCTCCTGGATGTGTGAGTAGTCCCAGGAGATGGTCTATTACTTCTGTGAAAAATATTTCCCTGCCCATAAGAAGCAAGCTGCCTTGCAGGAAATATGCAACTTTGCTCAACTCCAAGAAGAGAGTCTTCCACAAGCTTGGGGGAGGCTCGTCCAGCTACAGAATGCTTTGCCTGATCACCCTCTTAAGAAGAACGAGATACTTGATATCCTCTATAACGGACTTACCGATGCCTCTAGAGACCACCTAGATAGTTGTGCCAGTTGTGTTTTTAGGGAACGAACTGTAGAACAAGCTTAGACCCTACTGAATAACATCTTGATCAACGATAATGCTTGGACTATTCCCGAACCACCTCCTACGTCAATTCCTAATAAAAGAGGTATTCTATTCCTCAGTCCCGAAGATATGCAAGAAGCCAAGAAATCTATGCAAGAGAAAGGCATTAGATCTGAAGATGTCAAAAATCTACCACCTATCGAAGAGATCCTTGGTCTCGATAACCCGATACAAGTAGTAGAAGTAAATTCTCTGCGTAGGTTTGATGAGAGTGATATTCCTTTTGATAAACCTGCTAGCCTATGCTTTGATGAATTTGACAACTTTGTTGCCAAACAACAGAGTTTCAATGATTATGTTAGCAGACATTTGGAACAAAGTACTCGTATGCTTAGCCATTTAAGTGCTTGTGTAGACAGAAATGTCAATGATCTGAAGCTTCTGAGTAAACATGCCTCTATGATTACTACTCAGGTAGAACGAGTACTTAAAGCTCAATATGACTTGCTAAATGAATTAAATGACAACTCTGTCAAAGTCATTACTAGAGGAGGCAAAATGACTCAGGAACCTTTGTTTCCTGAAGGTCATCCTAAGAGAATTGATCACGATTCTCAAGGAATCAATGCTGATACACCCAGTCATCCTAAGGAGAAGAAGAAGGATGATAGAAACCTACATGCCAGTTCACCAAATACTGTCACACCGGAAGAACCTAATGATATTTCTGCGTCTGATGCAGAAACACAATTTGGTGATGAACATGAACCTCGTGACAATATGGATAGTGATAATGCTCAACCTAGCAATGATGAGGATGTGGATATTGAACCTACGGTTAATCCTGATAACCCACAACCTAAGAAAAACGATAAGAATGACTTCACTGCTAGGAAGCATGGTAAAGAAAGGGAGCCATGCGTTCAGAGATCTATGCCCTTCCCTCCTAAGCCATCCAAGAAAAAGGATGATGAGGATTTTGAGCGCTTCGTTGAGATGATAAGACCCGTCTTTCTGCAGATGCGGTTAACTGATATGCTCAAGATGTCTCCGTATGCCATGTACATGAAAGATATCGTGACTAATAAACGGAAGATACCAGATCTTGAGATCTCCACCAAGCTTGCCAACTACACTTTTAAAGGTGGAACTCCTAAGAAACTTGGTGATCCCGGAGTGCCCACTATACCTTGCTCCATTAAAGGAAACTACGTAAGAACTGCCTTATGTGACCTTGGAGCCGGTGTTAGTGTTATGCCACTCTCTCTTTATCGTAGACTTGAGTTGGATATGTTGACACCCACTAAAATTTCTCTGCAAATGGCCGACAAATCAACTGCTTTCCCTATCGGCATTTGCGAGGATGTGCCTGTTGTGGTTGCTAACACCACTATCTTAACAGACTTTGTTATCTTGGATATTCCCGAGGACGATGCCATGGCTGTCATCCTCGGAAGACCCTTTTTAAACACTACAGGGGCTGTTATAGATTGCAACAAAGGCAATGTCACTTTCCATGTCAACGGTAATGAGCACATAGTGCACTTTTCGGAGAAACGATATCAAGTACATTGCATCCATGCTATTGAAAAGACTTCATCGATTCTTATTGGGAGCTTTGAATGCCCTATTCCTCGTGTCAAGATGAAGTATGATTTTCTCGTTGGGGAGATACATATCCCCATTGAGGTGACTTAGTGGCGATTCGAAAATTCTCCGTTCTCTCTTACGATTCGAGAAGGTTTTGTCATAAGGACTTGATCAATCCCACTGACGGATTTCTTTCGATGACCATGAAACGGATGAATCAAAGAGTCACATACCTCTGTTTTGAGCTTTCATTTACTTTTGCTTAGAAAAAAAATGATAGAATTAGTTTAGTTTTTCCTGTTTTCTGTTTCAGCGTCCCACAGAAAAATACCTCGAAAATAAAAGTTCTCCGATGGTCCTGAAAATTTAGTATGATTTTTTCTGGAATTTTTGAAAATTTCTGGGCCTGAGAGCTGGCCTTGGGGCCTGACCAGTGGGCCACAAGCCCTGCCACTGCCACCCACCCCCCTGGCGGCGGGGTGCAAGCTTGTGGGGCCCACAGGCACCCTCTCCACTCATTCCAGCTCCCGGCCTCTTCTTCCACCTCCAGAAAAAAATTGTTTCGCAGCTCAAACTCGTGTTCTTGCTCATTTGGCTGTGATTTTCGATCTCCTTGCTCAAAGAACCATTCTCCGAACCGTTTTGGGGAAATTACTCCTTGGTAAGCGACTCCTCCATTGGTCCAGTTAGTTTTTGCTCTAGTGCTTTATCCTTCGCGTATTCTTGCTACCTTGGTGACCCTGTTCTTGAGCTAGAAAGGTTGACTTTAGCCGGTCCCATGTAGTTTTAGCGCGTGATACGGTCTCTAGGCACTAGTAGGAGTAGTTGCTACAAGGCATGGTTGGTCCTCATTCACTTTTTTCTTGAACTTCAAAAATTTCAGCAAAAGGAAATTATGTTCAGGAGGAAATTTCATGGTGGTTCCTCAAGTAAGAAGGGTCCCCGTCTCTCTTTTTGGGAGCCCGAACCTTTTCAACTAAGGGACACACCGGTGCAACCATGTGAATGGCCTTCCGATGAGTTCATGATCGAAGCAGGTTTCAAGGATGAGTTTGATACACTTGTCCGCAATGCCGGGTTAGAAAAATTCCTCTTAGATAAATGTGAACAGTATGCTATGCTCACTGCCTCTTTTGTGCGTAGATTTAAATTCTCAGTTGGCCGTGAATCATCCATACTGTTTGATCTATACGACAAATCCTATACCGTGGATTTGGAGGATTTCAATAGGATTAGCAAGATACCCGATGGGGGTAGTGTTAATGATCCTTCTAAGTCTTCGGTCAGAGACTTTGTCTCCAGTATAACTGTTGGAGAAACCAGAGATATCACGCAAGCCACCATAGGAAGCATCCATTTCCCTGCCTTGCACTACATTGCCCTCTTCATAGGTAGGTGCATTAACGGCAAGGGTGCACATTGTCACCTATGCGCTTCCAACCTTAGTATCCTTAAGAGCGCAGTAACAGGTGACAGGAGCTTCAATACGGGAGCTATAATAGCAAGGAGGCTGAATAAAAATGCCAGTGAGGGGGATTTCTTTGGTGGAGTTTATGCTACACACTTAGCAAGTTTTCTTGGAGTACCCATCCGTCCAGAAGACCCTCCTCTCTGTACAGCCTACCTTGACCGAGTTGCTCTAACCCGCTACCAGTTCCTTAAGAGAGATCATGGATCCCTCCTATACCGCTTGATGTTTAACCGGCAGCGTGTTTTCCATATTACCCTTCCTGCTCCTGCTTTCTTTGACTCTCAGGTAAAACAAAGATACTACATAACCATAGGAGAGGCAGAGGAGTATGAGAGGGAGGCGACGGCTGCTCGACTTCTTGAGGCAGCTATTCAGGCATTGGCTGCAGCACTCCCGTATAACACCCATTATGACTTTGGGTTTCGCCAGGATCATCCATGGGAGTAGACCAAGCTAGGCCAAAAGCCTAAGCTTGGGGGAGTACGTGTTCTCACTGACTTTACATTCATGCTTATGCTTTCACTTTGTTAGCCGGTGTTTACACTTTGCCATAGTATTATCCATGCTAGTTTATTTTCGTTTTCTTGTTTCGTGTCCTTTTGAGAAAACCCAAAAATATTTTTCTTTCTTCTTTTGCTTGTTGGGAGCTTTCCCGTGTAAATAGTTTTCTTTTTCTTTGTGTCAAGGTAGAAGATAGTTACAACGTTTAGTGGTTCTTACATGCTTACCTGTTTAGCTTTCAAAGAGCCATATTACTTTGTCTTCTCCTTTGTGTTTGCCTACAGATTCAGCTTAGTCCAATGCGCTTATTATTGTTCACATCGTTCGATCGTGCAAATGAAAGGCAACAATGATGATATATGATGAAGTGACTGAGACTGAAAATCTGGTATGAACTCTATCTATTTTGTTTTTGTAAATATGACTTGCTTGTCGACCCAGATTTAGCTTTGTTGTGAGAGAACCATGTTTGCAATGACAACTTAGAGATCATAGTTTCTGATGCCATGCTTATTTAGCTGAGAGCTTATAATGGTTTGTCTTGAATGCCAACATAGATTTTGAGATGACTATGATGTAGTATGATAGGATGGTATTCTCCTTTGAATGTTTCAAGTGGCTTGACTTGGCGCACGTTCATGCATGTAGTTCAAACAAAATCAACATAGCCTCTATGATGTTCGTATTCATGGTGATTTCTATCCTATTCATCCTTGCATTCAATCTTAGTCAAACTCATTGCATCTTGATGACTGTTGTCGCTCTCTAGTTGGTCGCTTCCCAGTCTTTTGCTAGCCATCACTTGTACTAAGCGGAATACTGCTTGTGCATCCACTTCCTTAAACCCAAAAGTTTTCCATGAGAGTCCACCATACCTACCTATTTGCGGTATCTACCTGTCGTTCCAAGTAAATTTGCATGTGCCATTCTCCAAACCTTCAAGAAATAATCTGTTTTGCATGCCCGAACCGCTCATGTGGTGACAAGGGGGCTATTGGTATCTTCCATGTTAGGCGTGTTATCCTCGACATGTGTTTATTCACTGTCATTCATGAGAAAGGGGCCGGTAATTGGAATGCCCAGTTCCACGCTTAAATCGAAAACATAACTTTAAAACAAGACTCCCCCCGGATTGATGTTAGTATGGACGGTACCCGAGGATTCGGCTAGCCGGGGAGTGTGATTGATTGGTGGTGGGGGAGTTAAAACTTTACTTTTCTCTTTGGGAACCTCCTATAGCATGAGTAGCATGGAAGATATTGAGAACTCTTGGTCATTGCGTTGACAATGAAAGCATGCCACCCAAAATTATTATCTCTATTTTCAAAGCTTGAGGTCTGGCACCTCTCCAAATCAATGCTTCCCTCTGCGAAGGGTCTGTCTATTTATTTTCCTGTTGAGTCATCCTATTCTTATATAAGCACCAAGTAGAGAGCACCTTTGTCATTTTTATGCTTTGCTTTTGATTGATATTGAGTATGACTATGACTGGATCTTCGTTGCTATGAATTACAATGTTTAGTCAGCCCTTGATCTTTGAAAGTGCTCTGCATTTATGTTTTGCGGTCTCAGAAAGAGCTAGCGAAATACCACCTATTCATATTGCTTCATGCTTGTTTTGATTGAATTGTTGGTATCTGAAACTCATTATTATTTGCTCGCTAGCTGTTTATGCCATTGGTATTAGTTTACCGTGAGACCTATGTGTCACTTGCTTATGTGGTTAACTTGTGATCTTGCTGAAATTCTGGTTATGAGTTAGACATAGTTGCAACGAAAAGATCAAACCGAGTTTGTCAAAGTTTTTCTTTCTCTCTCAGTTTGTCAACTGAGTTGCTTGAGGACAAGCAAGGTTTTAAGCTTGGGGGAGTTGATACGTCTCCATCGTATCTACTTTTCCAAACTCTTTTGCCCTTGTTTTGGAGTCTAATTTGCATGATTTGAATGGAACTAACCTGGACTGACGTTTTTTTCAGCAGAATTGCCTTGGTGTTATTTTTGTGCACAAATCAAAGTTCTCCAAACGTCCTGAAAATTTACGAGGAGCAGTTTTCGAAAATAAGAAAAATATCTGCACCAAGTTCCACCTGAGGGGGTGGGCCAGAGGGCCACAAGCCCTGGCTGCACCACCACCCCCCTGGTAGCGGTGGGCAGGCTTGTGGGTCCCACACGGCTCTGCCGCCCCCAACCTCAGGTCTATAAGTCCCCTTTCGTCCCAGAAAAAAATAAAAAAGAGAAGTTTCCGCCGGGTTTGCGATACGGAGGCGCCGCCACCACCTGTTCTTCATCTGGAGGCCAGATCTGGAGTCCGTCTTGGGCTCCGGAGAGGGTAAATCGTCGCCATCGTCATCATCAACCTTCTTCCCTCTCCAATTCCATGAAGCTCTTCGTCGTTCGTGAGTAATCTATTTGTAAGCTCGCTGGGCGGTGATGAGTAGGATGAGATCTATCATGTAATCGAGTGAGTTTTTATGGGGATTGATCCCAAGTATCCACTATGTTCTGAGATTGATGTTACTACTACTTTGCCATGCTTAATGCTTGTCACTAGGGCCCGAGTGCCATGATTTCATATCTGAAATTATTATATTGTCACCAATATATGTGAGTTTTAGATCTGATCTTGCAAGTTGTAGTTACCTACTATGTGTTATGATCCGGCAACCCCGGAGTGACAATAACCGGAACCACTCCCGGTGATGACCATAGTTTGAGGAGTTCATGTGTTAACCAAGTGCTAATGCATTGGTCCGGTTCTTTATTAAAAGGAGAACCTTTCGTCACAGAAAAAATAAAAAGAGAAGTTTTCGCCGGGTTTGCGATACGGAGGCGCCGCCACCACCTGTTCTTCATCTGGAGGCCAGATCTGGAGTCCGTCTTGGGCTCCGGAGAGGGTAAATCATCGCCATCGTCATCATCAACCTTCTTCCCTCTCCAATTCCATGAAGCTCTTCATCGTTCGTGAGTAATCTATTCGTAAGCTCGCTGGGCGGTGATGAGTAGGATGAGATCTATCATGTAATCGAGTGAGTTTTTATGGGGATTGATCCCTAGTATCCACTATGTTCTGAGATTGATGTTACTACTACTTTGTCATGCTTAATGCTTGTCACTAGGGCCCGAGTGCCATGATTTCAGATCTGAAATTATTATGTTGTCACCAATATATGTGTGTTTTAGATCTGATCTTGCAAGTTGTAGTTACCTACTATGTGTTATGATCCGGCAACCCCGGAGTGACAATAATCGGAACCACTCCCGGTGATGACCATAGTTTGAGGAATTCATGTGTTCACAAGTGCTAATGCGTTGGTCCGGTTCTTTATTAAAAGGAGAACCTTAATATCCCGTAGTTTCCTTTTGGATCCCGCTGCCACAGGAGGGATGGACAATAGATGTCATGCAAGTGTTTTCCCTAAGCATGTATGACGACACACGGAATGCATGCCTACATCACATTGACGAACGGGAGCTAGCCACATATCTCTCCGTGTTATAGCTGTTGCATGATGAATATCATCCAAACAAATCACCGACCCATTGCCTATGAGTTTGTCCTACTGCTGCTGTTACTTGTTTTGCTCTGCTGCTATTACTACGGTAGCTGCTGATGTTACTTGTCTTGCTCTGCTGCTACTGTTCCTACTACTGTCGCTTGCTACTGTTGCTACTTGCTACTGCTGTCACTACTGCTTTCCTTACCGCTGCTATTGCTCGTTACACTGCCGTTACTCGCTACTTTGCTGTTACTACCTTGCTTGCGGATACTAATCTTTTAGGTGTGGTTGAATCTGATAAATTCAGCTGCTAATACTCGAGAGTATTCTCTCGCTTCCCGTCGTGCGAATCAACAAATTTGGGTCAAATACTCTACCCTCAAAAACTGCTACGATCCCATGCGCTGGTGGGCGTCAACAACATTCTTCTAGCTTCGATTGCCGGAGAGTGCTAACAACATACTTCTAGTGTCGTTGCAAAGGGGAAGAACAGTTGACATCACCCCTCTCCCTCCACGCCAGCCTGCCACCTCGCCGGAGTCCCGAGCCCCGGCCGAAGCTTCCCCGAGCGCCCCTGCTCTCCTCGTGCCACGCCACGCCTCGCCACCGCCACCTCTGGATGCCGGAGCCCCGCCGCCACCTCCCCGACCCCTCGGCCTCGCCGGAGACCCGCCGTAGCCGCCGCCTCGACCTCCACCCGCCTCGGCCTCATCGGAGGCAGGACAAACGCCGGCATCCCCCCGTGGTAAGCCCCCTCTTTCTCCTCCTCCGTCCGAGCTCCTCTAGACGGTGTAGATTAGAATCATAGTACCCCTTCAGCTTTAGACAGAAAACCGAAACGGTTTTATTCTTCACTTATTAGTTAGCTGGAGTTTTGTTTAAATACCGTCCGTTTGCTAGTTAGCCCTGCAGCACACACCACCTGAGCCAATCAGGAGCTGCCACATACCCCCCCCCCCCATGTTCACTAGAGTAGCTTTTGTTTTAGTTTAGAAACAGAGAGAGTTTCAATTTTGTTTGCCCTATAACTTTTGATGTAGAGGTACAATGAGGTTGATTCTTTTTCCAGTAGATCACAATTTTCTTGTAGTTTTCGAGAACATATTATTTGCCTATGTTTGAAATTTAAAAATTTGAATTAGATCAGATTTAGTTTAAATCTTGTTTTGCTTATTCCAGAAGTTAAAAATAGCTTTTAATTTGATTATTTTTGGTGCTGCTTCCTAGTGATCATATCTTTCAGTAGTTTAAGTTTCTATTTTTTTTAATATTTTCAGTTGGGGTTTTATCAAAAACAGATTCTGTTTTGTTAGGTTAAGTGATTTTTCTTCAGTTTATGCATTGGTGTTCATATGATTGTGATGTTATTTTGTTTGTTGGTGATTGTAATACTTATTGTGTGTAATTTGGTTGTATCGATAGATCACCCGGAGTGCGAAGCATGCCACTTAGAAGCGCTTGATAACGACAACTATCAGCAAGGCAAGTCATTTGATCATGTATTACCTATGTTTTATGCATTGTAGTTCTACCCTTCTACACCCAATTGCATGTTGAGTAGGTACTTGGAAATTTTGGTTACTTGTTGTAGTATCATGTGGTAGGCACCCAACAACCCCGTTACTTGGCCAGGACGACAAATTCTATTTTGCTATGCTTGAGTAGACGGGGTTCTGGTTGAGAGTTTATCGCAAGTGATGCGAGATTAATTTAATAACCAAGACCGGTTAAATCTAGACTTTCAAGACCTCGTGATGCAATGCAACTCTGGGTGAAGGACGGTTTAGATGCGCTCCCTGGAGAAACCAATGGACGACTCGGGATGCATGGGGAAGTGCCATGACATCTTGCGGAAAGCTTCACCCAGGCTCGAAGGGATGAAGGTAGGCTTCAAGACCCAAGGCTTACCTGCACAGCCACAAGTCATTATGGGCTCTTGCTTGGTTGGACAACACAGCGACTCTGGACAGGCGGTACTAGCAGATGTAGAAGAACGGTAGGATTGGATGGGCACCGACAGGGGATCAGAGGGACCCGTTGAAATACCATGTTTTGATCATCCAGTCTTCAAACACCCTGAAGTGCGAGGACAAACCCGGAGGCGATCAAAACTTGTGGGGAACGTGTGCAAAACTCTACAGAGTACCCAAACCTAATCGATTAGCCGTGTCCACGGTCATGGACAACTTGAG
Organism: Hordeum vulgare subsp. vulgare; assembly: GCF_904849725.1. Taxonomy (NCBI): domain Eukaryota; kingdom Viridiplantae; phylum Streptophyta; class Magnoliopsida; order Poales; family Poaceae; genus Hordeum; species Hordeum vulgare. Next base: position 44,294,921 of record NC_058524.1, read on the forward strand.
CCGAAGGCATTGAAATTTTCCTGAATTCTCAACACAATTTAATAATGATGCGGGAATTATCGACAACTCGGGTACGAGAATTGGTTGGCGGAACCATCTCGTTAACAACCAACAATGTAGTAACATTTTGCTTTTAACCCTCTCTTTGATGACTTGCTGGCATATTCCATATGCTGACCTACACGGCCGCAACGTATCATGCTGCAGAGTACTTTTCCGACCAGGAGTGAGGCTACGATCAACGCTCGGTGATATGCCCTGGAGCCGGATGGACTCGTCTACCTTTGAAGCTTCCTCTAGTCTTCGTTAGTTATCTCATGAGATGGCGTTCAGCCACTTAATTGTAATTCATTATTGTAATAAAGTACTCGTTATGAGATTACCATTAATAAAGTTGTGTGATTGAACTCTTGATATATACATTGATGTACTGTGTGTGTACCAGCATGATCTTGGGATGGTACGGAAACACCAGAGACTTGGCCGTTTCAGGTCGGGTCGCTACAGATAGGAGGTATACCCAACTGTTTTTTGTGTCCTATGAAGATGCATTTATCCGCTTTGGGTTCGAGCTTATCAGGATGAAACTCTTTCACTTAAGCATCGCAGCCCCGAACTTGTAAGAAATGACAGCTTAGGTTTCTCTAAACCTTAGTACATACGGTGTCATCTAAACGAAATTACGTGGTGCCCTATTTAAAGTGAATGCGATTGTCTCTAATGCCTAACCCAGGAACGATAGTGGTAATTTGATAAGAGACATCATAGTATGCATCGTATCTAATAGGGCACGATTATCACATTCAGACACACCATTAGACTATGGTGTTCCAGGTGGCATGAGTGGTGAAAAAAAATCACGTGAAACAATTTTCACATTGTGTTAAATGTTTACCAAACTCGCAACTCACTTATTTTTACCTCCACGGTCACATCGTAGACATATTATCCTCTTGTCACGATGATCTTCAACTTTAATCTGAAATTTCTTGAACCTTTCAATAATTCAGACTTGTGTTTCATCAAGTAAATATACTAGTATCTACTCAAATCATGTGTGGAGTAAGAACATAATGATATCTACTGCGTTCCTCGGTACTCATTGGACTGCACACATCAAAATGTATTACTTCCAAGAAGTTACTTTCTTGGTCCATCTCACTGGCAAACGAGGTATTCAGTCATCTTGCCCATGTGGTATGATTTGCATGTGTCAAGTGATTCAAAATCATGTGAGTACAAATGATCCATCTGCATGGAGTTTCTTCATACGTTTATACCAATAGACATGTTTCGCATGTCTCAACCTTTTCAAAAACGAGTGAGTCCAAAGATCCATCAACATGGAGCTTCTTCATGCGTCATATACCAATATGACTAAAGTGGCAGTGCCACAAGTAAGTGGTACTATAATTACTACTTTATATCTTTTGACATCAATATTATGAACATGTGTATCACTACGATCGAGATTCAATAAACCATTCATTTTAGGTGCAAGACCATTGAAGGTATTATTCAAGTAAATAGAATAACCATTATTCTCTTTAAAAGAATAACCGTATTGCAATAAACATAATCCAATCAAGTTCATACTCAACGCAAACACCAAATAACAATTATTTAGGTTTAACACTAATCCCGACGGTAGAGGGAGCATGCGATGTTTGATCACATCAACCTTGGAAACAATTCCAACACTTATCGTCACCTCGCCTTTAGCTAGTCTCTCTTTATCCCGTAGATTTTATTTCTAGTTACTAACACTTATTAACTAAACCGGTATCTAATACCCCGGTGCTACTACGAGTACTAGTAAAGTACACATCAATATAATGTATATCCAATATACTTTTGTCGACTTTGCCAGCCTTCTCATCGACCAAGTATCTAGGGTAGTTCCTCTTCAGTGATTGTTCCCCTAATTATAGAAGAACTTTGTCTCGGGTTTGGGTTCAACCTTGGGTCTCTTCACTAGAGCAGCAACTGGTTTTCCGTTTCATGAAGTACCCCTTCTTGCCCTTGCCCTTCTTGAAGCTAGTGGTTTTACTAACCATCAACAATTGATGCTCCTTTTCGATTTCTACTTTCATAGTGTCAAACATCGCGAATAGATCAAGGATGATCATATCTATCCCTGATATGTTATAGTTCATCACGAAGATCTAGTAGCTTGGTGGCAGTGACTTTGGAGAACCATCACTATCTCATCTGGAAGACTAACTCCCATTTGATTCAAGTGATTGTAGAACTCAGACTATCTGAGCACATGCTCAACGATTGAGCTTTTCTCTCTTACTTTGTAGACGAAGAATCTTGTCGGAGGTCCCATACCTCTCATTAACGGCACGAGCATGAAATCCCAATTTCATCTCTTGGAACATCTTGTATGTCATGCGACGTTAAAACCGTCTTTAGCGCCTCAATTCTAATCCGTTTAAGCATTATGCACTGAACTATCATGTAGTCATCAAAAACGTGTATGTCGGATGTTTGTAACATCTACAGACAACGCTTAGGGTTCACCACACCGAGCGGTGCATTAAGGACATAAGCCTTCTATGTAGTGAGAGCACAATCCTCAGTTAGCGGACCTAGTCCGCATAATTTCTACTATCAACTTTCAACTATGTTTTCTCGAGGAACATATAAAAAACAGTACTGTGCAAGCTACAACATAATTGGCAAAGACCTTTTGACTATGTTCATGATAATTAAGTTCGTCTAATCAAATTATTTAATGAACTCCCACTTAGATAGACATCCCTCTAGTCATCCAAGTGATACATGACGCACATCGACTAGGCCGTGTCGGATCATCACGTGAGACGGACAAGTCATCAATGGTGAACATCTCCATGTTGATTGTATCCACAATATGACTCGTGTTTGACCTTTTAGTCTCCCGTGTTCCCAGGCCATGTCTGTACATGCTAGGCTCGTCAAGTAAACCTAAGTGTTTTGCGTGTGTAAATCTGGCTTACACCTGTTGTAACCGAGCGTTGGAATCTATCAAACTCGATCATCACGTGGTGTTTCGAAACAACGATCCTTCGCAACGGTGCACACTTAGGGGGAACACTTTTATTGAAATTTTAGTGAGGGATCATCTTATTTACAACTGACGTTCTAAGAAAATAAGATATAGAAACATGATAAACATCACATGCAAATCATATAGTGACATGATATGGCTAATACTATCTTGCTCCTTTGATCTCCATCTTCGGGACACGACATGATCATCATTTTCACCGGCATGACAGCATGATCTCCATCATTGTGTCTCCGTGAAGTCGCCTCGCCAACTATTACTTCTACTACTAGGGCTAACGGTTAGCAATAAAGTAAAGTAATCACATGGTGTTGCATCTCATGCAATAAATTAAGGCAACTCCTATGGCTCCTGCCGGTTTTCATAATTATCGACATGCAAGTCGTGAATCTTATTACAAGAACATGATCAATCTCACACATCACATATATAACATCATATCCTTTTGGCCATATCACATCACATAGCATACCCTACAAAAACAAGTTAGACGAACTCTAATTGTTGTTGCAAGTTTTACGTGGCTGATTTGGATTTCTAGCAAGAATGCTTCTTACCTACGTGACAGCCACAACGTTGATATGCCAATGTTATTTACCCTTCATGACGACCCTCTTCATCGAATCCGATCCTATTAAGGTGGGAGAGACAGACACCCGCTAGCCACCTTATGCAACAAGTGCATGTCGGGCGGTGGAACCAGTCTCACGTAAGAGTACGTGTAAAGTCGGTCCGGGCTGCTTCATCCCACAATGCTTCCGAATCAAGATAAGACTAGTAATGACAAGAAATTGACAAAATCATCGCCCACAACTTCTGTGTTCTGCTCGTGCATAGAATCTACGCATAGACCTGGCTCGGATGCCACTGTAGGGGAACGTAGTAATTTCAAAAAAAATCCTACGTCACACAAGGATCTATCTAGGAGAGACCAACAACAAGCAAAGGGGTAGAGCATCTTCATACTGTTGAAGATCGCATAGCAGCAGCGTTACTATGAACACAGTTGATGGAGTCGTACTCGCGGCGATTCAAATCGTGGAAGATCCGATCCGAACATCGAACGTACGGTGTCTCTGCGTTCAACACACCTACAGCCCGGGGTCGTCTCCTCCTTATTGATCCAGAAAGGAGGGAGAAGTAGAAGGAGAACTCCGGCAGTACGACGGCGTGGTGGCGATGGAGTATGTGGCTCTCCGATAGGCCTTCGCCAAGCACCGCGGACTAGGAGAAGAGGAGAAGTAGGGCTACGCCATAGGTGATCAAATCAGGTTGTGTGCAGCCCTCCAAATCCTGCACTATATATATGAGGGAGGGAGAGGGGGTGCGCCACCCCTAGGGAAGCCCTATGAGGCGCGACAGCCCAAGGAAGAGGAGGGGGCGGCGGCCTAGGTGGGTGGCTCGCCACCCAAGGCAGCCCCCATGCCTAGGCTTTTGCCTCCCTTACGCTTGGGCCTCCTCCCTTGCGCCTTGGGCCTCTTACCCTTGGCACACCAGCCCACCAGGGGATGGTTCCTCTCCCCTTCAGCCCATGTGGCCCTCCCGGACAGGTCAACCCTCCCGGTGGACCCTCGGTACCCTTTCGGTGTTCCCAGTACAATACCGATAAACCCCGAAACTTTTCCGGCGACCGAAATTGAACTTCCCATATATAAATCTTTACCTCCGGACTATTCTGGAACTCCTCGTGACGTCTGGGATCTCATCTGGGGCTCCGAACACCTTTCGGTAACCACATATACGATTCCCATAACAACTCTAGCATCACTGAACCTTAAGTGTGTAGACCCTACAGGTTCGGGAAACATGCAGACATGAACGAGACACCTCTCCGGCCAATAACCAACAGCGGGGTCTAGATATCCATGTTGGGTCTCACATGTTCCACAATGATCTCATCGGATGAACCACGATGTCGAGGATTCACTCAATCCCGTATGAAATTCCCTTTGTCTACCGGTATGACACTTGCCCGGGATTCGATCATCGGTAATCCTATACCTTGTTCAATCTCGTTACCAGCAAGTCTCTTTACTCGTTCCATAGCACATCATCCTGTGGCTAAATCCTTAGTCACATTGAGCTCATTATGATGATGCATTACCGAGTGGGACCAGAGATGCCTCTCCGTCACAGGGAGTGAAAATCCCAGTCTTGATTCGTACAACCCAACAGACACTTTCGGAGATACCTGTAGTGCACCTTTATAATCACCCAGTTACGTTGTGATATTTGATACACCCAAATCACTCCTACAATATCCAGGATTTTCACAATCTCATGGTCTAAGGAAATGATACTTGACATTATAAAAGCTCTAGCAGACGAACTACACGATCTTGTGCTAAGCTTAGGATTGGGTCTTGTCCATCACATCATTCTTCTAACTATGTGATCCTGTTATCAATGACATCAAGTGTCCATGATCAGGAAACCATGACCATCTATTGATCAACGAGCTAGCCAAGTAGAGGCTCACTAGGGACATATTGTGGTCTATGTATTCACACATGTATTACGGTTTCTGGTTAATACAATTATAGCATGAACAATAGACAATCATCATGAACAAGGCAATATAATTTAATTGGAAACCTATCCAACCAATTTTCTGCAGGTAGTATATATGGCATAATTTAATTGCATATTATTATCCTTGGTGAAACAAGTTATCATGGTTACCTAGGAAACCCTTGTTCACATCGAGGCTTTGTTTGGGAATCAATGAAACCCAAATGAAATTTGTGAGATGATCATATGTAATAGTTTCATTTTCAATAGCAATAGTGGAAATTTTGACACAATAATGTGGAGTTAAAATTTTAAATTTAATGCAAAGGCTAGCCTCTACCCATGACTTAACTATCTTGCATCATGCACCCATATGATCATTTGCCGATCAGCCATATATATATATATGAATCCTAATGTTTGTGTTGTGCATTAAATTGATGTGCACATGGAAGAAATATTGAGCGGGGAATCATATATATGCAATTTTCCCCATATATAGATTCTTTAGAACATGCTTTAGAAGATATACAAGATCGAGTCTGATGTCAGTGTTTGACCTTTTACATGGTCACATGGAAAATGAAAATAGTATGTGCAATATCACGACATATAGTAAGATACGCTTTGATTATATAGCACTTAATGGATCATATATGTGTTGTATGTATATATATTTTCAGTGAGGTATATACTATTAGTACAATTAAACTAGATTCATTGTCCATCGAAACTATATTGACAATATCACTTCTAATGAAACACGCCTATGCTTGATAGAATTATATGTGTTCTAATGAAGGCAGTGGGAATCCACTATACGAGTAGTCCACTCTAATAATAGTCCACTCTAACAGTAGTCCACTCTAACTATATGAGTAGTCCACTATATTCATGGTGTTTATATGCAGTAGGTTAAAAATCGAACCTACATTAATAAGGCATACCATGAATATAGAGGCTAACCACTACTGTCGAGATGGAAATTCAATTCCCATGTGTTAGCAACAACCATTTCACACTATCATAAAAAGGGATATTAGTTAATCTTTTTTCACATCATGCTGAAGATTACACTTATTAATTGCACAAGAGTTATGTTTTGGTTGTTATTAGTAGATACTAAATTGCTACTCTCGATAGGACATAAATGGGATATGATATTTCATAGAGCGGATACTTGTCCCTAGCATTTATATTCTAATTAATCATATTTACCATCAGAACAAGATTTGATATATGGTGATGCTATAAATAGCATACTCTCCTCCTTATCTTCTCTATACAAACACGCCTTTGGTATCATACCGCCCATAGTTCTACCCAAATCTCATAAGTTTTCCCCTAAAAAGCCTCAAATTTCTTCCATGAACCAAAGAGTGAACCAGGAGTGGAACCCCTCTGAAGTAGAGGGGGCAAGATCAATCATTGATTTTCTTAACAACTACTACAACAATGATGGCACCAACCATGACAAGAACAAGAAGCATGCTATCGTGGCCAACCTCCAGGGACGGTTCCCTAGGAAGACCATGCAACAGGTAACAAGCTTATATGATGATCTTGTTGTGGAGATGAATATCTTGAAGTGCCCAGAGAAGGAGTACGATGGTACTAATAGTTTCCATGGTGTCAATTACACCGTGGATGGCCTCATGAATAAGAACTTTGGATTGCAAGAGGAGGTTGACATGGAAGGAATGGGTCTTCTTTTTGGTCATCCATTAGAGACTATGCCAACCATGGAGATACAAGAAGAGGTGCCGATAGTGGAGGAGAACAAGGTTGAGTTGGAGAATAAGATGTGCATCCATCAACCAGTGATTGCAGCACATGCCAAGGGGTATTGGACCACAGAGGAACACAGGTTATTCATGTTTCATCCTTCCTAATTTTCCATGGGATTTAGAAAATATATTTAATTTTGATTTTGGTGATGTCGGTGTGCTTTAAAAGATATCATACTATTAACCATTATGTGGGTTTTCATTCTCATAAATGGGAGGTTTGTTTATTATTTTCACTGTACTCATAGTGCACATTTCACATTTACCTGAAACAATAGCAACAATATGTATATATTTCATTTGTGAAAGGCCGACTTCATTTCATTATTGTGCTTCCCTTAATAAGTTAATACCACCTATGCTTGTCCTTGCAACTAAACATGCAGTAGTTAAGTATATATGTGTAGTAAGAATGAAATTATGATTGCAAGTATTATCATGGTCTATTTTTATATATTATCAATCTGACCATGGTAGTTATGTAATTCCTTATCCATAAATCATATGTGGGCACATATTATATAAGAACATCATAAAATATAAAAAAGAAAATATGTCCTTTACACAATTAGCATGAGGGTTAATATTTGCTTACAAGTTTTAATACTACAACTATTGCATTTTCACCAATATATTAAAGAATCAATAGTCCTTGAAAGAATTAACCTAACTAGTTCATCTTGAACATGGTTATTCTAGGCTCTTTCTCCGTGGGTTGCATGTATGTGGTCGTGGAAAATGGAAGGACATATCAAAGTACTTCGTCACTAGTAGGACGCCGGCCCAGATTTCGAGCCATGCACAGAAGTACTTCATGAAGCTACAAAAAGAAGGGTCAGGAATCCAACGCTACAGCATCAACAACGTGGAGCTCGATGCTGCTGACCCATGGAAAATGGATAATAGCTTTAACTTTTGGCAAGCACTCGCCTTGCAATCTACAATTGGTGCTAGTGACCAAAATCCTACTCTTGATGTGCAAACTCCTTTGGGTCCATTCGTGACCATGAACAATACATTCTAGTTTGGAGTTGTCTTTCTTGAATAAAAGGAGTTAGTATTCAGTATGGTGTGAGAATTATATGATGTTGTCGTCGCAGTAGGGGCCAGTGAACTTTGTTCGAACTAGTATACAAGTATTACTTAAAGTTCCCTCAAAGCATTGTATGGGATATCATGTATAAGATCTTATGTTTTAAATTATATTTGGAATGTGTTTGCAGAGCCAATAAAATATGTTGTTACTATTTACTATGGTTGTTGTATAAAAATTGCAAGTGAGATTGATGCAGTATTGGTAGGAACATACATTTTTCTCTAGGTGGATACTACATGTAACGATGTGTGATTTGACAACGCTAACGGGCAAGACTCAAGAAGGTGAAAACCAACCTCATTAGTGAAAACTGGTGTCAACAAAACTCCTTGTTGATTCTTGAATGGATTGACGGGTTGGATGTGTCAGCTACTGCAACAAAATACCTTCCCCGGCAAAGGCGCCAAGAATCCTTCTGCTGTTGGCTACGCCTATAGGGATTTCCTTGGAAAATATGCAAAGGATTCCCCCATGGCCTTGGAGCCTTGAGTTGGTGTTCCCTTGAAGAGGAAAGGGCGATGTAGCACAACGGCGGTAAGTATTTCCCTCAGTTTGAGAACCAAGGTATGAATCCAGTAGGAGGATCGCGTGAAGTCACAAGTACCCGCAAAAACACAAAGAGCTTGCACCCAACGCTATGAAGGGGTTGTCAATCCCTTATAGATTATTTGCAAAGTGAGAACTGAAAGCAAAAAAGTAAACAGAGCAAAGTAAAAGTAAAAGCGGAGACTATAATTGTGAATAGACCCGGGGGCCGTAGTGTTCACTAGTGGCTTCTCTCATGAAAGCAAGTAGACGGTGGGTGAACGAATTACTGTCGAGCAATTGATAGAACCGCGCAAAGTCATGACATTATCTATGGCAATGATCATACATATAGGCATCACGTCCAAAACAAGTAGACCGATACTTTCTGCATCTACTACTATTACTCCACACGTCGACCGCTATCAAGCATGCATCTAGTGTATTGAGTTCATAAGAACAGAGTAACGCCTTAAGCAAGATGACATGATGTAGATGGGCAATCTCAAATCTATGATGAAACCCCATCTTGTTACCCTGGATGGCAACAACACGATGCATGCCTTACTGCCCCTTCTGTCACTGGGAAAGGTCACCACACGGTATGAACCCAAAACCAAGCACTTCTCCCATTGCAAGAATCACAGATCTAGTTGCCCAAACAAAACCCAAGACTCGGAGAGACTTACAAGGATATCAAATCATGCATATAAGAAATCAGCAAAGACTCAAATATAATTCATAGATAATCTGATCACAAATCCACAATTCATCGGATTTCGACAAACGCACCGCCAAAGAGGATTACATCGGATAGATCTCCATGAAGATCATGGAGAACTTTGTATTGAGGATCCAAAAGAGAGAAGAAGCCATCTAACTACTAACTACGGACCCGTAGGTCTGAAGTAGACTACTCACGAGTCATTGGAGAGGCGATGATATTGATGTAGAAGCCCTCCAGCACCAAAGTCCCCTGCCGCAGGGCACCGGGAAGGGTCTCCAGATGAGATCTCGCGGAAACGGAAGCTTGCGGCGGCGGAAAAGTGGTTTCGTAGACGCCCTGATTTTTTTTGGAATTTTAGGGAATATATAGGCCAAAGAGCTAGGGCAGGGGAGCTCCAGGGAGGCCACAAGCCTGGTGGCCGCGGGCCCCCTGGCCGCGGCCACAGGGCTTGTGGGCTCCCTATGGGCCTCCTACCTTGGCCCTCAAGTCCCCCGATCTTCTTCTGTTCTGGAAAAATTCATTTCGGGGATTTTATTCCGTTTGGACTCCGTTCCAAACTCAGATCTGAAAAGAGTCAAAAACACAAAAAAAACAGGAACTGTCACTTGGCACTGAATTAATAAGTTAGTCTCAAAAAAGATATAAAAGGTATATAAAACATCCAAAGTTGACAAGCTAACAGCATGAAACTAACAAAAGTTATAGATACGTTTGAGACGTATCAAGCATCCCCAAGCTTAACTCCTGCTCGTCCTCGAGTAGGGAAGTGATAAAGAATGAATTTTTGATTCTTTCATGCTACCTAGCATAGATGTCCTTTGTAACTCCTCTTATCTGACATGAATGTTCAGATCCATTAGATTCAAAACAATAGTTTGCTATTGACGTGGAGACAATAATACTTCAAGCAAACTAGCAAGGTAATCATGAACTTTCAAAATAACAAGGCCAAAAGAAAGTTATCCCTACAAAATCATATAGTCTGGCTATGCTCTATCATCCTTGCACAACGAATTTAAATCATGCACAACCTCGGTATTGGCCAAGTAATTGTTTTCACACCTTTACTTTCTCAAACTTTTTCAACTCTCACGCAATACATGAGCGTGAGCCATGGTTTTAGCACTATAAGTGGAATGGAGTGTGGTGGAGGTTGCAAGGCAAACAAGGAGAAGATGGTCACATTGACTAGGCATATCAACGAGCTATGGAGATGCTCATCAATAGATATCAATGTGAATGAGTAGGGATTGCCATACAAATGATGCACTAGAGCTAAGAGTATGTGAAAGCTCTTAAATAAAACTAGTGGGTGTGCATCCAACTTGCTTTCTCATGAAGACCTAAGGCAATTTTGAGGAAGCCTATCATTAGAATATACAAGCCAAGTTATATAATGAAAATTTCCCACTAGCTATATGGTGGTGACAAAACGAGAGACTCTCAATCATGAAGATCATGGTGCTTAATAAGCACAAGTGTGGAAAGATAGTAGCACCATCCCTTCTCTCTTTTTCTCTCATTTTTTGCTGGGCTCTTTGGCCTCTTTTTTTTGGTGGGCATCTTTGGCCTCTTTTTGTAAATGAGCTTCAATGGCCTCTTTTATTTCCTCACATGGGACAATGCTCTATCAATGATGATCATCACACTTACAACTCAAAACTTAGAGCAATAATGACTCTATATGAAATGCCTTTGGTAGTGTACCGTGACAATGATCTAGCATGGCATAGACATCAATGGAAACATCATGCTAGCTATCTTATGATCATGCAATGGCAATGTAGAAGTTGTGGCACATGTCATGGTGGTAGTTGCATGGCAATATATCTCGGAATGGCTTTGAAAAAGCCATAGTAGGTTGGTATGGTGGCTGTTTTGAGGGAGGCTAATGGTGGTTTTATGCAGCGGCGAAAGTTGCACGACACTAAAGAAGGTAGTGATGGTGGAAGGTGAAAGTGTATCTAAACCATGGACTCAACATTAGTCATGAAGAACTCATATACTAGTTGCAAAAGTTTTAGTAGTAATCGAAACAGAGCATTTAACGCATACTCCTAGGGGAAGGGTTGGTAGGTATAAACCATCACGCGATCCCGACCGCCACACAAAGGATGACAATCAATAAACTAATCATGCTCAGACTTCATCACATAGCGGTTCACCATACGTGCATGCTACGGGAATCACTAACTTCAACACAAGTATTTCTAGGTCCACAACACCTTAATAGTATAACTTCAATATTACCACAACCACAACTCAAAACTAATTGAGATGAATCAAAGTTCTCTAACTATTCAATGCACATGAAGGTGGAAGTTTTCATATCCCTTTGGATAACTACCCCTTTTGAGACTACTTTCATAGCATAGATCAACTACCATGCCACGCGCTTCCGTGCTCTAAAAGATAGAAGTGAAACACACAGAGCAAAATCAACTAGCTCAAAAGATATAAGTGAAACACATGTGAGTTGAATTGCCTAACCAAAGGATATAAGTGAACCTCGACAGAATCACGGTGAGTGCATGTCTCTCTCTCTAGGTGTGCAGCAAGGAAGATTGTGACACAACAAAAATAAAAGACTCCTACGATACAAGACGCTCCAAGCAAAACACATAACATGTGGTGAATAAGAATATAGCCCCAAGTAACGTTACCGATGGATTGAAGACGAAAGAGGGGATGCCTTCCCGGGGCATCCCCAAGCTTAGGCTTTTTCGGCATCCTTAAATCAACTTGGGGTGCCTTTGGCATCCCCAAGCTTGAGCTCTTGCCACTCTTTATCTCTTTGTCCATAAGAACTTCACCCAAAACTTGAAAACTACACAACACGAAACTTAAACAGAAACTCCTGATATCATTAGTATAAGAAAGCAAATCACCACTTCCTTAGGTACTGTAGCAAACTTAAATTCTACTTATGTTGATGTTGGGTTACTGTATTTTCAATCTTCCATGGCTAATACCCCCCGATACTATCCATAGTTTCATCAAAATAAGCAACCAACTCAACAAAAACAGAATATGTTAACAGCAGACCAGTCTGTAGCAATCTGTATACTTCGTATACTTATGGTACTTAAAAAATTCTGAAGAATTACGAAAGTCTGAATAATTTTCGTGGAAATAAGCAGAAAAAAGAATCAACTCAAAAGCTCACACAGAAAAAATTGAAAATTCTTTTCTTGAGCAGAAAGTTTCTGTCTTTTCCAGCATGATCAAACGATCATCCCCAAGACTAATCATAACGGTTTTACTTGGCACAAACGCAAAAGAAACACAAAAAACACAAGAATAAAAGAATTATGAAAGTGTGGAAAACACAAAACAGAAAGAAAAGGCATAGATTCGTTGGGTTGCCTCCCAACAAGCGCTATTGTTTAACGCCCTTAGCTAGGCATAAGGTGATGGAATCACTCATCCTTGGTGCTCAAACCATAAGTAGCCCTCATCATAGATTCATAAGGCAATCTTATTTTCTTTCTAGGAAAATCCTCCATGCCCTTCTTTAGAGGAAATTTAAATCTAATATTCCCTTCCGTCATATCGATGATAGCACCAATAGTCCTTAGGAAAGGTCTACCAAGAATAATGGGACATGAAGGATTGCAATCTATGTCAAGTACAATGAAATCCACGGGTACATAGTTCTTATTTGCAACAATAAGAACATCATTGATCCTTCCCATGGGTTTCTTGACAGTAGAATCCGCAAGATGCAAATTAAGAGAACACTCTTCAATCTCATGAAAACCAAGAATATCACATAAAGACTTTGGAATCGCGGAAACACTAGCACCCAAATCACACAAAGCATTGCATTCATAGTTTTTGATTTTGATTTTGATAGTAGGTTCCCACTCATCATGAAGTTTTCTAGGTATAGAGACTTCTAATTCGAGTTTCTCTTCAAGAGATTTCATCATAGCATCTACGATATGAGCGGTAAAGGCTTTGCTTTGGCTATAAGCATGTGGAGAGTTTGCAATGGATTGCATCAATGAAATGCATTCAAACAAGGAGCAACTATCATAATTGAATTTCTTGAAATCCAAAGTGGGAGTTTCATTACTACCCAATATTTTGATTTCTTCTACTCCACTCTCCACACATTTATCATCAAGATAGGTGGACTCCGAATCATTGGGGCGTTTCTCAACCAAAGTGGATTCATATCCAGCCCCTTCATCAATAGGTTTGACACGCGAAAACAAAGATTCAAGAGGAGTCAGACCAAGCACTTTAAGATCTTCGTGATTTGCATCACAAATTTCAGGTTTAGCTGCCATCTTATTGACTAAGGTAGCCTGCTTGTCAGAAATTTGGCCCACCAATTTTTCAAGGTGAGAAAGCTGAGAATTTAGTGCAAGGAATTCTTTGGCCATATCATCAACTTCTTTATTCAAAGAGGCCATAAAAGAATTTTGCTCTTTTAATTCCCTACGGAAGTAACTATTTTGGTCAAACTGAGAAGACATGAAACCTTTGACACCAGTTTCAATCTCTTCGAACCTTTTGAAATAATTTGGTTTGGCCACGAGGAAAGGTCTCTCACGAACAAGCCCAAGAGCAAGCGAGAAAAACGGGCGGAAAAAGAAGGCAAAAGACAAAAGAAAACAGCAAAGGAGAAAGACAAATGAAAATGGCAAAGGAGAAAGCCAAATGAAAACGGAAAATGTGAAGTGGGGTAGAGGAAAACGAGAGGCAACTCGCAAAAAAGGTAAATGCAAGAGATGAGTTTGTGACACTTACTTGGAGAGATCTTGTCTGGATCTTGTTGGGGAACGTCGCATGGGAAACAAAAATTTTCCTACGCGCACGAAGACCTATCATGGTGATGTCCATCTACGAGAGGGGATGAGTGATCTACGTACCCTTGTAGATCGTACAGCAGAAGCGATTAGAGATCGCGGTTGATGTAGTGGAACGTCCTCACGTCCCTCGATCCGCCCCGCGAACAATCCCGCGATCAGTCCCACGATCTAGTACCGAACGGACGGCACCTCCGCGTTCAGCACACGTACAGCTCGACGATGATCTCGGCCTTCTTGATCCAGCAAGAGAGACGGAGAGGTAGAAGAGTTCTCCGGCAGCGTAACGGCGCTCCGGAGGTTGGTGATGATCTTGTCTCAGCAGGGCTCTGCCTGAGCTCCGCAGAAAACACGATCTAGAGGAAAAACTTATGGAGGTATGTGGTCGGGCAGCCGTGAGAAAGTCGTCTCAAATCTGCCCTAAAAGCCCCATATATATAGGAGGAGGGAGGGGAACCTTGCCTTGGGGTCCAAGGGATCCCCAAGGGGTCGGCCGAGCCAGGGGGAGGACTCTCCCCCCCCAAACCGAGTCATACTTGGTTTGGTGGGAGGGAGTCCTTCCCCCTTCCCACTTCCTCTTTTTTTTCCTTTTCCTTTGATTTTTTCTTCCTTGGCGCATAGGATTTGGTGGGCTGTCCCACCAGCCCACTAAGGGCTGGTGTGACCCCCCCAAATACCTATGGGCTTCCCCGGAGTGGGTTGCCCCCCTCCGGTGAACCCCCGGAACCCATTCGTCATTCCCGGTACATTCCCGGTAACTCCGAAAACCTTCCGGTAATCAAATGAGGTCATCCTATATATCAATCTTCGTTTCCGGACCATTCCGGAAACCCTCGTGACGTCCGTGATCTCATCCGGAACTCCGAACAACATTCGGTAAACAACCATATAACTCAAATACGCATAAAACAACGTCGAACCTTAAGTGTGCAGACCCTGCGGGTTCGAGAACTATGTAGACATGACCCGAGAGACTCCTCGGTCAATCTCCAATAGCGGGACCTGGATGCCCATATTGGATCCTACATATTCTACGAAGATCTTATCGTTTGAACCTCGGTGCCAAGGATTCGTATAATCCCGTATGTCATTCCCTTTGTCCTTCGGTATGTTACTTGCCCGAGATTCGATCGTCAGTATCTGCATACCTATTTCAATCTCGTTTACCGGCAAGTCTCTTTACTCGTTCCGTAATACAAGATCCCGCAACTTACACTAAGTTACATTGCTTGCAAGGCTTGTGTGTGATGTTGTATTACTGAGTGCGCCCCGAGATACCTCTCCGTCACACGGAGTGACAAATCCCAGTCTTGATCCATACTAACTCAACTACCACCTTCGGAGATACCTGTAGAGCATCTCTATAGTCACCCAGTTACGTTGCGACGTTTGATACACACAAAGCATTCCTCCGGTGTCAGTGAGTTATATGATCTCATGGTCATAGGAATAAATACTTGACACGCAGAAAACAGTAGCAACAAAATGACACGATCAACATGCTACGTCTATTAGTTTGGGTCTAGTCCATCACGTGATTCTCCCAATGACGTGATCCAGTTATCAAGCAACAACACCTTGTTCATAATCAGAAGACACTGACTATCATCGATCAACTGGCTAGCCAACTAGAGGCATGCTAGGGACGGTGTTTTGTCTATGTATCCACACATGTAAATGAGTCTTCATTCAATACAATTATAGCATGGATAATAAACTATTATCTTGATACAGGAATTATAATAATAACTATACATTTATTATTGCCTCTAGGGCATAATTCCAACAGTCTCCCACTTGCACTAGAGTCAATAATCTAGCCCTCAAATCACCATGTGAATTACATTGTAATAAATCTAACACCCATACAGTTTTGGTGTCGATCATGTTTTGGCCGTGGAAGAGGTTTAGTCAGCGGGTCTGCTACATTCAGATCCGTGTGCACTTTGCATATATTTACGTCCTCCTCCTCGACGTAGTCGCGGATGAGGTTGAAGCGTCGTTTGATGTGTCTGGTCTTCTTGTGAAACCTTGGTTCCTTTGCCAGGGCAATGGCACCAGTGTTGTCACAGAACAAGGTTATTGGATCCAGTGCACTTGGCACCACTCCAAGATCCGTCATGAACTGCTTCATCCAGACACCCTCCTTAGCCGCCTCCGAGGCAGCCATGTACTCTGCTTCACATGTAGAATCTGCTACGACGCTTTGCTTGGAACTGCACCAGCTTACTGCACCCCCATTAAGAATAAATACGTATCCGGTTTGCGACTTAGAGTCGTCCGGATCTGTGTCAAAGCTTGCATCGACGTAACCTTTTACGGCGAGCTCTTCGTCACCTCCATACACGAGAAACATCTCCTTAGTCCTTTTCAGGTACTTCAGGATATTCTTGACCGCCGTCCAGTGATCCACTCCTGGATTACTCTGGAACCTACCTGCCATACTTATGGCCAGGCTAACATCCGGTCTAGTGCACAGCATCGCATACATGATAGAACCTATGGCTGAAGCATAGGGGACGGAGCGCATATGCTCTCTATCTTCATCAGTTGCTGGGCACTGAGTCTTACTCAATCTCGTACCTTGTAACACTGGCAAGAACCCTTTCTTGGACTGTTCCATTTTGAACCTCTTCAAAACTTTATCAAGGTATGTGCTTTGTGAAAGTCCTATCAGGCGTTTTGATCTATCCCTATAGATCTTAATGCCTAGAATGTAAGCAGCTTCTCCTAGGTCCTTCATAGAAAAACTTTTATTCAAGTAACCTTTTATGCTCTCCAAAAGCTCTACGTTGTTTCCAGTCAGTAATATGTCATCCACATATAATATTAGAAACGCCACAGAGCTCCCACTCACTTTCTTGTAAATACAAGATTCTCCAACCACTTGTATAAACCCAAATGCTTTGATCAGCTCATCAAAGCGCTTGTTCCAACTCCGAGATGCTTGCACCAGTCCATAAATGGATCGCTGGAGCTTGCACACTTTGTCAGCATTTTTAGGATCAACAAAACCTTCGGGTTGCATCATATACAACTCTTCCTTAAGGAAACCGTTAAGGAACGCCGTTTTGACATCCATCTGCCAGATTTCATAATCGAAAAATGCAGCTATTGCTATCATGATTCTGACGGACTTAAGCATCGCTACGGGAGAGAAAGTCTCATCGTAGTAAATTCCTGGAACTTGTGAAAAACCCTTTGCCACAAGTCGAGCTTTATAAACGGTCACATTACCGTCAGCGCCCGTCTTCTTCTTAAAGATCCATTTGTTCTGAATAGCCTTGCGGCCCTCAGGTAGTATCTCCAAAGTCCATACTTTGTTCTCATACATGGATCCTATCTCGGATTTCATGGCATCTAGCCATTTGTTGGAATCTGGGCCCACCATTGCTTCTTCATAATTTGCAGGTTCATTGTTGTCTAACAACATGATTGTCAAGACGGGATTACCGTACCACTCTGGAGCAGCGCGTGATCTCGTCGACCTGCGTTGTTCAACAGAAACTTGAACTGGAGTTTCATGATCATCATCATTAACTTCCTCCTCAACCGGCGTCGCAATCACAGGGGTTTCCCCTTGCCCTGCGCCACCATCCAGAGGGATGAGAGGTTCGACAACCTCGTCAAGTTCTATCTTCCTCCCACTCAATTCTCTCTCGAGAAACTCCTTCTCGAGAAAAGTTCCGTTCTTAGCAACAAACACTTTGCCCTCGGATTTGAGATAGAAGGTGTACCCAACTGTCTCTTTTGGGTAGCCTATGAAGACGCACTTTTCCGCTTTGGGTTCCAGCTTTTCAGGCTGAAGCTTTTTGACATAAGCATCACATCCCCAAACCTTAAGAAACGACAACTTTGGCCTTTTGCCACACCACAGTTCGTATGGTGTCGTCTCAACGGATTTCGATGGTGCCCTATTTAAAGTGAATGCGGCTGTTTCTAATGCATATCCCCAAAACGTTAACGGCAAATCAGTAAGAGACATCATAGATCGCACCATTTCTAATAAAGTACGATTACGACGTTCGGACACACCATTACGCTGTGGTGTTCCAGGCGGTGTTAACTGCGAAACAATTCCACATTGTCTTAAGTGAGTACCAAACTCGAAACTCAGATACTCACCCCCACGATCAGATCGTAGGAACTTGATCTTCTTGTGACGATGATTTTCCACTTCACTCTGAAATTGCTTGAACTTTTCAAATGTTTCAGACTTGTGCTTCATCGAGTAGACATAACCATATCTACTTAGATCGTCAGTGAAGGTGAGAAAATAACGATATCCGCCGCGTGCCTCCACGCTCATTGGACCACACACATCGGTATGTATGATTTCCAACAAGTCACTTGCACGCTCCATTGTTCCGGAGAACGGAGTCTTAGTCATCTTGCCCATGAGGCATGGTTCGCACGTGTCAAGTGAATCAAAGTCAAGTGACTCCAAAAGTCCATCAGCATGGAGTTTCTTCATGCGCTTTACACCAATATGACCCAAGCGGCAGTGCCACAAAAATATGGTGCTATCATTGTTTACTCTAACTCTTTTGGTCTCAATGTTATGTATATGCGTATCTCTATCAAGATTCAATATGAACAATCCTCTCACATTCGGTGCATGACCATAAAAGATGTTACTCATAGAAATAGAACAACCATTATTCTCAGACTTAAAAGAGTAACCGTCTCGCAATAAACAAGATCCAGATATAATGTTCATGCTCAACGCAAGCACTAAATAACAATGATTTAAGTTCATCACTAATCCCGATGGTAGTTGAAGTGACACGGTGCCGACGGCGATTGCATCAACCTTGGAACCGTTTCCTACGCGCATCGTCACTTCGTCTTTCGCCAGCCTCCGTCTATTCCGCAGTTCCTGCTTCGAGTTGCAAATGTGAGCAACAGAACCGGTATCGAATACCCAGGCACTACTACGAGAGCTGGTTAAGTACACATCAATAACATGTATATCAAATATACCTGATTTTTCTTTGCCCGCCTTCTTATCTGCCTGATACTTGGGGCAATTGCGCTTCCAGTGACACATACCCTTGCAATAGAAGCACTCTCTTTCAGGCTTAGGTCCAGCCTTGGGTTTCTTCGGCGGATTGGCAACAGGCTTGCCGCTCTTCTTCGAATTGCCCTTCTTGCCTTTGCCGTTTCTCTTGAAACTAGTGGTCTTGCTCACCATCAACACTTGATGTTCTTTATGGAGTTCAGACTCTGCGACTTTCAGCATCGCAAACAACTAGCCGGGAGACTTGTTCATCCCTTGCATGTTGTAGTTCAACACGAAGCTTTTATAGCTTGGCGGCAGTGATTGGAGGATTATGTCAGTGATAGCTTCTTGCGGGAGTTCAATCCCTAGTTCAGCTAGACGGTTTGAGTACCCAGACATTTTGAGCACATGTTCACTGACAGACGAGTTTTCCTCCATCTTGCAAGCATAGAATTTATCGGAGGTCTCATACCTCTCGATCCGGGCGTTCTTCTGAAAGATGAACTTCAACTCCTGGAACATCTCAAATGCTCCATGACGCTCAAAGCGACGTTGAAGTCTCGGTTCTAAGCCGTACAAGACTGCACATTGAACTATTGAGTAGTCCTCCTTACGTGCTAACCAAGCGTTCTTAACATCCTGATCAGCCGTAGCGGGTGGTTCATCTCCTAGCGCAGCATTAAGGACATAATCCTTCTTTCCAGCTTGTAAGATTAGCTTAAGATTACGAGCCCAGTCTACAAAGTTGCTTCCATCATCTTTCAACTTAGCTTTCTCTAGGAACGTATTAAAATTGAGGATGACACTTGCGTGAGCCATGATCTACAACACAAATATATTCAAAGTGGACTTAGACTATGTTCAAGATAATTAGAGTTCAACTTAATCAAATTACATGCTAAACTCCCACTCAAAAAGTACATCTCTCTAGTCATTTGAGTGGTTCATGATCCACCTACACTATCCCAAGTCCGATCATCACGTGAGTCGGGAGTAGTTTTAGTGGTAAGCATCCCTATGCTAATCATATCATCTATATGATTCATGATCGACCTTTCGGTCTCATGTGTTCCGAGGCCATGTCTGCACATGCTAGGCTCGTCAAGCTTAACCCGAGTGTTCCGCGTGCGCAACTGTTTTGCACCCGTTGTATGTGAACGTTGAGTCTATCACACCCGATCATCACGTGGTGTCTCGAAACGACGAACTGTAGCAACGGTGCACAGTCGGGGAGAACACAATTTCGTCTTGAAATTTTAGTGAGAGATCACCTCATAATGCTACCGTCGTTCTAAGCAAAATAAGGTGCATAAAAGGATTAACATCACATGCAATTCATAAGTGACATGATATGGCCATCGTCACGTGCTTCTTGATCTCCATCACCAAAGCACCGGCACGATCTTCTTGTCACCGGCGCCACACCATGATCTCCATCATCATGATCTCCATCAACGTGTCGCCATCGGGGTTGTCGTGCTACTTATGCTATCACTACTAAAGCTACATCCTAGCAAAATAGTAAACGCATCTGCAAGCACATATGTTAGTATAAAGACAACCCTATGGCTCCTGCCGGTTGCCGTACCATCGACGTGCAAGTCGATATTTCTATTACAACATGATCATCTCATACATCCAATATATCACATCACATCATTGGCCATATCACATCACAATCATACCCTGCAAAAACAAGTTAGACGTCCTCTAATTTTGTTCTTGCATGTTTTACGTGGTGACCAAGGGTATCTAGTAGGATCGCATCTTACTTACGCAAACACCACAACGGAGATATATGAGTTGCTATTTAACCTCATCCAAGGACCTCCTCGGTCAAATCCGATTCAACTAAAGTTGGAGAAACCGTCACTTGCCAGTCATCTTTGAGCAAAGGGGGTTACTCGTAACGATGATACCAGTCTCTCGTAAGCGTACGAGTAATGTCGGTCCAAGCCGCTTCAATCCAACAATACCGCGGAATCAAGAAAAGACTAAGGAGGGCAGCAAAATGCACATCACCGCCCACAAAACCTTTTGTGTTCTACTCGAGAAGACATCTACGCATGAACCTGGCTCTGATACCACTATTGGGGAACGTCGCATGGGAAACAAAAATTTTCCTACGCGCACGAAGACCTATCATGGTGATGTCCATCTACGAGAGGGGATGAGTGATCTACGTACCCTTGTAGATCGTACAGCAGAAGCGATTAGAGATCGCGGTTGATGTAGTGGAACGTCCTCACGTCCCTCGATCCGCCCCGCGAACAATCCCGCGATCAGTCCCACGATCTAGTACCGAACGGACGGCACCTCCGCGTTCAGCACACGTACAGCTCGACGATGATCTCGGCCTTCTTGATCCAGCAAGAGAGACAGAGAGGTAGAAGAGTTCTCCGGCAGCGTAACGGCGCTCCGGAGGTTGGTGATGATCTTGTCTCAGCAGGGCTCCGCCTGAGCTCCGCAGAAAACACGATCTAGAGGAAAAACTTATGGAGGTATGTGGTCGGGCAGCCGTGAGAAAGTCGTCTCAAATCTGCCCTAAAAGCCCCATATATATAGGAGGAGGGAGGGGAACCTTGCCTTGGGGTCCAAGGGATCCCCAAGGGGTCGGCCGAGCCAGGGGGGAGGACTCTCCCCCCCCAAACCGAGTCATACTTGGTTTGGTGGGAGGGAGTCCTTCCCCCTTCCCACTTCCTCTTTTTTTTTTCCTTTTCCTTTGATTTTTTCTTCCTTGGCGCATAGGATTTGGTGGGCTGTCCCACCAGCCCACTAAGGGCTGGTGTGACCCCCCCAAATACCTATGGGCTTCCCCGGAGTGGGTTGCCCCCCTCCGGTGAACCCCCGGAACCCATTCGTCATTCCCGGTACATTCCCGGTAACTCCGAAAACCTTCCGGTAATCAAATGAGGTCATCCTATATATCAATATTCGTTTCCGGACCATTCCGGAAACCCTCGTGACGTCCGTGATCTCATCCGGAACTCCGAACAACATTCGGTAACCAACCATATAACTCAAATACGCATAAAACAACGTCGAACCTTAAGTGTGCAGACCCTGCGGGTTCGAGAACTATGTAGACATGACCCGAGAGACTCCTCGGTCAATATCCAATAGCGGGACCTGGATGCCCATATTGGATCCTACATATTCTACGAAGATCTTATCGTTTGAACCTCAGTGCCAAGGATTCGTATAATCCCGTATGTCATTCCCTTTGTCCTTCGGTATGTTACTTGCCCGAGATTCGATCGTCAGTATCCGCATACCTATTTCAATCTCGTTTACCGGCAAGTCTCTTTACTCGTTCCGTAATACAAGATCCCGCAACTTACACTAAGTTACATTGCTTGCAAGGCTTGTGTGTGATGTTGTATTACTGAGTGGGCCCCGAGATACCTCTCCGTCACACGGAGTGACAAATCCCAGTCTTGATCCATACTAACTCAACTACCACCTTCGGAGATACCTGTAGAGCATCTTTATAGTCACCCAGTTACGTTGCGACGTTTGATACACACAAAGCATTCCTCCGGTGTCAGTGAGTTATATGATCTCATGGTCATAGGAATAAATACTTGACACGTAGAAAACAGTAGCAACAAAATGACACGATCAACATGCTACGTCTATTAGTTTGGGTCTAGTCCATCACGTGATTCTCCCAATGACGTGATCCAGTTATCAAGCAACAACACCTTGTTCATAATCAGAAGACACTGACTATCATCGATCAACTGGCTAGCCAACTAGAGGCATGCTAGGGACGGTGTTTTGTCTATGTATCCACACATGTAAATGAGTCTTCATTCAATACAATTATAGCATGGATAATAAACTATTATCTTGATACAGGAATTATAATAATAACTATACATTTATTATTGCCTCTAGGGCATAATTCCAACAGATCTCTCCCCGGCAACGGCGCTAGAAATCCTTCTGCTACTGCAACAAAAGACCTTCCCCAGCAACGACGCCAGGAATCCTTCTACTGCTGGCTACGCCTATAGGGATTTCCTTGGCAAATATGCAAGGGATTCCCCCACGGCCTTGGAGCCTTGCGTTGGTGTTCCCTTCAAGAGGAAAGGGTGATGTAGCACAGCGGCGGTAAGTATTTCCCTTAGTTTGAGAACCAAGGTATCAAAACAGTAGGAGGATCGCGTCAAGTCACAAGTACCTGCACAAACACAAAGAGCTTGCACCCAACGCTATGAAGGGGTTGTCAATCCCTTATAGATTGTTTGCAAAGTGAGAACTGAAAGCAAAAAAGTAAACAGAGCAAAGTAAAAGTAAAATCGGAGACGATAATTGTGAATAGACCCGGGGGTCGTAGTGTTCACTAGTGACTTCTCTCATGAAAGCAAGTAGAGGTGGGTGAACGAATTACTATCGAGCAATTGATAGAAATGCGCAAAGTCATGACGTTATCTATGGAATGATCATACATATAGGCATCACGTCCAAAACAAGTAGACCGATACTTTCTGCATCTACTACTATTACTCCACACGTCGACCGCTATCCAGCATGCATCTAGTGTATTGAGTTCATAAGAACAGAGTAACGCCTTAAGCAAGATGACATGATGTAGATGGAAAATCTCAAATCTATGATGAAAGCCCATCTTGTTACCCTTGATGGCAACAACACGATGTGTGCATTGCTGCCCCTTCTGTCACTGGGAAAGGTCACCGCACGGTATGAACCCAAAACCAAGCACTTCTCCCATTGCAAGAATCACAGATCTAGTTGCCCAAACAAAACCCAAGACTCGGAGGGACTTACAAGGATACCAAATCATGCATATAAGAAATCATCAAAGAGTCAAATATAATTCATAGATAATCTGATCACAAATCCACAATTCATCGGATCTCGACAAACACACCGCCAAGTAGGATTACATCGGATAGATCTCCATGAAGATCATGGAGAACTTTGTATTGAAGATCCAAGAGAGAGAAGAAGCCATCTAGCTACTAACTACGGACCTGTAGGTATGAAGTAGACTACTCACGAGTCATTGGAGAGGCGATGATGTTGATGTAGAAGTGTAGGGGAACGTCCCATGGGAAACAAAAAATTTCCTACGCGCACGAAGACCTATCATGGTGATGTCCATCTACGAGAGGGGATATTCGATCTAAGTACCCTTGTAGACCACACAGCAGAAGCGTTAGTGAACGTGGTTGATGTAGTGGAACGTCCTCACGTCCCTCGATCCGCCCCGCGAACCGTCCCGCTATCAGTCCCACGATCTAGTGCCGAACGGACGACACCTCCGCGTTCAGCACACGTACAGCTCGACGATGATCTCGGCCTTCTTGATCCAGCAAGAGAGACGGAGAGGTAGATGAGTTCTCCGGCAGCGTGACGGCGCTCCGGAGGTTGGTGGTGATCTAATCTCAGTAGGGCTCCGCGCGAGCTCCGTAGAAACGCGATCTAGAGGTAAAACCGTGGAGATATGTGGTCGGGCTGTTGTGGCAAAGTTGTCTCAAATCAGCCCAAAAACTTCCGTATATATAGGGGGAAGAGGGGGAGCCTTTCCTTGGGGACCAAGGACCCTCAAGGGGGTCGGCCGAGCCAAGGGGGGCAACCCTCCCCTTCCAAACCGAGTCCAACTAGGTTTGGAAGGAGGAGTCCTTCCCCCTTTTCCCACCACCTCTCCTTTTTTTTCTTTTCTCTTTGATTTTCTTCCTATGGCGCATAGGGCCTTCTTGGGCTGTCCCACCAGCCCACTAAGGGCTGGTGCGCCACCACCAAGGCCTATGGGCTTCCCCGTGGTGGGTTGCCCCCCCGGTGAACACCCGGAACCCATTCGTCATTCCCGGTACATTCCCGGTAACTCCGAAAACCTTCCGGTAATCAAATGAGGTCATCCTATATATCAAGCTTTGTTTCCGTACCATTCTGGAAACCCTCATGACGTCCGTGATCTCATCCGGGACTCCGGACAACATTCGGTAACCAACCATATAACTCAAATACGCATAAAACAACATCGAACCTTAAGTGTGTAGACCCTGCGGGTTCGAGAACTATGTAGACATGACCCGAGAGACTCCTCGGTCAATATCCAATAGCGGGACCTGGATGCCCATATTGGATCCTACATATTCTACGAAGATCCTATTGTTTGAACCTCAGTGCCAAGGATTCATATAATCCCGTATGTCATTCCCTTTGTCCTTCGGTATGTTACTTGCCCGAGATTCGATCGTCAGTATCCGCATACCTATTTCAATCTCGTTTACCAGCAAGTCTCTTTACTCGTTCTGTAATACAAGATCCTGCAACTTACA
This sequence comes from Hordeum vulgare subsp. vulgare, assembly GCF_904849725.1. Lineage (NCBI taxonomy): Eukaryota > Viridiplantae > Streptophyta > Magnoliopsida > Poales > Poaceae > Hordeum > Hordeum vulgare. The sequence continues at coordinate 44,320,752 of NC_058524.1, forward strand.
CTAAGTCACATTGCTTGCAAGGCTTGTGTGTGATGTTGTATTACCGAGTGGGCCCCGAGATACCTCTCCGTCACACGAAGTGACAAATCCCAGTCTCGATCCATACTAACTCAATGAACACCTTCGGAGATACCTGTAGAGCATCTTTATAGTCACCCAGTTACGTTGCGACGTTTGATACGCATAAAGCATTCCTCCGGTGTCAGTGAGTTATATGATCTCATGGTCATAGGAACAAATACTTGACAAGCAGAAAACAGTAGCAACAAAATGAGACGATCAACATGCTACGTCTATTAGTTTGGGTCTAGTCCATCACGTGATTCTCCTAATGACGTGATCCAGTTATCAAGCAACAACACCTTGTTCATAATCAGAAGACCCTGACTATCTTTGATCAACTGGCTAGCCAACTAGAGTCTTGCTAGGGACAGTGTTTTGTCTATGTATCCACACATGTATACAAGTCTTTATTCAATACAATTATAGCATGGATAATAAACGATTATCTTGATACAGGAATTATAATAATAACTATATTTATTATTGCCTGTAGGGAAAAATTCCAACAGTCTCCCACTTGCACTAGAGTCAATAATCTAGCCTTCACGTCATCATGCGAATTACATTGTAATAAATCTAACACCCATACAGTTATGGTGTTGATCATGCTTTGCCCGTGGAAGAGGTTTAGTCAGCGGGTCTGCTACATTCAGATCCGTGTGCACTTTGCATATATTTACGTCCTCCCCTTCGACGTAGTCGCGGATGAGGTTGAAGCGTCCTTTGATGTGTCTGGACTTCTTGTGAAACCGTAGTTCCTTTGCTAGGGCAATGGCACCCGTGTTGTCACAGAACAAGGTTATTGGATTCAGTGCACTTGGCACCACTCCAAGATCCGTCATGAACTGTTTCATCCAGACACCCTCCTTAGCCGCCTCCGAGGCAGCCATGTACTCCGCTTCACATGTAGAATCTGCTACGATGCTCTGCTTGGAACTGCACCAGCTTACCGCACCCCCATTGAGAATAAATACGTATCCGGTTTGCGACTTAGAGTCGTCCGGATCTGTGTCAAAGCTTGCATCGACGTAACCTTTTACGGCGAGCTCTTCGTCACCTCCATACACAAGAAACATCTCCTTAGTCCTTTTCAGGTACTTCAGGATATTCTTGACCGCCGTCCAGTGATCCACTCCTGGATTACTCTGGAACCTACATGCCATACTTATGGCCAGGCTAACGTCTGGTCTAGTGCACAACATTGCATACATGATAGAACCTATGGCTGAAGCATAGGGGACGGTGCTCATATGCTCTCTATCCTTGTCAGTTGCTGGGCACTGAGTCTTACTCAATCTCGTACCTTGTAAAACTAGGAAGAACCCTTTCTTGGACTGTTCCATTTTGAACCTCTTCAAAACTTTATCAAGGTATGTGCTTTGTGAAAGTCCTATCAGGCGTTTTGATCTATCCCTATAGATCTTAATGCCTAGAATGTAAGGAGCTTCTCCTAGGTCCTTCATAGAGAAACTTTTATTCAAGTAATCCTTTATGCTCTCCAAAAAATCTACATTGTTTCCAATCAGCAATATGTCATCCACATATAATATTAGAAACGCCACAGAGCTCCCACTCACTTTCTTGTAAATAAAAGATTCTTCAACCACTTGTATAAACCCAAATGCTTTGATCACCTCATCAAAGCATTTGTTCCAACTCCGAGATGCTTGCACCAGTCCATAAATGGATCGCTGGAGCTTGCACACCTTGTTAGCATTCTTAGGATCGACAAAACCTTCGGGTTGCATCATATACAACTCTTCCTTAAGGAAACCGTTAAGGAACGCCGTTTTGACATCCATCTGCCAGATTTCATAATCGAAAAATGCAGCTATTGCTAACATGATTCTGACGGACTTAAGCATCGCTACGGGTGAGAATGTCTCATCGTAGTCAACTCCTTGAACTTGTGAAAAACCCTTTGCCACAAGTCGAGCTTTATAAACGGTCACATTGCCGTCAGCGTCCGTCTTCCTCTTAAAGATCCATTTGTTCTGAATAGCCTTGCGGCCCTCAGGTAGTACTTCCAAAGTCCACACTTTGTTCTCATACATGGATCCTATCTCGGACTTCATGGCTTCTAGCCATTTCTTGGAATCTGGGCCCACCATTGCTTCTTCATAACTTGCAGGTTCATTGTTGTCTAAGAACATGATTGACAAAACGGGATTACCGTACCACTCTGGAGCAGCACGTGGTCTCGTCGACCTGCGTGGTTTGACAGAAACTTGAACCGGAGTTTCATGATCATCATCATTAACTTCCTCCTCAACCGGCGTTGCAATGACAGAGGTTTCCCCTTGCCCTGCGCCACCATCTAGAGGGATGAGAGGTTCGACAACCTCATCAAGTTCTATCTTCCTCCCACTCAATTCTCTCGAGAGAAACTCCTTCTCAAGAAAAGCTCCATTTTTAGCAATAAACACTTTGCCCTCGGATTTGAGATAGAAGGTGTACCCAACTGTCTCTTTTGGGTAACCTATGAAGATGCACTTTTCCGCTTTGGGTTCCAGCTTTTCAGGCTAAAGCTTTTTGACATAAGCATCACATCCCCAAACTTTAAGAAACGACAACTTTGGCCTTTTGCCATACCACAGTTCGTATGGTGTCGTCTCAATGGATTTTGATGGTGCCCTATTTAAAGTGAATGCAGCTATTTCCAATGCATAACCCCAAAACGATAACGACAAATCGGTAAGAGACATCATAGATCACACCATCTCTAATAAAGTACGATTACGATGTTCGGACACACCATTACGCTGTGGTGTTCCAGGCGGTGTCAACTGTGAAACAATTCCACATTGTCTTAAGTGAGCACCAAACTCGAAACTCAGATATTCACCCCCACGATCAGACCGTAAGAACTTGATCTTCTTATTACGATGATTTTCAACTTCACTCTGAAATTGCTTGAACTTTTCAAATGTTTCAGACTTGTGCTTCATTAAGTAGACATAACCATATCTACTCAAATCGTCAGTGAAGGTGAGAAAATAACGATATCCGCCGCGTGCCTCTACGCACATCGGACCGCACACATCGGTATGTATGATTTCCAACAAATCACCTGCACGCTCCATTGTTCCGGAGAACGGAGTTTTAGTCATCTTGCCCATGAGGCATGGTTCGCACGTGTCAAGTGAATCAAAGTCAAGTGACTCCAAAAGTCCATCGGCATGGAGTTTCTTCATGCGCTTTACACCAATATGACCTAAGCGGCAGTGCCATAAAAATATGGCGCTATCATTGTTAACTCTAACTCTTTTGGTCTCAATGTTATGTATGTGTGTATCACTATCAAGATTCAATATGAACAATCCTCTCACATTGGGTGCATGACCATAAGAGATGTTACTCATAGAAATAGAACAACCATTATTCTCTGACTTAAAAGAGTAACCGTCTCGCAATAAACAAGATCCAGATATAATGTTCATGCTCAACGCAGGCACTAAATAACAATGATTCAAGTTCATAACTAATCCTGATGGTAACTGAAGTGAAACTGTGCCGACGGCGATTGCATCAACCTTGGAACCATTTCCTACGCGCATCGTCACTTCATCTTTCGCCAGCCTTCGTTTATTCCGCAGTTCCTGTTTCGAGTTGCAAATATGAGCAACAGAACCGGTATCGAATACCCAGGCACTACTACGAGAGCCGGTTAAGTACACATCCATAACATGTATATCAAATATACCTGATTTTTCTTTGGCCGCCTTCTTATCAGCCAGATACTTGGGGTAGTTGCGCTTCCAGTGACCCATACCCTTGCAATAGTAACACTCTGTTTCAGGCTTAGGTCCAGCTTTGGGTTTCTTCGTCAGATTGTCAACAGGCTTGCCGCTCTTCTTTGAATTACCCTTCTTTCCTTTGCCGTTTCTCTTGAAACTAGAGGTCTTATTCACCATCAACACTTGATGCTCTTTACGGAGTTCAGACTCTGCGACTTTCAGCATCGCAAACAACTCGCCGGGTGACTTGTTCATCCCTTGCATGTTGTAGTTCAACACAAAGCCTTTATAGCTTGGCGGCAGTGATTGAAGGATTCTGTCAGTGATAGCCTCTTGCGGGAGTTCAATCCCCAGCTCAGCTAGACGGTTTGAGTACCCAGACATTTTGAGCACATGTTCACTGACAGACGAGTTCTCCTCCATCTTGCAAGCATAGAATTTATCGGAGGTCTGATACCTCTCGATCCGGGCGTTCTTCTGAAAGATGAACTTCAACTCCTGGAACATCTCAAATGCTCCATGACGCTCAAAACGACGTTGAAGTCCCGGTTCTAAGCCATACAAGACTGCACATTGAACTACTGAGTAGTCCTCCTTACGTGTTAACCAAGCGTTCTTAACATCCTGGTCAGCCGTAGCGGGTGGTTCATCTCCTAGCGCAGCATTAAGGACATAATCCTCCTTCCCAGCTTGTAAGATTAGCTTAAGATTACGAGCCCAGTCTACAAAGTTGCTTCCATCATCTTTGAGTGGTTCATGATCCACCTACACTATCCCAAGTCCGATCATCACGTGAGTCGGGAGTAGTTTTAGTGGTAAGCATCCCTATGCTAATCATATCATCTATATGATTCATGATCGACCTTTCGGTCTCATGTGTTCCGAGGCCATGTCTGCACATGCTAGGCTCGTCAAGCTTAACCCGAGTGTTCCGTGTGTGCAACTGTTTTGCACCCGTTGTATGTGAATGTTGAGTCTATCACACCCGATCATCACGTGGTGTCTCGAAACGACGAACTGTAGCAACGGTGCACAGTCGGGGAGAACACAATTTCGTCTTGAAATTTTAGTGAGAGATCACCTTATAATGCTACCGTCGTTCTAAGCAAAATAAGGTGCATAAAAGGATTAACATCACATGCAATTCATAAGTGACTTGATATGGCCATCATCACGTGCTCCTTGATCTCCATCACCAAAGCACCGACATGATCTTCTTGTCACCGGCGCCACATCATGATCTCCATCAACGTGTCACCATTGGGGTTGCCGTGCTACTCATGCTATTACTACTAAAGCTACATCCTAGCAAAATAGTAAACGCATCTGCAAGCACAAACGTTAGTTTAAAGACAACCCTATGGCTCCTGCCGGTTGCCGTACCATCAACGTGCAAGTCGATATTATCTATTACAACATGATCATCTCATACATCCAATATATCACATCACATCGTTGGCCATATCACATCACAAGCATACCCTGCAAAAACAAGTTAGACGTCCTCTAATTTTGTTGTTGCATGTTTTACGTGGTGACCATGGGTATCTAGTAGGATCGCATCTTACTTACGCAAACACCACAACGGAGATATATGAATTGCTATTTAACCTTATACAAGGATCTCCTCGGTCAAATCCGATTCAACTAAAGTTGGAGAAACTGACACTTGCCAGTCATCTTTGAGCAACGGGGTTACTCGTAGCGATGAAACCAGTCTCTCATAAGCATACGAGTAATGTCGGTCCAAGCCGCTTCAATCCAACAATACCACAGAATCAAGAAAAGACTAAGGAGGGCAGCAAAACGCACATCACCGCCCACAAAAACTTTTGTGTTCTACTCGAGAAGACATCTACGCATGAACCTAGCTCTGATACCACTGTAGGGGAACGTCGCATGGGAAACAAAAATTTTCCTACGCGCACGAAGACCTATCATGGTGATGTCCATCTACGAGAGGGGATATTCGATCTACGTACCCTTGTAGACCGCACAGCAAAAGCGTTAGTGAACGCGGTTGATGTAGTGGAATGTCCTCACGTCCCTTGATCCGCCCCGCGAACCGTCCCGCGATCAGTCCCACGATCTAGTGCCGAACGGACGGCACCTCCGCGTTCAGCACACGTACAGCTCGACGATGATCTCGGCCTTCTTGATCCAGCAAGAGAGACGGAGAGGTAGATGAGTTCTCCGGCAGCGTGACGGTGCTCAGGAGGTTGGTAGTGATCTAATCTCAGCAGGGCTCCGCCTGAGCTCCGCAGAAACGTGATCTAGAGGTAAAACCATGGAGATATGTGGTCGGGCTGCCGTGGCAAAGTTGTCTCAAATCAGCCCTAAAACCTCCGTATATATAGGGGGAAGAGGGGGGCCTTCCCTTGGGGTAAAAGCACCCTCAAGGGGGTCGGCCGAGCCAAGGCGGGCAACCGTCCCCTTCCAAACCGAGTCCAACTAGGTTTGGAAGGAGGAGTCCTTCCCCCTTTTCCCACCTCCGCTCCTTTTTTTTCTTTTCTCTTTCATTTTCTTCCTATGGCGCATAGGGCCTTCTTGGGCTGTCCCACCAGCCCACTAAGGGCTGGTGCGCCACCCCCAAGGCCTATGGGCTTCCCCGGGGTGGGTTGCCCCCCCCCCCCCAGTGAACACCCGGAACCCATTCGTCATTCCCGGTACATTCCCGGTAACTCCGAAAATCTTCCGGTAATCAAATGAAGTCATCCTATATATCAATCTTCGTTTCCGGACCATTCCGGAAACCCTCGTGACATCCGTGATCTCATCCGGGACTCCGAACTGTTGGAATTATGCCCTAGAGGCAATGATAAATATAGTTATTATTATAATTCCTGTATCAAGATAATAGTTTATTATCCATGCTATAATTGTATTGAATGAAGACTCATTTACATGTGTGGATACATAGACAAAACACCATCCCTAGCATGCCTCTAGTTGGCTAGCCAGTTGATCGATGATCGTCAGTGTCTTCTGATTATGAACAAGGTGTTGTTGCTTGATAACTGGATCACGTCATTGGGAGAATCACGTGATGGACTAGACCCAAACTAATAGACGTAGCATGTTGATCGTGTCATTTTGTTGCTACTGTTTTCTGCGTGTCAAGTATTTTTTCCTATGACCATGAGATCATATAACTCACTGACACCGGAGGAATGCTTTGTGTGTATCAAACATCGCAACGTAACTGGGTGACTATAAAGATGCTCTACAGGTATCTCCGAAGGTGTTGGTTGAGTTAGTATGGATCAAGACTGGGATTTGTCACTCCGTGAGACGGAGAGGTATCTCGGGGCCCACTTGGTAATACAACATCACGCACAAGCCTTGCAAGCAATGTAACTTAGTGTAAGTTGCGGGATCTTGTATTACAGAACGAGTAAAGAGACTTGCCGGTAAACGAGATTGAAATAGGTATGCGGATACTGACGATCGAATCTCGGGCAAGTAACATACAGAAGGACAAAGGGAATGACATACGGGATTATACGAATCCTTGGCACTGAGGTTCAAACGATAAGATCTTCGTAGAATATGTAGGATCCAATATGGGCATCCAGGTCCCGCTATTGGATATTGACCGAGGAGTCCCTCGGGTCATGTCTGCATAGTTCTCGAACCCGCAGGGTCTGCACACTTAAGGTTCGACGTTGTTTTATGCGTATGTGAGTTATATGGTTGGTTACCGAATGTTGTTCGGAGTCCCGGATGAGATCATGGACGTCACGAGGGTTTCCGGAATGGTCTTGAAACAAAGATTGATATATAGGATGACCTCATTTGATTACCGGAAGGTTTTCGGAAGTTACCGGGAATGTACCGGGAATGACGAATGGGTTCCGGGAGTTCACCGGGGGGGGGGGGGCAACCCACCCCGGGGAAGCCCATAGGCCTTGGGGGAGACACACCAGCCCTTAGTGGGCTGGTGGGACAGCCCACAAGTGCCCTATGCGCCAAGGAGAAGAAAATCAAGAGAGAAAGAAAAAAAAAGGAGGAAGTGGGAAGGAAGGGGGACTCCCTCCCACCAAACCTAGTCCAACTCGGGATTGGGGGGGGAGAGTCCTCCCCCTTGGACTCGGCGGACCCCCTTGGGGCTCCTTGAGCCCCAAGGCAAGGCCCCCTCCCTCCCACCTATATATACGGAGGTTTTAGGGCTGATTTGAGACGACTTTTCCACGGCAGCCCGACCACATACCTCCACGGTTTTTCCTCTAGATCGCGTTTCTGCGGAGCTCGGGCGGAGCCCTGCTGAGACAAGGTCATCACCAACCTCCGGAGCGCTGTCACGCTGCCGGAGAACTCTTCTACCTCTCCGTCTCTCTTGCTGGATCAAGAAGGCTGAGATCATCGTCGAGCTGTACGTGTGCTGAACGCGGAGGTGCCGTCTGTTCGGTACTAGATCGTGGGACTGATCGCGGGATTGTTCACGGGGCGGGTCGAGGGACGTGAGGACGTTCCACTACATCAACCGCGTTCTCTAACGCTTCTGCTGTACGGTCTACGAGGGTACGTAGATCACTCATCCCCTCTCGTAGATGGACATCACCATGATAGGTCTTCGTGCGCGTAGGAAAATTTTTGTTTCCCATGCGACGTTCCCCAACAGTGGCATCATGAGCTAGGTTCATGCGTAGATGTCTTCTCGAGTAGAACACAAAAGTTTTTGTGGGCGGTGATGTGCGTTGTGCTTCCCTCCTTAGTCTTTTCTTGATTCCGCGGTATTGTTGGATTGAAGCGGCTTGGACCGACATTACTCGTATGCTTACGAGAGACTGGTTCCATCGTTACGAGTAACCCCCTTTGCTCAAAGATGACTGGCAAGTGTCGGTTTCTCCAACTTTAGTTGAATCGGATTTGACCGAGGAGGTCCTTGGATGAGGTTAAATAGCAACTCATATATCTCCGTTGTGGTGTTTGCGTAAGTAAGATGCGATCCTACTAGATACCCTTGGACACCACGTAAAACATGCAACAACAAAATTAGAGGACGTCTAACTTGTTTTTGCAGGGTATGATTGTGATGTGATATGGCCAACGATGTGATGTGATATATTGGATGTATGAGATGATCATGTTGTAATAGAAATATCGACTTGCACGTCGATGGTACGGCAACCGGCAGGAGCCATAGGGTTGTCTTTATACTAACGTTTGTGCTTGCAGATGCGTTTACTATTTTGCTAGGATGTAGCTTTAGTAGTAATAGCATAAGTAGCACGACAACCCCGATGGCAACACGTTGATGGATGATCATGGTGTGGCGCCGGTGACAAGAAGATCGTGCCGGTGCTTTGGTGATGGAGATCAAGAAGCACGTGATGATGGCCATATCATGTCACTTATGAATTGCATGTGATGTTAATCCTTTTATGCACCTTATTTTTCTTAGAACGACGGTAGCATTATGAGGTGATCTCTCACTAAAATTTCAAGACGAAATTGTGTTCTCCCCGACTGTGCACCGTTGCTACAGTTCGTCGTTTCGAGACACCACGTGATGATCGGGTGTGATAGACTCAACGTTCACATACAACGGGTGCAAAACATTTGCACACGCGGAACACTTGGGTTAAGCTTGACGAGCCTAGCATGTGCAGACATGGCCTCGGAACACATGAGACCGAAAGGTCGATCATGAATCATATAGTTGATATGATTAGCATGGGGATGCTTACCACTGAAACTATACTCAACTCACGTGATGATCGGACTTGGGATAGTGTAAGTGGATCATGAACCACTCAAACGACTAGAGACATGTACTTTTTGAGTGGGAGTTTAGCATATAATTTGATTAAGTTGAACTCTAATTATCTTGAACATAGTCTAAAGTCCACTTTGAATATATTTGTGTTGTAGATCATGGCTCACGGAACAGTCATCCTGAATTTTAATACGTTCCTAGAGAAAGCTAAGTTGAAAGATGATGGAAGCAACTTTGTAGACTGGGCTCGTAATCTTAAGCTAATCTTACAAGCTGGGAAGAAGGATTATGTCCTTAATGCTGCGCTAGGAGATGAACCACCGGCTACGGCTGATCAGGATGTTAAGAACGCTTGGTTAGCACGTAAGGAGGACTACTCAATAGTTCAATGTGCAGTCTTGTATGGCTTAGAACCGGGACTTCAACGTCGCTTCGAGCGTCATGGAGCATTTGAGATGTTCCAGGAGTTGGAGTTTATCTTTCAGAAGAACGCCGGGATCGAGAGGTATGAGACCTCCGATAAATTCTATGCCTGCAAGATGGAGGAAAACTCATCTGTCAGTGAACATGTGCTCAAAATGTGTGGGTACTCAAACCGTCTAGCTGAACTGGGGATTGAACTCCCGCAAGAAGCTATCACTGACATAATCCTTCAATCACTGCCGCCAAGCTATAAAGGCTTTGTGTTGAACTACAACATGCAAGGGATGAACAAGTCTCCCGGCGAGTTGTTTGCGATGTTGAAAGTCGCAGAGTCTGAACTCCGTAAAGAGCATCAAGTGTTGATGGTGAATAAGACCACTAGTTTCAAGAGAAACGGCAAAGGCAAGAAGGGCAATTCGAAGAAGAGCGGCAAGCCTGTTGCCAATCCGCCGAAGAAACACAAAGCTGGACCTAAGCCTGAAACGGAGTGTTTCTATTGCAAGGGTATGGGTCACTGGAAGCGCAATTGCCCCAAGTATCTGGCAGATAAGAAGGCGGGCAAAGAAAAATCAGGTATATTTGATATACATGTTATTGATGTGTACTTAACCGGCTCTCATAGTAGTGCCTGGGTATTCGATACCGGTTCTGTTGCTCATATTTGCAACTCGAAGCAGGAACTGCGGAATAGACGAAGGCTGGCGAAAGACGAAGTGACGATGCGCGTAGGAAATGGTTCCAAGGTTGATGCAATCGCCGTCGGCACAGTGTCACTTCAGCTACCATCGGGATTAGTGATGAACTTAAATCATTGTTATTTAGTGCCTGCGTTGAGCATGAACATTATATCGGGATCTTGTTTATTGCGAGACGGTTACTCTTTTAAGTCTGAGAATAATGGTTGTTCTATTTCTATGAGTAACATCTTTTATGGTCATGCACCGAATGTGAGAGGATTGTTCATATTGAATCTTGATAGCGATACGCATATACATAACATTGAGACCAAAAGAGTTAGAGTAAACAATGATAGCGCCATATTTTTGTGGCACTGCCGCTTGGGTCATATTGGTGTAAAGCGCATGAAGAAACTCCATGCTGATGGACTTTTGGAGTCACTTGACTTTGATTCACTTGACACGTGCGAACCGTGCCTTATGGGCAAGATGACTAAGACTCCGTTCTCCGGAACAATGGAGCGTGCAAGTGACTTATTGGAAATTATACATACCGATGTATGTGGTCCAATGAGCGTGGAGGCACGCGGCAGATATCGTTATTTTCTCACCTTCACTGACGATTTAAGTAGATATGGTTATGTCTACTTGGTGAAGCACAAGTCTGAAACATTTGAAAAGTTCAAGCAATTTCAGAGTGAAGTGGAAAATCATCGTAACAAGAAGATCAAGTTCCTACGGTCTGATCGTGGGGGTGAATATCTGAGTTTTGAGTTTGGTTCTCACTTAAGACAATGTGGAATTGTTTCACAGTTAACACCGCCTGGAACACCACAGCGTAATGGTGTGTCCGAACGTCGTAATCGTACTTTGTTAGAGATGGTGCGATCTATGATGTCTCTTACTGTTCTGCCGTTATCATTTTGGGGTTATGCATTAGAAACAGTTGCATTCACTTTAAATAGGGCACCATCAAAATCCGTTGAGACGACACCATACGAACTGTGGTATGGCAAAAGGCCAAAGTTGTCGTTTCTTAAAGTTTGGGGATGTGATGCTTATGTCAAAAAGCTTCAGCCTGAAAAGCTGGAACCCAAAGCGGAAAAGTGCGTCTTCATAGGTTACCCAAAAGAGACAGTTGGGTACACCTTCTATCTCAAATCTGAGGGCAAAGTGTTTGTTGCTAAGAACGGAGCCTTTCTCGAGAAGGAGTTTCTCTCGAGAGAATTGAGTGGGAGGAAGATAGAACTTGACGAGGTTGTCGAACCTCTCATCCCTCTGGATGGTGGCGCAGGGCAAGGGGAAACCTCTGTCGTTGCGACGCCGGTTGAGGAGGAAGTTAATGATGATGATCATGAAACTCCAGTTCAAGTATTTGTTGAACCACGCAGGTCGACGAGATCACGTGCTGCTCCAGAGTGGTACGGTAATCCCGTCTTATCAATCATGTTGTTAGACAACAATGAACCTGCAAGTTATGAAGAAGCAATGGTGGCCCCAGATTCCAACAAATGGCTGGAAGCCATGAAGTCCGAGATAGGATCCATGTATGAGAACGAAGTGTGGACTTTGGAGATACTACCTGAGGGCCGCAAGGCTATTCAGAACAAATGGATCTTTAAGAAGAAGACGGACGCTGACGGTAATGTGACCGTTTATAAAGCTCGACTTGTGGCAAAGGGTTTTTCACAAGTTCCAGGAGTTGACTACGATGAGACTTTCTCACCCGTAGCGATGCTTAACTCCGTCAGAATCATGTTAGCAATAGCTGCATTTTTCGATTATGAAATCTGGCAGATGGATGTCAAAACGGCGTTCCTTAACGGTTTCCTTAAGGAAGAGTTGTATATGATGCAACCCGAAGGTTTTGTCGATCCTAAGAATGCTAACAAGGTGTGCAAGCTCCAGCGATCCATTTATGGACTGGTGCAAGCATCTCGGAGTTGGAACAAACGCTTTGATGAGGTGATCAAGGCATTTGGGTTTATACAAGTTGTTGGAGAATCCTGTATTTACAAGAAAGTGAGTGGGAGCTCTGTGGCGTTTCTAATATTGTATGTGGATGACATATTACTGATTGGAAACAACGTAGAGCTTTTGGAGAGCACAAAAGGTTACTTGAATAAAAGTTTCTCTATGAAGGACCTAGGAGAAGCTGCTTACATTCTAGGCATTAAGATCTATAGGGATAGATCAAAACGCCTGATAGGACTTTCACAAAGCACATACCTTGATAAAGTTTTGAAGAGGTTCAAAATGGAACAGTCCAAGAAAGGGTTCTTGCCAGTTTTACAAGGTACGAGATTGAGTAAGACTCAGTGCCCAGCAACTGATGAAGATAGAGAGCATATGCGCTCCGTCCCCTATGCTTCAGCCATAGGTTCTATCATGTATGCGATGCTGTGCACTAGACCGGATGTTAGCCTGGCCATAAGTATGGCAGGTAGGTTCCAGAGTAATCCAGGAGTGGATCACTGGACAGCGGTCAAGAATATCCTGAAGTGCCTTAAAAGGACTAAGGAGATGTTTCTCGTATATGGAGGTGACGAAGAGCTCGCCGTAAAAGGTTACGTCGATGCAAGCTTTGACACAGATCCGGACGACTCTAAGTCGCAAACCGGATACGTATTTATTCTCAATGGGGGTGCAGTAAGCTGGTGCAGTTCCAAGCAAAGCGTCGTAGCAGATTCTACATGTGAAGCGGAGTACATGGATGCCTCGGAGGCGGCTAAGGAGGGTGTATGGATGAAGCAGTTCATGACGGATCTTGGAGTGGTGCCAAGCGCACTGAATCCAATAACCTTGTTCTGTGACAACACGGGTGCCATTGCCTTAGCAAAGGAACCACGGTTTCACAAGAAGACCAGACACATCAAACGACGCTTCAACCTCATCCGTGACTACGTCGAGGAAGAGGACGTAAATATATGCAAAGTGCACACGGATCTGAATGTAGCAAACCCGCTGACTAAACCTCTTCCACGGCCAAAACTTGATCGACACCAGAACTGTATGGGTGTTAGATTTATTACAATGTAATTCACATGGTGATGTGAGGGCTAGATTATTGACTCTAGTGCAAGTGGGAGACTGTTGGAATTATGCCCTAGAGGCAAAGATAAATATAGTTATTATTATAATTCCTGTATCAAGATAATAGTTTATTATCCATGCTATAATTGTATTGAATGAAGACTCATTTACATGTGTGGATACATAGACAAAACACCATCCCTAGCATGCCTCTAGTTGGCTAGCCAGTTGATCGATGATAGTCAGTGTCTTCTGATTATGAACAAGGTGTTGTTGCTTGATAATTGGATCACGTCATTGGGAGAATCACGTGATGGACTAGACCCAAACTAATAGACGTAGCATGTTGATCGTGTCATTTTGTTGCTACTGTTTTCTGTGTGTCAAGTATTTATTCCTATGACCATGAGATCATATAATTCACTGACACCGGAGGAATGCTTTGTGTGTATCAAACGTCGCAACGTAACTGGGTGACTATAAAGATGCTCTACAGGTATCTCCGAAGGTGTTGGTTGAGTTAGTATGGATCAAGACTGGGATTTGTCACTCCGTGAGGCGGAGAGGTATCTCGGGGCCCACTCGGTAATACAACATCACACACAAGCCTTGCAAGCAATGTAACTTAGTGTAAGTTGCGGGATCTTGTATTACGGAACGAGTAAAGAGACTTGCCGGTAAACGAGATTGAAATAGGTATGCGGATACTGACGATCGAATCTCGGGCAAGTAACATACCGAAGGACAAAGGGAATGACATACGGGATTATACGAATCCTTGGCACTGAGGTTCAAACGATAAGATCTTCGTAGAATATGTAGGATCCAATATGGGCATCCAGGTCCCGCTATTGGATATTGACCGAGGAGTCCCTCGGGTCATGTCTGCGTAGTTCTCGAACCCGCAGGGTCTGCACACTTAAGGTTCGACGTTGTTTTATGCGTATTTGAGTTATATGGTTGGTTACCGAATGTTGTTCGGAGTCCCGGATGAGATCACGGACGTCACGAGGGTTTCCGGAATGGTCCGGAAACGAAGATTGATATATAGGATGACCTCATTTGATTACCGGAAGGTTTTCGGAAGTTACCGGGAATGTACCGAGAATGACGAATGGGTTCCGGGAGTTCACCGGGGGGGGGGGGGCAACCCACCCCGGGGAAGCCCATAGGCCTTGGGGGAGACACGCAAGCCCTTAGTGGGCTGGTGGGACAGCCCACAAGTGCCCTATGCGCCAAGGAGAAGAAAATCAAGAGAGAAAGAAAAAAAAAGGAGGAGGTGGGAAGGAAGGGGGACTCCCTCCCACCAAACCTAGTCCAACTCGGTTTGGGGGGGAGAGTCCTCCCCCTTGGACTCGGCCGGCCCCCTTGGGGCTCCTTGAGCCCCAAGGCAAGGCCCCTCCCTCCCACCTATATATACGGAGGTTTTAGGGCTGATTTGAGACGACTTTTCTACGGCAGCCCGACCACATACCTCCACGGTTTTTCCTCTAGATCGCGTTTCTGCGGAGCTCGGGCGGAGCCCTGCTGAGACAAGGTCATCACCAACCTCCGGAGCGCCGTCACGCTGCCGGAGAACTCTTCTACCTCTCCGTCTCTCTTGCTGGATCAAGAAGGCCGAGATCATCGTCGAGCTGTACGTGTGCTGAACGCGGAGGTGCCGTCTGCTCGGTACTAGATCGTGGGACTGATCGCGGGATTGTTCGCGGGGCGGATCGAGGGACGTGAGGACGTTCCACTACATCAACCGCGTTCTCTAACGCTTCTGCTGTACGGTCTACGAGGGTACGTAGATCACTCATCCCCTCTCGTAGATGGACATCACCATGATAGGTCTTCGTGCGCGTAGGAAATTTTTTGCTTCCCGTGCGACGTTCCCCAACACGAACAACATTCGGTAACCAACCATCTAACTTAAATACGCATAAAACAACGTCGAACCTTAAGTGTGCAGACCCTGCGGGTTCGAGAACTATGTAGACATGACCCGAGAGACTCCTCGGTCAATATCCAATAGCGGGACCTGGATGCCCATATTGGATCCTACATATTCTACGAAGATCTTATCGTTTGAACCTCAGTGCCAAGGATTCATATAATCCCGTATGTCATTCCCTTTGTCCTTCGGTATGTTACTTGCCCGAGATTCGATCGTCAGTATCCGCATACCAATTTCAATCTCGTTTACCAGCAAGTCTCTTTACTCGTTCCGTAATACAAGATCCTGCAACTTACACTAAGTCACATTGCTTGCAAGGCTTGTGTGTGATGTTGTATTACCGAGTGGGCCCCGAGATACCTCTCCGTCACACGGAGTGACAAATCCCAGTCTCGATCCATACTAACTCAACGAACACCTTTGGAGATACCTGTAGAGCATCTTTATAGTCACCCAGTTATGTTGCGACGTTTGATACACACAAAGCATTCCTTCGGTGTCAGTGAGTTATATGATCTCATGGTCATAGGAACAAATACTTGACACACAGAAAACAGTAGCAACAAAATGACACGATCAACATGCTACGTCTATTAGTTTGGGTCTAGTCCATCACGTGATTCTCCTAATGACGTGATCCAGTTATCAAGCAACAACACCTTGTTCATAATCAGAAGACCGTGACTATCTTTGATCAACTGGCTAGCCAACTAGAGGCTTGCTAGGGACAGTGCTTTGTCTATGTGTCCACACATGTATACAAGTCTTTATTCAATACAATTATAGCATGGATAATAAACGATTATCTTGATACAGGAATTATATTAATAACTATATTTATTATTGCCTCTAGGGCATAATTCCAACAAGAAGCCCTCCAGCTCCAAAGTCCCCTCCGGCAGGGCACCGGGAAGGGTCTCCAGATGAGATCTCGCGGAAATGGAAGCTTGCGGCGGCGGAAAAGTGGTTTTGTGGACGCCTTGATTTTTTCTGGGATTTTAGGGAATATATAGGCCAAAGAGCTAGGGCAGGGGAGCTCCAGGGAGGCCACAAGCCTGGTGGCCGCGGGGCTCCCCTAGCCGCGGCCATAGGGCTTGTGGGCTCCCTGTGGGCCTCCTGCCTTGGCCCTCAAGTCCCCCGATCTTCTTCCATTCTGGAAAAATTCATTTCGGGGATTTTATTCCGTTTGGACTGCGTTCCAAAATCAGATGTGAAAAGAGTCAAAAACACAGAAAAAAACAGGAGCTGGCACTTGGCACTGAATTAATAAGTTAGTCCCAAAACAGATATAAAAGGTATATAAAACATCCAAAGTAGACAAGATAACAGCAGGAAACCAACAAAAATTATAGATACGTTTGAGACGTATCAGTGTCCAATAACCAGTTTTGTAGTTCAGGGTTGGGCACAAAGTGGTAAGCTGAGGGATGAAAAGTGAACTTATCTCAATTGGAAATGTTTATCCAAACTACATATACTGAACGTACGTGGTCATTTTTCTAGATAATATATAGAGTTGTCCCAAGTCCATGGTGGCTTCAAGAAAAATGGGGGGTAAAGAGAAGATTTATTCTCAAGATGGAGCGGCCACTTCACCCTTTACATTTTTGCACATGGTTCAGTTCTATTGAAACATAGAGTGTAAACGCAATAGAATATTCGAATGTGATCACTGAAGCCGACAGAATCCCTAGAGGAGAGAAGTTTGCGCTTGAGAAGCAAGCCTTTGAAAAAAAATCAAGAAAAGTCGATCACTTCTTAAGTTCTTATTGATCTTTAGAGAAATTATAACTAAGATCATTCTAAGGCTGAAAAACAAACTCACCAACACCAAAAATGGTTTATTTTTTGTTTCAATCTTCGGAAAAAATGTAGGGAAGTGGATAAATTTCCAATCCTACGGATACAAAATTCCTACATTCCAAAATTTATGCACAACTTCCGCAGAAACTAGGAATGGTAAAAGAATTTGGAGACCTCATCAATCGTACACCATCAAAGATGCTTGGGTAGTTGGAAGACAAACCTGCGAAACAATGTTTACAAAGTATGCAAAAGGAACACTATGTGTAGCATATGATGTCATCTTACAACACCACTTTGCCACAATTTTTCTTTTTCATTTTTATGCAATAGTCCTACAATGTCTAAGGCATCAACATGCATGGACACTAGAGGACATGCGTCCTAGCACCACGACCAAACACATATGTATCATTACCATCTCGGCCAATGTATTAACTTGAACAAACAGAATAAATCTCTCTCGCATGTTCAAAATCTCAAACCAGAAACCATATGAAAGCACAATTGCTCCCTAGCGTGGTTTTTGATAATTGATCACAACATATGCATCATTGGACTAATATGTTTCCCAAGTATATTTCAGAAAATTACAAAAGATGTTATGGCTAAAGGTTTATGTGGAGATGCCCCTTGATGCAAGAAAGGAATAATATTGGCTCAAGCTTCAAGCTAGAAGACTCTTCATTTTCTCTTTTGTGAGAAATCACTTTTGAGTCCATAGGAAAGGCAATACTATTAAAAGGGGGTGAGGTAGTAAAATGAACTAATTGCTCAAAGTATTCTAAGTTAGCCACCAAAATACTCAGTCATTTTTCCCACAAAACCATTCTGTCAAAATCCACATACACATATTCGGTATCACCAACTTTCATATTTTGGACCCACCAAGTTTAACCTCAGACAGAAACCCTAGCCATTCCCACCAAAATGGTGCAACCGAATCCATATCAGTGCTATCGAGTTTGGGTGACCAACTTTCGGGTGCCTCGATACACAAAATTGGAATTTCCGAGCTTGAGTATCGGTGCCACCGAGTTTGGCCATCTGACCGTTAGCTACCTTTTTTGGTGCCACCGAGTTTCATATATCGGTCTCACCGAGATTCAAAAGTTCACACCTTTGTGCTAGTCGGTACCACCGAGTTTTCAACTTTGGTGTCACCAAGTTTTCCACTTTGTGTGTAACGGTTGGATTCTGACTGCTGCCTATATATACCCCTTCGCCCACCTCTCATTCGTGGGAAAAGCACTCAGAACACACACACCTCATATCCAAATCCATTTTCTGAGAGAGAACCACCTACTCATGTGTTGAGACCAAGATATTCCACTCAATTCATTTGAATCTTGATCTCTAGCCTTCCCAAACTGCTTTCCACAAAATCACTCTCTCCGAGACACCGATTTGGTAATCTCAGTGACAACGACAAAGAACGGGTATATATTCCAGCAGACCGAATCTTTGATTTCCAATCATCAAAGTCGTGTCATCCCAAAACCCTACGCTGCCCCCTGGATGCCTGGTCATCTCCCTTGACTCCCTATGCGTCTCCGCCACTGGGATTAGCTGCCATCGATGGATTCTTCACCGATGTCGCCACCGTAGCCGGACCACCACCGAATTGGGGTATGGTTTGGATCCTCCTCCGCGTTCCTCCATCTAATTCCCACACGTGGAAAGTTTTATCTATGTTCCACCATGTGCAAGCCTCCCCATCCTCCAGAAAATCCCGTAGATTAGCGGACGAGGAAGTTTTCAGAGTTAGTTGTCCGCAGACCCATCTCGGTGACTCCATGTTGCAAAACTTGGTGCTACGATTTTGGACCTAGGGTTTCTGAGAATGATCTCAGTGAAACCGAGTTGTCATTTTTGGTGCCACCAAAAATGATGACCAAGATTCCGTTAAGGAGTTCATATGTCTCAGAGACTCCGAAAGTTTAAACTCGGTGCCACCCAAATGTGTTCGGCAGAAAGTTAAAACTAAGGATTTCTTTGTTCAACTTCCGAAAACATCTAAATTTTGTGATGCTCAATCCTTCTATGTTTCCTATATCTTCTTCAAAGGTTTTGCCACTTGGTGCTGAGGTTTTGCTTGCTTGACAGAGATGTGTGGTTCACATGACACTCAAAATGATCTCAGGGAACCTAGTATTGACATGAATTCAGGCACTAGTCCAGAGAAGTCTGACTTTGACCCTGGATCCTACAGCTCCCATGGCTTGCCGAAGGCAGCCACCAGGCACAGGAAGAAACTTAATTCTGAATAAGAGGACTCAGACTTTGTGCCAGAGGAATCTTCAGCTCCTCCTAAGGCTCCTCTAAGGAAAGTTGTCAGGAAGATATCTGCTGGTGCTTCTAATCTGAGAGAACGTGACTATGTGAGGAAAAACACAACACCTTCCACTGATCAGGCCCATAAGAAGGCTGGTACTAAGAGAGAAAGGAAGAGGGTAGTTCGTGTAGTTGGAAGACAAACCTCCATGTTTGAGGACCCTGATCGAAGCTGGTGAAGAAAAGATGAGATTCCAGCTCCTCCCAAGAAGAAGCTCTTGGCTGATGCTATGAAGTTTTCTCCAAAGCCTCCTAAGGACATGTAGTATGTAGCTCAATGGAAGACTACACAGGACATTCCTACATCTGCTACGAAGAAAGACCTTGTTTCAAGTGCCCATGCTGCTGAGGAAGAGGATGATGAGGATGCAACCATTCTCAGGAAGCTCAGACCACATGTGCCTATTCATAATGATGCTCATCCTATAGCTAAAGATATGAAGAAAAGAAAGGTTGCAGGTCTGAGGAAGTGGAGAGTTGCTGAACCATATGCTTTCCTAAGGAGATCTGATGTTGATCCAAGGTTTCACACCAAGAAAGAACAAGATTTCTATGAGACTGTCTTGTATGACAAATGTCCAGCTATTAGTGATATGAGATATGTTGACTGGGCGTATATCAAGGAGAATGAGAATTTCTTTCCCCATGTCCAAGAAAATTTTAGGCTAGTGGACATTGAGAAGTTTGTTGGAAAAGAGATGACCCCATGGAATGATGAGATGATCATGCATTTTTATGCAACTGTTCATTTCTATGGAGATAGTTCTTTGGTCTAGATGACTGATGTGAGCAAGTACCAAGCTACAATTGATGAGTGGGCCACTATCATTGTTGCCCCTAAGCAAAAATAGAGTGATGGTGATGTGTATTCTGAAGCAAAGAAGAGTCACAACTCCAAGGCCTATATGTACAAGGCAATTCCTCATGATTATTTGGCTAGTCACAAGATGGGCTCACTTTACTTCTTGCGAGCAGGAATACACACAACAAACACTATTCTGAGATACACCTTGATGCCTAAATCAGGCAGTGAGAAGATGATCAGACGATACTCCATCAACTTGTTGCACCACTTGGACACTCACACTAGATTCAAAGTGATGGATTTGATAGTAGAGAGTATCCGAAGGACTGCTGCTGATCAAAACAGATCATGTGGATATGTCCCATACATTCAGATGCTTATTAATACCAAGCTAGGAAAGCATGTATATCTACTTCATCGTCCCCGTCTACCTCTTCAACCAAAGTTTGAATATAATGAAGTTGTGATGGATGACAATGATCCCAGTTTTGCTGTAGCTAGGATGGCAACAAAGGCAGCAGAAGGTGAGGCCACCGCCAGTTCCTCAGCTCAGGATTCAAGTTGAGAAAATGGAATTTCTAGTTAGCTTTGTCCAAGGCATGGAGAAGAACATTTAGGAGATTCTACAAAACCAAAAGAGCCTTGAGAGAGTTGTGGAGACAAAATTTCATGACATGGATGAGAAGGTCATGGAATTGAGCACTATAGTCAAACAACTTCAACATGAAGTTGACTCATTGCAAGTTCCTCACTCAGATGACGATGATGACAATGATGATGATGATGATGATGATGAGTCACCTCCTCGCACTACCACTCAGTTCAGCACCAAGCCCAAATCTGTTGTTGTACCTGCTTCGGAGACACGACAGACTTCATCGGCTCAAGCATCTACACCTTCAGCTCCACCTCCAGCATCAACTCACGCACCTCTAGTATCCACTCCTCCAGCTCGAGGACATTCTGCAGAAGACTTCGCGGACGCTCTTCTATCAACCCCATCATCAGTTCTCCAAAGAGACGAGTAGTTCTATACTTCTGAACTTTTTGGTAACTTGTTGCCAAAGGGGGGGAAATGTATAGATCATAGACTTCGTGTGAGAGAGAGCTTTTGATTTATTTTCTCTCATTTGGTTTCAAAACTTTGATCTTTTGGATAACTTTATCTTGTGTGTGATCGTACGCTTCATCTTGTGTGATGCTACATTACTATCATTTAGCTATCCTTGTGATGATTATTCACTCATCTTGTTGGTGTCATGTGCTTACTATTCATTCTTATCTTGTTTACACACCACCAAGATGTATGTGACATGGAAGAGTGACTCATGATCCTAATTGATTGTGCATTTGCATTCAAACGATAATTTTAAGTAATGCACAAATTTAGGGAGAGCTCTTTCTTTTCACATACTTCTCAAAGCGTCGATGCTAATGATTGATTTATATTTTGTCGAAACTTTCATCTATATGTTGTCATCAATTACCAAAAAGGGGGAAATTTAAAGCACAATTGCTCCCTATGGTCGTTTTGATAATTGATCACAACATATGCATCATTGGACTAATATGTTTTCCAAGTATATTTCAGAAAAGTTCAAAAGATGTTATGGCTAAAGGTTTATGTGGAGATACCCCTTGATGCAAGAAAGGAATAATATTGGATCAAGCTTCAAGCTAGAAGACTCTTCATTTTCTCTTTTGTGAGAAATCACTTTTGAGTCCATAGGAAACACAATACTATTACACGGGGGTGAGGTAGTAAAATGAAATGATTGCTCAAAGTGCTCTAAGTTAGCCACCAAAATACTCAGTCATTTTTCCCACAAAACCATTCTGCAAAATCCACATACACATATTTGGTGTCACCAACTTTAAATATCAGACCCACCGAGTTTAACCTCAGACACAAACCCTAGCCATTCCCACCAAATCGATGCAACCGAATCCATATCGGTGCTACCAAGTTTGGGTGACCAACTTTCGGGTGCCTCGATACACAAAATCGGAATTTCCAAGTTTGAGTCTCGGTGCCACCGAGTTTGGCCATCTGATTGTTAGCTACCTTTTCGGTGCCACCGAGTTTCATATAACGGTCTCACCGAGATACAAAAGTTCACACCTTTGTGCTAATCGGTACCACCGAGTTTTCAACTTCGGTGTCACCGAGTTTGCCACTTTGTGTGTAACGGTTGGATTTTGGCTGCTGCATATATATACCCCTTCACCCACCTCTCATTCGTGGGAGAAGCACTCGAAACACATACCTCATATCCAGATCCATTTTCTGAGAGAGAACCACCTACTCATGTGTTGAGACCAAGATATTCCACTCAATTCATTTAAATCTTGATCTCTAGCCTCCCCAAAGTTCTTTCCACCAAATCAACCTCTCCTACCCATTC
Source organism: Hordeum vulgare subsp. vulgare (assembly GCF_904849725.1). Lineage (NCBI taxonomy): Eukaryota > Viridiplantae > Streptophyta > Magnoliopsida > Poales > Poaceae > Hordeum > Hordeum vulgare. The sequence continues at coordinate 44,343,690 of NC_058524.1, forward strand.
ATATTCTGTGAGAGAGTGATTTTGTGTTGAGGAGACTATCTTTAGAAGCACAAGAGCAAGGAGTTCATTGATCTACCTCATCTATTACATTTTGGAGGGTGGTCCCTCCTAGATTGGTTTGGTGTTGCTTGGGAGCCCTCTACTTTGTGTTGTGGAGTTGAACCAAGATGTTTGTAAGGGCAAGGAGATCGCCTACTTCGTGAAGATCTACCGTGAGTAAGGCTAGTCCTCTATGGACGGAAGCCGTGGTGGAATAGACAAGGCCGCTTCTTTGTGGACCCTTCATGGGTGGAGCCGTCCGTGGACTCTCGCAGCCATACCCTCCGTGTGTTCAAGTCTCCACTAACATGGACGTACGATAGCGCCACCTATTGGAACCATGCCGAAAAAACGTCGTGTCAATCTCATGCGTTTGATCTCCCTACCTTGCCCTTTTACGTTACACTTGCATGTTTTACTTTCCGTTGCTACACTCTTAGAAATGCATGTGTAGGGTGTACTTGACTTGCTATAACTGTCATAGCTGCCTCTCAACTAAAATTGAAAAAAGGCAAAAAAAATATCTTGTCAAGTAGTATAATCAATCCCCCCTAGACATACTTTCGATCCTACACCATACGAATAAAGGTTGAAGTAATAGAAAGTCTTGAAGAAAACATACACTAGACATTATTTCTTCCTCCACATTTACCTCCATTGAGAAGACAAACTCGCGGATGAGATAAGAACCTAAACAACATATAGCATGATCTATAGAGATCTTGATTTATCAAAATCTAATTGTACGAGCACCATCACGACCCTAGAAGCAAAATCACACGTCCACGCATACATAAATGAAGTCGAGGGAATCTTATTGTGTCATTACCTCTATTGCCACAATGGCAATGTGTCAGGCATTCGAACTAAGGAACGCGCTGAACATGGATGGTGATTTCAACGCCAAAGCTAGCATGGGAGGACCAGGGATGGATCCAGGAATGGCTAACGGAAGATAGAAAATATTGAGAGGGGCATGGAAAGCATACAAATTTAGAGCACTTTGAACTTATAATACATGATTGCTTTCATGATTTTTTTTTTGCCATGGGGGGACCATGGCCCCATATCTCCCCTTGATGGCTCCGTCCCTGGGGAGATCTAACATGATAACATGATACTAAGGGAAACGACTCAACCGTACTATCCTCTTGCATACTTGCACAACTATGAGAGTCCTTTAGAAGCTAAACTTTTGGCATGCATGAAAGGAATAAGCCTTTCTTAGGAATGTAATACAAAGCCGCTCATCATTGATACTGGTTCTGAACTAGCGGTCAAGTCTATCATGTGATGCTATTAACATCGATCAGCCAACACAATGATTGTTAAGGGGATTAGACACCTACTCCAACAGGATGATCAACATGTCATTTGCATGATCCGTTAATGGAGGAACTATGTGTTGCATTGCCTCACTCAGCTAGGGCTTCATATCATGGATACGTAATGAAATTAATGCATGTACCAGAATGACTGTATGCTCGATGGTTGGGAAATGAAAAAGGTTTTTTTCTAACAGAATGTGAAACGCCAACGAATTGAACAACCAAAAAGTTGAGTAATACTAAACCAACCTATGGTTGGATGGTTAGATGGAAAGTGGTATCCCAACACACTATGGTTCACATGACAGCATGAATGCCTAGCATGCCTAGCAGTGGTGGGTGCAAAAAGCCAAGTAGTGGCGGGCAAAGCTCTTGGGGGCACCCGATGATACTTGTGATCTGTGTTGGGTGTTTCCGTGAAGAGGAGGGGCTGAGGCAGCACGGTATAGATAAGTATTTCCCTCCGTGAGAACCAAGGTTATTAAACCAATGGGAGGACCACATAATTTCCCATCTTCAACACCTACACACAAAAGAGCACACACTTGCACCCAACGCGACTAAGATGGTTGTCAATCCCCTTGAACTTGTTACTTGCAAGCGACAAGTAGTGATAGATAGATAGTTGAAATGTATTAAATATAAAAAGTAAATACATGTAATAAAAGGCAGTGAGGTATTTTGTGTTTTTGTAAATATATTTGTGAATAGACCAGGGACATAGTTTCCCTAGAGGCTTCTCCCTCATAGAAATCATACGGTGGGTAAATAAATTATTGTTGGGAAATTGATAGAAAAACACATATAGGCATTACGCCCATAATCAAGTAGAGTGAATCCTTACATATAGGCATCACGTCCATATTAATACATATAGGCATCACGTCCATAAACAAGTAGACTGAATCCTTCCTGTATCTACTATTATTACTTCACACATCGACCGCTATCCAACATGCCGCTAGAGTATTAAGTAAAAATAGAGTAATGCTTGGAGGATGATGACATGATATAGACAAAGTAAATCCAATTAATATGAATGAACCCCATTGTTTTACTCTTAGTGTCGGCAATACAATACATATCATGTCCCTTTCTGTCACTCGGATTGAGCACTGCAAGATTGAACCCACTACAACGCACCTCTCACTGAAGATAGATCAATCTAGTTGGCCAAATCAAATCAATAGATTGGAGAGAATTACAAAGCTATCACGATCATGCATATAAGAATTTAGAGAAGACTCAAATATTATTCATGAATAATCTAAACATAAACCCACAATTCATCAGATCCCAACAAACGAACCGCATAAAGTGATTACATAATATAGACTTTGACGGAGCCAACAAAACATCTAGCTTATGCTTACTACTACTTCATTTTTTTCAAATTAGGCACATACTTGTTTTTGACCGTGAGGCTTAAGGTCCCTCTTTTATTGTACGTGCATGGATTTTACTTTTTTGGGATTGGTATGTTGACTCTTTGCGAACGTGAGGCATAGGGACTTTTTGTCAACGTGAGGATTGTGGACTTTTTTGAACGTGTCTGAGGTGTTTTTATCTGTACATGTATGTGTTTCATTTTTAAGGGGAGAAAGCAGATTGTATTTTCTTATACAGAACGATCATGGCCGTTAGGGACTCTTTTTTATACCTGTGAAGAAGGCACGTGCGGAGGTGGCTGATGCGGTCATTATAATCCGCCGGCTGATGCTTAGTTTTTCCCAAAAAAGAAACACACAGGTCCAAGTTCTGGAACATTCATATCTTTTTTTTGAAGGTGTAACATTCATATCTAAGATTTCTTAAAAGAAACGCCCAGGTTTAAGTTATGGAAAAAAGAAAGGGGGCTGCTACGCGTCCATCGGCGGATGTTTATGAAACATCCGCCACCTCGATAGCCGTCTGATCTACACGCACAACCGTCTGATCCCCGTTCGATATGCGCGCGGGACTTCGGCCGGCAATCAGTGATTCGTGAAACGACGGGCAAGTTGCAGAAACATTCACTTTGTTACAAAAAATAAACTTTGGACCCATTAATTCCTGAGACAAAGGCCGAGTTTCAGAAACCATCGTTTGTTGCGGATTTTATTTCCTTCGTCTTTCTGCAACAACGGCCGTGTTGCAGAAATAATTCCTGAAACAACCAACGGGTTGCAGAAACAATTTCTCAAACTCCTGAAACAACAGTCGCGTTGCAGAAACAACGATCGAGTTACAGAAAACTGGAGAGGGGATGAATGGCTGCAAGGTTAGAGGAGAGAGAGAAGAAGCACAAGGAAAGAGACGCGAAGTGACACCTACGGAGCCAGGGCTGACCCAGGGCGAGGTTGGGCGAGCCAGCGCAGCGATGGACGGCGCAGCGGCCGACGGCCATGGGGACGCTGTTGCAGGAGCATGTCGGTGAATCATGCGTCACTTGAAAAAGTGATTTGAGGTGAGCAAGGCATGCAGTTCCGCATCGCAGCCTCGCCTTGCCACAAATACCCCTTGAAATCCCTTGCAATGGAGCAACACCGATGTGCAACTTGGATTTACCACCATTTGCTTGCTCGGTTGCTCCCTTACAGCTTAGATGAGGTCGGGTGATGGGTGGTGAGGAGATATGGGAGGAAGGAGAGATGGAGATGATGCAGGAAAGGATAAGACGTGTGGATGTGCAGCAAGAAGATAAGGTTGAAAAGGATAAACATTATAATGAGACCTGTGAGGACACGCGTCATTTGATCGAGGAGGTCGACGTCTCGCCGTTTTATCTACCGGATGAACCCGATCATTTTCCAAAAAGAAAGGGAAAAGCTAACCATCAGCCGGCGGATTATAATGGCCGTATCAGCCACCTTCCCTGTAAGACACGCGTCCAAGTGACTATGCGGTTCTACAACAAAGACTATGTTTCTGAAACATATACGATGTTGCAGTGGTCTACTATAGATTTATGTTCTGACCATCCGGCCGCCGTCAGCCGCCCATGCCGCCCATGAACGTTGCAAAAAATTTCCGCAACTTGACCTTTGTTGTAAAAATTCCTGAAACATGACCTTTGTTGCAAAAAATTCTCCCGCAAAAGTACCTATGTTGCAGAAAGACGAAGAAAAAAAATTCCTGCAACAAGCAAATTGTTTCTGAACTCGACGTTGTTTCAGGAATTAACGGGTCCAAAGTTTATTTCTTGCAACAAAGCGAAAGTTTCTGCAACTCAGTCATCGTTTCAGGAATTATGGGGTGCCTGACCGGAGCAGATCCGACGGCTACGTATAGATCGGACGGCCCTCCAAATGGTGGATGTTTAGTAAACATCCACCGGTGGATGCGTAGCAGGCCCCTTCTTTTTTAAGGAAACTTAGACGTGACATTGTAGATTCTATTTTGTACATGTGGGCTCAATCCTATTTTTTCCTTTTTAAAGAAACTTAGACGTGACATTGTGGATTCTATTTTGTAGATGTGGGCTCAATCCTATTTTTGTACGTGACATGTCTTCTAAACAGGCAACGTTTTCTAATAGATCACCACCATTAAAATTAAGATCTAAAGGCTAAATTAATTTTGCTGATGTGGATTACGTGTGAGGCCTCTAATGATGCCTCCAATTAGTAATAAGAAGATACTTTGTAAAAAGATCAAATAAAAAATATGTTCCAGTAAAATTCAATAATTGTACACTAGACGTAAAAGTTTATGTTTTTGCACCGTCTCAATTCTACTTGTCATTCAAATCATCCCAAATGCTTTACTTGTCAAAAACACAGAATTAAACATAACAACGCAATCATTACAGTAGCAATAATCATGTTCACTCACACAAATAAAAAGTGGAATGTCGGTGTTCTAAAACATGGGGGCCTTAGTACCCAGACTTATAGACACTTGGTCACAGCCTCCGAACCGGCAAGACCCTGTCGGCCAACATCAACCTTCAAGCAACAACCTGGAAAGGCCAGAAATAAGGCCCAGGAAAGCCACCTTTCCGGGAGGAAGCATACCTGACAGCCATCGCGTCCAGCAGGACTCCTCCACATCTTCACCGCTCCACCTCATCAGGCTGATTGTCAACACCAGTGAGGTGTCGAGCGGACGGGCGGTTAGGTGGGTCTTGAAATAGGCCTCTCGCAAGAGTCAAAGAAATGCAGCAGCTTTAATGACACCCGTACCGTGGCATGTCGAGTACTGACAGGTAGTGGGGCGAACGACACAAAAGGAGAGACAATCCTTGCCGGGGAACGTCGCCGGGCCACCACCTCACGACTCATTTAATGCGTCTATCTCAGTCCGTCTGAGATAGGTATTTCCCAATATAGCTTCTGTCGGTAGTTTTGGCAACTATCGTGTGGATTGTTCTCCCATGTAAAGACCGATTTAGCCACTAGGGTAACCCCTTGGACTATAAAAGGAGGTCCAGGGATACATTTAGAATGGTCGACTCTCTGTTCATTCTACACATGTAGCTGCAACCATCGTGTATCCTTGTCAGGTGAGCGTTCTTGTACTGTGAACAGATAAATAATCCACCAAAACATAGGACGTAAGGTTTTACTCTTCCGAGTGGCCCGAACCTGTATAAACCACCATGCATGCAGTCGTCGCTGATGCTCTTTGTCCCCGTAGAACCGCAGAAAGGGGCCTTGCATGCCCCATAGATCGTCCTCCCCATGACATCTTTGGCGCGCGAGGTAGGGGGGTCTTGGTGCGTGAACCTCCACCAACATTGCGTGTCTTCTTCAACCTCTTCACCGATGCCCATGTCACCCAAGATGGACAAGGGAGCATCAATAGGGGTCACGTCTTTGCCCAAGGTGCCCACACCAGCCACTACGGGAGACGGAGGTAGGGGCGGACATCGCGCACTCCACACCGGAGAGCACAACCACAACACCGTGCCTAGCTCCATGATCTGCGACCCGGACCCAGCCGTCGTGGCATCCCAGAACGCACCGATGAGATCCAAAGGCGGCACTGCAGCGGAGGCGAGAGCGAACAACACGGCTAACGCCACGACACAAGCGGCAGCACCTCTGGCGCGTACTTCATAAGATAACCGCAATCAGCGCCCCGGGGGAGACGACCCCGGCTGCCGTGCGGACGCAGCCCCTGCGCTCCACTCTCAAGATGCATAGGGCTAACCTTGTCAGCAGCCCCTTGGTGAGAATGGACATTGGGTGACGGCGTGGGGAGACGCTCCTTCTGGCATTGCCAGGAGTAAGAACGCCACCCACACCTCGCATCGCTCCATTCCCAAATTAAGGGGGAGCCCTAACGCAGGCCCAGTTGCTGCTGAACTTCCCACCTGCGCCAGAAAACATGGAGGACTGGAGGGAGACTAAACAGAGCTTGCTGAGCTTCACAAACCGCGATAGGACATATGTGAAGGAGGCCTCGCGCGCACGTCAAGAAGCTCTGACAAGGCCCACCACCGGACGTGGCGTAGGTGGAGCACCTACGGTACAGTCACCCCGACAACACATTCTCGTGGGACCGACATGAAGGACAAGATGTCCCATGCCTCGATGGACCAACGGCAGAAGAGAGACGAATGCCTGGTCTTGAAGGACACGCGCAAGGAGGACGCTTGCACCACCGTCGAGAGGTGACTGGAGACAGTCGCTGATACGTCTCCAATGTATCTATTATTGTTGCTTGTTCCATGCTATGATATTATTATTATTGCAAGTTTTTATTATCATTTTCGAGGACTAACCTATTAACTTAGTGCCAAGTGCTAGTTCCTGTTTTCTGCCATGTTTTTGTTCGCAGGAAATCAATATCAGATAAGATCAAATCGTCCCAAAAAAATTAGGATTTTTTTATTGAAGATAAGGATCACCTGGAACTTGGAGGACAAGGAAAATCTTGCCGGAGGGCCCCACACAACACGAGGGCGCGCCCTAGTGGGGGGCACCCTAATGTTGTGTGGGCCCCTCCAGGCTCCATTTGCCCTACGTCCTCCACTATAAATTCAGCAATATTCCAAAACCCTCAAGGGAGTCCACGAAATACTTTTTCTGCCGTCGCAAGCTTCTGTTCTCGCAAGATCCCTTATGGAATCCTTGTCCGGTACTCCACCGGAGGAGGAACTCAACACGGAGGGGCTCTACATCAACCTTGCCGCCTCTTAGATGATGCATGAGTAGTTCACCACAAACCTACGGGTCCGTGGGTGGTAGCTAGATGGTGCTCTCTCTCTCTCTTTGTATATCAATACAACGGTCTCCATGATCTTCATGGAGATCCATTCGATGTAATGACTTTGTGTGGTGCGTTTGTTGGAATCCAATGAATTGTGAGTATATGATCAGATCTATCCTCGTTTTATTTGATTGGTTTGCGGATCTCTTTTATGCATGATTTAGTATAGCCTTGTATTTCTTCTCCTAAGTTTGGGTTTGGTTTGGCCAACTAGATTAGATCTTCTTCCAATGGGAAGAGGTGCTCGGTAATGGGTTTAATCTTGCGATGTTCAGTCTTAGTGACAGAAAGGGAGTTGATACGCATGTGTTGTTTCCATTAAGGATAACAAGTTGGGATGAATTCTTATATGGTTTTGTCTTGTCTACATCATGTCATCGTTCTTAATGCATTACTTAGTTCTTATGAACTTAATATACTAGATGCATGTTGGATAGCGGTCGATGTGTGAAGTAATAGTAGTAGATGAAGGCAGGAGTCGGTCTACTTGATTTGGATGTGATGCATATATCATGATCATTGCCTTGGATAGCGTCATAATTATTTTCTTTTCTATCAATTGCCCAACAGTAATTTGTTTACCCACCGTATGTTATTTTCTTGAGAGAGATGCCACTAGTGAATTCTACGGCCCTCGGGTCTACTTTTATTATAAGATCAATCTCGTTTACTTATACAAAAGTACCAAAAATACTTTCTGCACTTTTTTATCTATTATTTATTTATCAATTTATAAATCTATCATATATCATTTAATCTCGCTTCTTGACCGCCGAGAGATTGACAACCTCTCGTCTGCGTTGGTTGCGAAGGTTTGCGTTGTGTGTGCAGGTGCCGGTGTTGCTTCTTTCTCCTACTGGATTGATAACCTTGGTTTCTTAACTAAGGTAAATACTAACTCTATTGTGCTACATCATCCTCTCCTCTTCGGGGATAAAAATCCAACACAGTTTACAAGTAGCAGGAAGAATTTCTGGCACCGTTGCTGAGGAGGATCAAGCCAGCATCATGAACTTGCCAATCTGTGGCGCCACTACCACATACCTACATTATCAACTCTTATCTTTGCATTTACTTTATTTTCCATTTTCCTCTCCCCCACTTCTAAAAAATTTACAAAACTATTTGCCTTTTCTTTTGCCACTTTTATGTGCCTCTTTTTCTTTGATGTTTTCTTATTCGCTCATTTTCTACAATAATGATGTCTTGTGAAAATATTCAAGATACCTACTATCATAGTATCTTGAATGAGATCGATAAAAATACCAAAGATTACATGACGTCACAATTTGAGCATAATAAGTTCTTCACCGAAGAACTCAAGGATCATTCAATTTTTCTTGATGCTATCTCTAAACAACTTGATGATGTTAGTGAGGAGGTTTCTCACCTGCAGACACAATTTTCTCTTACTGATAATTTTCTCAAAAATATTTCTGATGCACAATCTACTTAGTAAATCAAATGGCCACTAAGCCAAAATCCTTGGAACCAATTGGTAAGGACGAGGATCTAAAGATGATTGGTGTGTCCTCTATTGGTTCTTTATTTAGTAATGTTATTCTTGTTGAAAAGGATATTGAAGAAGAGTCAACTTTAGATAGAGGGTGTCTCCATGATTCGGAGGGTGAAAATCTTGATGCAAAAATTGTTAAAAGTGGGTATGAAGAGGTTAAAACTTTAGCTAGTGATGCACCCACTATTTTGGATTAAAAGGACTTTAATTATGATAGTTTCTTTTTGGTTTAATGTATTTCTATGTTGCAATCTATGTTGAACTCACCAAATGCTTATGAACAAAATAAGGCTTTTACTAAACATATCATGGATGCCTTAATGAAAACTTTGGAAGAAAAACTTGAGTTGGAGATTTCTATTCCTAGAAAATTATATGATGACTGGGAACCTACTATTAAAGTTAAGATTAAAAATTTGAGTGCAATGCTTTGTGTGATTTGGGTGCAAGTGTTTCTACTATTTCGAAGTCTCATTGTGATGTTGTTGGTTTTTCCAAATTGGATGAGTGTTCTCTTAATTTGCATTTGGTGGATTCCACTATTAAAAATCCATTGGGGAGGATATATGATGTTCTTATTGTTGCAAATAGGTACTATGTACTCATGGAATTTATTGTCCTTGACATCGATTGCAATCCATCTTGCCCTTTGATTCTTGGTAGACCATTTTTACGCACCATCGGTGCAGTGATTGATATGACGGAGGGAAATATAATGTTTGAGTTTCCTTTGAAAAAGGGCATGGAACACTTCCCAAGGACCAAGATTAAACCGCCCTATGAATCCATTATGAGGGCTACCTATGGAGTACAGTCAAAGGACGACAATACTTGATGTATTGCTTTATGCCTAGCTAAGGGCTTAAAACGATAGTGCTTGTTGTGAGGCAACCCAACGAATAAAATAATTTTTTTTCTTTTTTACGTTATTTCTATTTTCTTTTATTTGCTTCGGTTTTGAGTTGGTTTTATATATTTTAATCAGTTCTTGTGCCAAGTAATACCTTTGGGATGATACGGATGCACAATTTGATGTTTGGGGATTTGATTTCATGGGACCTTTTCCTTCCTCTAATGGGTATACACATATTTTGGTTGATGTTGATTATGTTACTAAGTGGGTAGAAGCTATTCCAACTAGTACTGCTGATCACAACACCTCTTTTAAAATGCTTAAGGAAGTTATTTTCCCAAGGTTTGCAGTCCCTAGATATTTAATGACTGACGGTGGTTCACACTTTATTCATGGTGCTTTCCGTAAAATGCTTGCTAAGTATGATGTTAACCATAGAATTGCATCACCTTATCATCCTCAGTCTAGTGGTCAAGTTGAACTTAGCAATATAGAAATAAAACTAATCTTACAAAAGACTGTCAATAGGCCCGAGAAGAATTGGTCTAAGAAATTAGATGGTGCACTTTGGGCTTATAGAACAGAATATAAAAATCATATGGGTATGTCTCCTTATAAAATGGTTTATGGAAAATCTTTTCATTTGCAACTTGATTTGGAACATAAAGCATATTGGGCAATCAAAGAACTCAACTATGATTTCAAACTTGCTGGTAAAAAGAGGTTATTTGATGTTAGCTCATTAGATGAATGGAGAGCCCAAGCTTATGAAAATGCAAAGTTATTCAAAGAAAAAGTTAAAAGATGGCATGACAAAAGAATCCAAAAGCGTGAGTTCAAAGTTGGAGAATATGTTCTTTTGTACAACTATTGTTTCAGATTCTTTGCATGAAAACTCCTCTCCAAATGGGAAGGACCCTATGTTATCAAGGAGGTCTATCGGTCCGGAGCTATCAAAATAAATAATGCCGAAGGTACTAACCCAAAGGTTGTCAATGGGCAATGGATAAAACATTATATCTTGGGTACGCCCATTAATGTTGAAAGCAATATTATCCAAACTATGACACCGGAAGAACACATAAAAGAAACCTTCCAGAACACTTCAGAATCGTGAAAAAAGGGAGGTACGTGATATGGTAAGTAAACGGACTTTGAAAAATCTGCAAAAATATTTTTTGTCAGTTTTGGAATACCTAAAAAATTAGGAAAATAAGAAACTTCCAGGAAAGTGACCCTGGTGGGCATGATACACCAGGGCGCGCGTGGCATCCAGGCGCGCCCCAGTGGGTTGTGCCAACCTCGGGTACTTTCCGGACTCTGTTTTTCTTCCGTTCTGCTTGTTCCCCAAGATAAAAAATCTTTATATACCCCCCAAACCTATTGACCTCCGTATCACGGAGAAATCTACTGTTTTCTTTTCTTGTTGTTTTCTGCCAGATCCAATCCACCATGGCCGCTTCAAGCTCCTCCAAGGACAAGTTCTTCGACAACATCATCAACCCATATCTGCCGAAAGTGACGCAACACCCTCAAGCTATCCAGATGCGCGAAGGGGTGTTGTACATCCGCGATGTGCAAGGACCCAAGGGGACTGAATCCGTGGAGGCCAGGCTTGAAGCTATGGAGCAGGAAGTCTTCCGGTACAAGGGGATGGTGGAAAGTGGGTTCAATGCCAATAACCTCATGATCGTGGACTACACCCGTGATCTCAAGGTGGATGCCAATTCCATGAAGGACATCGTCTTCTCCCCCAATGAGCAAATCAACTTGCTCCGTAGCCAGATCCACTACCTTCAAAGCCAAGTCTTTGAATATGAGGCAAGGTTTAAAGGTATGAGTTTGGTTGTCAGTTGCAGGATCCGAGAGACTCACACTTCCTCTTATGATGGTCAGCATCTGCCATGGAAACCGGAGGACAAGATTGCTTCTACTTCATCACCACCACCTCCTTCTTCATCACCAAAAGAAAATTGAGTATCGGGTATGGGCACTCCCCTTGGCTTTTGCCAAGCTTGGGGGAGGTGCCCCAGTATCGTATCATCTCCACTATCTTTTGCCTTTACTTTTCTTAGTTCGATCCATGGTTATCTTTTGCTTTAGATGAATAAAAGTTTAGTTCGATCCTTTATTTCCAAGAGTTTGCTTAGTGATCAATCTATGCAATCGTTTGCGAGATATATAATAAAGTTTAGTTTGAGTTTTGCCTTCTTTACTTTCTTGTTTCAATAAAAATAAAGGAAGTAAATGGAAAAGATCATATGCTAATCTTATGGTAAGTGATGACATTACACAAGGAAAAGTGTAAGTAGAAAATTTTATTGTAGATTGACAAACATAGCATTGGTCAATAATGCAACTCATGAAAGAATTAATACGGGAAGAAAAGATTCACATGCAAATACACTATCCTGGAAATCTTTTGTGATTGTGAGCACCCATCAAAATATTATATGCCAAAATTGTTGACGTTGGACAAGGAAGACAATGTCATGAATTATGTTTGTTCATATTCATATAGAAGTTATATTCTCATGGATCCTTCAACATGTGGTGCTTGCCCCTATCTTTGCTAGCCAAAAACTCCGCACTAAGTATAGATACTACTTGTGCATCCAAAACCCTTAAACCCAAATCTTGTTTGAGAGTCCACCATACCTACCTATGGATTGAGTAAGATCCTTCAAGTAAGTTGTCATCGGTGCAAAAAGGGCAATAAAAATTACTACTAAAAGTGTAAGATCATTTAGTGCAAGGGAAAATTGAGCGTTGTACGAACTTGTGATGGTGAAGAATAAAAGCGACAGAATGCATAATAAAGGATGCCATCACAAGGGGCAATATAACGTGACGTTCTCTTGCACTAAGGGGTTGAGCATACAAACAAAAAGCGCATGGCAACCTCTGCTTCCCTCTGCAAAGGGCCTATCTTTTACTTTTATGTATTTAATTTCATGCAAGAGTCAAAGTTTTTCTTTCTATTCCTTTTTATTTTCTTCTTTGGCAAGCATCATGTGGTGAGGAAAGATCTAGGCACATATATCCAGTTGAATATGGGTAGCATGAATTATTATTGTTGACATCACCCTTGAGGTGAATTCGTTGGGAGGCGAAACTATAAGCCTCTATCTTTCTATGTGTCCAATTGAAACATTTTGCTCATGTGTACGCGGTGAGTGATAGCAATCATAGAAGACTAAATGATGGTTGTGTATGTGGACTTGCCTAAAGGCTCCGATATGTGACCCTTCGTGAAAAGTTGATGAATTGTAGTTGCAAAGTTGACCGAGAACATAGTTTTTTGGTTTCCAATAGAGTTTATGCTTTATACTACGATGTTGTAATGAATTGTCACTTGTTCATGAGAAGCCTATGATAAAAGTTCTATGATAAAAAAATTATGTTAAAGTTTGTTGTTGTTATAATAAGTTACAAGATGTTGCTATGTCTGTATCTTTGTTTTTATCGACACCTCTCTCTCTAAGCATGTGGACATGTTTCTCGATTTTGGTTTTTGCTTGAGGACAAGCGAGGTCTAAGCTTGGGGGAGTTTATACGTCCATTTTGCATCATGTTTTCTTACTGTTATTTATGTTGTTTTATTGTATAATAATGCTTTTTGGACTAACTCTAATGCCTTTTCTCTCATAATATGCAAGGTATACACAAAGGTGGGGGGATTCTGGCAGCTAGAAATCTGGACCTGAAAAAGCTACGTCAGGCTACCTATTCTGCACAAATCCAAATGAGTTGAAACTTTACGAGGAATGTTTTTGGAATATTTGAGGAATATTGGAGCAAATAAGTACCAGAGGGGGCCCACCAGGTGGGCACAACCCACCTAGGTGAGCCAGGGAGCCCACGCGCGCCCCGGTGGGTTGTGCTCACCCAGGCCCACCTCCGGTGCCCCTCTTTTTGTATATAAGTCATTTTGACCTAGAAAAAAGGAAGAGAGGACTTTCAGGACTTGGGCAAGAGCACTTTTTCCCTCCGGTGGAGCGATTCCACCGGGGGAACTTCCCTCCGGGAGGGGGGAATCATCATCATCATCATGGCCAACAACTATCCCATCTTGGTGAGGGCTATCTTCATCAGCATCTTCAACAACACCAACTGTTGGGGAACGTCGCATGGGAAACAAAAATTTTCCTACGCGCACGAAGACCTATCATGGTGATGTCCATCTACAAGAGGGGATTTCCGATCTACGTACCCTTGTAGATCGCACAGCAGAAGCGTTAGTGAACGCGGTTGATGTAGTGGGACGTCCTCACGTCCCTCGATCCGCCCCGCGAACCGTCCCACGAACCGTCATGCGATCCGTCCCATGATCCGCTCTGATCTAGGGCCGAATTGACGGGACCTCCACGTTCAGCACACGTACAGCTCGACGATGATCTCGGCCTTCTTGATCTAGCAAGAGAGACGGAGAGGTAGATGAGTTCTCCGGCAGCGTGACGGCGCTCCGGAGGTTGGTGGTGATCTAATCTCAGCAGGGCTCCGTCTGAGCTCCGCAGAAACGCGGTCTAGAGGTAAAACCGTGGAGGTATGTGGTCGGGCTGCCGTGGCAAAAGTTGTCTCAAATCAGCCGTAAAACCCCACTATATATAGGAGGGAGGGAGGGGAGGAGGCAGCCTCAAAACCTAATGGTTTGGCGGAAATTGGAGGTGGAGGAGTCCTACTCCAATCCTACTTGGAGTAGGATTCCACCTTCCCACTTGGAAACTCTTTCCACCTTGTGTTTTTTTCTTCTCAAACCTTATGGGCCTTAGTGGGAACTTATTCCAGCCCACTAGGGGCTGGTTTATCTCTTTCCATAGCCCATGAGACCCCTTGGGGCGTGACACCCCTCCTGATGGTCCCCGGCACCCCTCCCGGCACTCCCAGTACACTACCGATGAGCCCGAAACTTTTCTGGTAATGCACGAAAACCTTCCGGTAACCAAATGAGGTCATCCTATATATCAATCTTCATTTCCGGACCATTCCGGAAACCCTCGTGACGTCCGTGATCTCATCGGGGACTCCGAACAACATTCGGTAACCAACCATATAACTCAAATACGCATAAAACAATGTCGAACCTTAAGTGTGCAGACCCTACGGGTTCGAGAACTATGTAGACATGACCCGAGAAACTCCTCGGTCAATATCCAATAGCGGGACCTGGATGCCCATATTGGATCCTACATATTCTATGAAGATCTTATCGTTTGAACCTCAGTGCCAAGGATTCATATAATCCCGTATGTCATTCCCTTTGTCCTTGGGTATGTTACTTGTCTGAGATTCGATCGTCAGTATCCGCGTACCTATTTCAATCTCGTTTACCGGCAAGTCTCTTTACTCGTTCCGTAATACAAGATCCCGCAACTTAAACTAAGTCACATTTCTTGCAAGGCTTGTGTGTGATGTTGTATTACCGAGTGGGCCCCGAGATACCTCTCCGTCATACGGAGTGACAAATCCCAGTCTTGATCCATACTAACTCAACGAACACCTTTGGAGATACCTGTAGAGCATCTTTATAGTCACCCAGTTACGTTGCGATGTTTGATACACACAAAGCATTCCTCCGGTGTCAGTGAGTTATATGATCTCATGGTCATAGGACAAATACTTGACACGCAGAAAACAGTAGCAATAAAATGACACGACCAACATGCTACGTCTATTAGTTTGGGTCTAGCCCATCACATGATTCTCCTAATGATGTGATCCCGTTATCAAGTAACAACACTTGCCTATGGTCAGGAAACCTTGATCCTCTTTGATCAGCGAGCTAGTCAACTAGAGGCTTACTAGGGACAGTGTTTTGTCTATGTATCCACACATGCACTGTGTTTCCAATCAATACAATTATAGCATGGATAATAAACGATTATCATGAACAAAGAAATATAATAATAACTAATTTATTATTGCCTCTAGGGCATATTTCCAACACCAACTCCTCTCAAACCCTTGTTCATCTCTTGTGTTCAATCTTTCTACCGCAATTATAGATTGGTGCTTGTTGGTGACTAGTAGTGTTGATTACATCTTGTAATTGATTACTATATGGTTTATTTGGTGGAAAATTACTATATGATTTATTTGGTGGAAGATTATATGATATTTAATACCCCTCTGATCTTGGGCATGATTATCATTTGTGAGTAGTTCCTTTTGTTCTTGAGGTCACGGGAGAAATCATGTTGCAAGTAATCATATGAACTTGATATGTGTTCGATATTTTGATGATATGTATGTTGTGGTTCCCTTAGTGGTGTCATGTGAACGTCGACTACATGACACTTCACCATATTTGGGCCTAAGGGAATGCATTGTGGAGTAGTTATTAGATGATGGGTTGCGAGAGTGACACAAGCTTAAACCCTAGTTTATGCGCTATTCCGTAAGGGACCGATTGGATCCAAAAGTTTAATGGTATGGTTAGAATTTATTCTTAATACTTTTCTCGTAGTGGTGGATGCTTGCGAGAGGGTTAATCATAACTAGGAGGTACACCTAAGCACCGGTCCACCCACATACCAAATTATTAAAGTAGCGAACACGAATTAAGCCAACATGATGAAAGTGACTAGATGAAATTCCCATGCACCCTCAAGAACACTTTGCTTATCATAAGAGACCGTTTTGGCCTGTCCTTTGCCTCAAAAGGATTGGGCTACCTTGCTGCACTTTTGTTACTACTATCGTTACTTGCTCGTTACAAATTATCTTGCTATCAAACTACTCTGCTACTTACAATTTTAGCACTTGTAGACATTACCTTGTTGAAAACCACTTGCCATTTCCTTGTGCTGCTTATTGGGTTTGACACTCTTACTTATCGAAAAGGCCATAATTGACCCCATATACTTGTGTGTCATCAAGCGGAAATGCATAACTTTGGTATAATGGTTTGAATAGCTTCTCCTTTTCTCCGTCCGAATCCTTGCAACCGATCTGGACGTTATTTCACAAGATGCAACCTAGCATTTTCTTGTACGTCTTTGCTACGTCATCTGGGTCGAGAATCTCTCCTCTTGGGCCAACTTGGGTTAGTGTAATGATAACTTTGTGAAGCTTGTTGGGATCTATAGGCTTAAGCTTTCTCTTATTGTTGGTTGTCGTGTTGGATGAAGTCACGTCCGTATGGCTCGTTTCTCCATGCCCGATGGACAGTTCTTCATGTTGGTCATCTATCGTCTTGACATTAATTAGGGGCGCACATCTCAACATCGAGGGCTCCCATGTCGATGTCAGGGGCACCCATGTCGACATCAGGGTTGTTATCATTGAGCTCGTATTGGGATGATGTTTCGGTGTGGGTATCCATCCGTTGAACTCAAAATTGTGACAAAGAGTTATTATGAAACATAAAAAACAACAAATTTCAGCATGACCTTTACTATAACTGCGGCATATTGAGTGCCAAAATTTGACGAAATGGAAATTAATCCACATTTCGTTAGAACATTGACACTCATATTAAGTCATGCAAATTATACCACATTTTCGTAGTTGTAAAAACATTATATCGACCGGTGCAGACATTTCGTCGAACACATTGCATTGCTCAAATTGTGGTTATGTTATACTTTTTTGAGGAGACACGTACATCAGTGGGAAATGGGTTGGCGATGGTGTCGGAGGAGAGGAGTATGTCGCGGCGATGTTGGAGGAGAGGGGTCTGTAACGGTTTGGGAGAATAGGACGTCTCCGGCAGTGTCAGAGGAGATAGGGCATGTGATGGTGTCCCCGAGATTGTATTGTCTCCGGGTGCGAGCAAGCAAGGCCGACAAGAACGCGACGATGGAAAGCACGTAGGTCCGGCAAGGACTACGACATGCAGCGGCGGGCGAATTTGGGGAGCGGGTGAGATGAGAGTGATGCGAGTGCGATTTGAATTTGAAAACTGACTAATGTAGGGGAGGAAGGGGCGGGCAATTTCGGATCAAAAGCGTGTGGCGGGCGTTGTGAACTGCCCGCCACCGCAAACTTTTTTTTGACAAAATCGTTTACAAAATTCTTTTGAACTTCAAACTTTATCCATGAGTAATAGCTTCTATTGGAAGCCCCGTGCTCAACATTTGTAGTTTCTTGAGTTGGTTTACTATTTTCATAGTATTAATTGATTTCCCGGTAACTAAAAAGGGCAAAAAACTTTAGAAGGGAAAACAATCTTGGGATGAGATTAAACTTTGCAAGTTGTTTTCATTGAGCACACGTAGGGTACGGTAAAATTTGATATCGTCACAGCAAAAACTTAATCCACATCGTGCACAAACCGGACAATCTTCCACCAAGTGTAAGTGTTTTTGAATGAAATCAAAAGTCTCATACACACAAAATCATTTTTTAAATCTTTTCAGCTTCAAATTTTATCCATGAGTAATAGATGATATTGGAAGCCGCATGCTCAAAATTTACAGCCTTTTGATTTGGTTTGTAATTTTCATGACATTTATTGAATTTTCAGGAACTATAAAGAACAAAAAGCTTTGGGCAGGCAAA
This sequence comes from Hordeum vulgare subsp. vulgare, assembly GCF_904849725.1. Classification (NCBI taxonomy): domain Eukaryota; kingdom Viridiplantae; phylum Streptophyta; class Magnoliopsida; order Poales; family Poaceae; genus Hordeum; species Hordeum vulgare. Next base: position 44,362,123 of record NC_058524.1, read on the forward strand.
CAAGCTTGAAATGATATGAAACTTTGCAAGGGTTTCATTGGGCACCTATAGGGTGCGGTAAAATTTGGTATCGCTACAGTAAAATTTTGATTCTCATGATGTATAAACCGGACAATCCTCGAGAAAGTGTAAGACTTTTGAATGAATACAATCGCCTCATACACAGAATTTTAAAAAAAACTTTTGAACCTTAAACTTCATACATTAATAATAAACACTATTGGCATCCCCATGCTCAAAATTTACATCTTTTTGAGTTGGTTAACATACATATAATTTTCTTGAAAATGTTGGGAGTTAACTTACATGTGGCGGGTACTGCGAAGATACCGTCACTACTAACTTATGTACATACTTTTTGGTGGGACCCCAATCCTTAGCCATAAGAATCTAGCTTGTAACACATCACATAACTTTGCGGTCTCACACACGGTTATCCCCACGGCTGCTGATACGTCCATTTTGCATCATGCTTTCATGTTGATATTTTTTGCTTTATGGATTGTTATATTACTTTGTGGTACCATACTTATGCCTTTTCTCTCTTATTTTGCAAGGTTTATTTGAAGAGGGAGAATACCGATAGCTGGAATTCTGGACTGGAAAAGGAGCAAGTCTGAGTCCTCTATTCTGCGCAACTCCAAATGCCCTGAAAATCAACGTGGAATTTTTTGGAAATATATAAAAAATACTGGGCGAAAGAACTGCCAGAGGGGAGCTACCAGGGGCCCACAAGCCTGGTAGCCGCCGCCCCCCTGGTGGTGTCTACAGGGCTTGTGGGCACCCTGGAGGCCGACTGGCCCCCCTCTTTTTCTATATGAAGGGTTTCGTCCAGGAAAAAATCAAGGAGGAGCTTTTTCGTGGATTCTCCGCCGCCACGAGGCGGAACTTGAGCAGAACCAATCTAGAGCTCCGGTAGGACGATCCTGCCGGGGAAACTTCCCTCCCGGAGGGGGAAATCGTCGCCATCGTCATCACCAACACTCCTCTCGTCGGAGGGGAGTCATCTCCATCAACATCTTCATCAGCACCATCTCCTCTCCAAACCCTAGTTCATCTCTTGTAACCAATCTCCGTCTCGCGACTCCGATTTGTACTTGTGAGGTTGCTAGTAGTGTTGATTACTCTTTGTAGTTGATGCTAGTTGGATTACCTTCTGGAAGAGTTTATGTTCAGATCCTTGATGCTACTCATTACACCTCTGATCATGATTATGATTATGCTTTGTGAGTAGTTACTTTTGTTCGTGAGGACATGGGATAAGTCATGCTAATAATAGTCATGTGATTTTGGTATTCGTTCGGTATTTTGATATGCTGTATGTTGTTTTTCCTCTAGTGGTGTTATGTGAATGTCGACTACATAACACTTCACCATATTTGGGCCTAGAGTAATGCATTGGGGAGTAGTACGTAGATGATGGGTTGCTAGAGTGACAGAATCTTAAACCCCAGTCTATGCGTTGCTTCGTAAGGGGCTGATTTGGATCCACTAGTTTAATGCTATGGTTATACGTTGTCTTAATTCTTCTTTCGTAATTGCGGATGCTTGCGAGAGGGGTTAATCATAAGTGGGATGCTTGTCCAAGTAAGGGCAGTACCCAAGCGCCGGTCCACCCACATATCAAACTATCAAAGTAACAAACACGAATCATATGAACATGATGAAACTAGCATGACAGAAATTCCCGTGTGTCCTCGGGAGCGTTTTTCCTCCTATAAGACTTTGTTCAGGCTTGTCCCTTGCTACAAAAGGGATTGGGCCACTTTGTTGCACTTTTCTACTACTTGTTACTTTTCGCTTGCTACGTTTCACCTCACTACACCATCACTTGTTACCGCTACTTTCAGTGCTTGCAGTTGTTTACCTTGCTGAAAACCATTTATCAGAGCCTTCTTCTCCTCGTTGGGTTCGACACTCTTACTTATCGAAAGGACTACGATTGATCCCCTATACTTGTGGGTCATCAAGACTCTTTTCTGGTGCCGTTGCCGGGGAGGGAAGCGCCTTTGGTAAGTGGAATTTGGTAAGGAAACATTTATATAGTGTGCTGAAATTTATTGTCACTTGTCACTATGGAAACTGTTTCTTTGAAGAGTTTGTTCGGGGTATATTCTCCACGAACGGAAGCACGAGGAGTTGTTCCTCAACCTGAGGTACCTACTGAAAATATCTTTTATGAAATTCCTTCAGGTATGCTTGAGAAACTGCTGGCTAATCCTTTTACAGGAGATGGATCTTCACATCCAGACTTGCATCTAATCTATGTAGATGAAGTTTGTGGTTTATTTAAGCTTGCAGGTTTGCCGGAGGATGAGGTAAATAAGAAAATCTTTCCTTTATCTTTGAAGGATAAGGCGTTGACATAGTATAGGCTATGTGATGATACTGGATCATGGGACTACAATCGGTTGAAATTGGAATTTCATCAAAAGTTTTATCATATGCATTTATTACATCGTGATCGGAATTATATTTATAACTTTTGGTCTCGTGACAGGGAAAGCATAGCTCAAGCTTGGGGGAGGCTTAAATCAATACTATATTCATGCCCCAATCATGAGCTCTCGAGATAAATTATCACTCAAAACTTTTATGCTCGGCTTTCTCATGAAGATCGTACCATGCTTGACACTTCTTGTACTGGTTCTTTTATGAAGAAGGATATTGACCACAAGTGGAATTTATTGGAAAGAATCAGACATAACTCTGAAGATTGGGAGCTTGAAGAAGGTAAGGAGTTAGGTATGAATTTCCAGTTTGATTGCGTTAAATCTTTTGTTGAAACAAACACTTCTAGAGATTTTAGCGCTAAGTATGGACTTGACTCTGAGATAGTAGCTTCCCTATGTGAATCTTTTGCTGCTCATGTTGATCTTCCCAAAGAGAAGTGGTTTAAGTATCATACTCCTGTAGAAGTAAACATAGTTAAACCCAATCTAGTTGAAGAGAAAGTCATTGCCTTTAGTGATCCTATTGTTCCTTGTGCCTACGCTGAGAAACCACCTTACCCTGCTAGGAAAAAGGATTATTCTAAAGCTCCAACTGTGATACGTAGGGATTACATTAGACCGCTTGCACCCCCTGAGGAAATTAGAGTTGAACCTAGTGTTGCTATTATCAAAGATCTCTTAGCCGAAGACATAGACGGGCATGTTATCAAATTCTGTGAGGACTCCGCTAGAATTGCTAAACCTCACGCGAAAGACAAATACGGACCTATAGTTGGCCTGCCCGTTGTTTCTATCAAGATAGGAGATCATTGTTATCATGGTTTATGTGATATGGGTGCTAGTGTTAGTGCAATACCCCGGTCCCTTTATGATGAAATAAAAGATGAGATTGCACCTGCTGAGTTAGAACCCATTGATGTCACTATTATGCTAGCTAATAGAGACACTATCTGCCTGTGGGAATTGTGAGAGACGTAGAAGTCCTGTGTGGTAAGACGAAGTATCCTACTGATTTCCTCGTCCTTGCTACTGCACAAGATAGCTTTTGTCCCATCATATTTGGTAGACCCTTCCTCAAAACTGTCAATGCTCATATTGATTGCATTAAACAGACTGTCACTGTTAGTTTTGAGGGTGTGTCTCATGAATTTAACTTCTCCAAGTTTGGAAGGCAACCCCATGAATAAGAGTCGTCTGGTAGGGATGAAATCATTGATCTTGCCTCTATTGTCGTACCTCCTACGGATCCTTTAGAGCAATATCTGCTTGAGCATGAAAATGATATGCATATGGATGAAAGAGATGAGATAGATAAAATTGTTTTAGAACAATATCCTATTCTCAAGAATAATCTGCATGTTGAATTACTTGGGGATCCTCCCCCACCAAAGGGTGATCCTGTGTTCGAGCTAAAACAGTTACCAGATACTCTTAAGTATGCCTACCTTGATGAGAAGGAGATATATCCTGTTATTATTAGTGCTCACCACTCAAATCACGAAGAGAAGAAGTTATTAAAAACTTTGAGGAAGCACCGTGAGGCTATTGGATATACTCTTGATGATCTTAAGGGTATTAGTCCCACTCTATGTCAGCACAAGATTAAAACTGACCCTGATTCTAAACCAGTTGATGATCATCAAAGGAGATTAAATCCTAAGATGAAAGAGGTCATGAGAAAAGAAATATTAAAGCTTCTGGAAGTAGGAATCATTTATCCTGTTGCTCATAGTGATTGGGTAAGTGCAGTACATTGCGTACCTAAGAAGGGAGGTATCACCGTCGTTCCTAATGATAAGAATGAACTAATCCCACAGAGCATTATTACTGGCTATAGGATGGTGATAGACTTCCGGAAACTGAACAAGGCAACCAGGAAAGACCATTATCATTTGTCGTTTATTGACCAAATGCTAGAAAGGCTATCTAAACACACACACTTCTGCTTTCTAGACGGTTATTCAGGTTTCTCGCAAATACCTGTTGCACAATCTGATCAGGAGAAAACAACTTTCACCTGCCCCTTCGGTACCTTTGCTTATAGACCTATGCCTTTTGGCTTATGCAATGCACCTGCCACCTTTCAAAGGTGTATGATGGCTATATTCTCTGACTTTTTTGAAAAGATTGTTGAGGTTTTCATGGATGATTTCTCCGTTTACGGTTCTTCCTTTGACGATTGCCTCAGTAATCTTGATCGAGTCCTACAGAGATGCAAAGACACCAACCTTGTCTTGGACTGGGAGAAGTGCCACTTTATGGTTAATGAAGGCATCGTCTTAGGACACAAAATCTCTGAGAAAGGCATTGAAGTTGATAAGGCTAAGGTTGATGCAATTGCGAAAATGCCTTGCCCCACAGATATTAGAGGTATACGAAGTTTCCTAGGTCATGCTAGTTTCGATAGAAGGTTCATTAAAGACTTCTCTAAGATTTCTAGGCCTCTTACCAACCTCTTGCAGAAGGATGTTCCTTTTGTTTTTGATGAGGATTGTGAGGAAGCTTTCGAAATACTTAAGAAGGCCTTGATAACCGCACCTATTGTTCAACCACCTGATTGGAACTTGCCCTTTGAAATCTTGTGTGATGCTAGTGGTTATGCTGTTGGTGCTGTTCTAGGACAAAGAGTTGACAAGAAGTTGAATGTTATTCACTACGCTAGTAAAACTCGAGACAGTACCCAAAGAAACTATGCCACTACGGAAAAGGAGTTTTTAGCAGTCGTGTTTGCATGTGAAAAGTTCAAATATTATATAGTTGACTCCAAAGTCACTATTCACTCTGATCATGATGCTATTAAGTACCTTATGGAGAAGAAGGACGCTAAGCCTAGGCTAATCAGACGGGTTCTCCTGCTACAAGAATTTGATATGCACGTTGTTGACCGAAAGGGTGCTGATAACCCTGTAGCAGATAACTTGTCCAGGCTAGAGAATGTCCTTGATGACCCACGGCATATTGATGACAGCTTTCCTGATGAGCAACTGAATGTCATCCGAACTTCACATAGTGCACCGTGGTATGCTGATTACGCACACTATATCGTAGCCAAATACATACCACCCAGTTTCACCTACCAGCAAAAGAAGAAATTCTTTGATTTGAGACACTACTTTTGGGATGATCCTCACCTTTAAAAGGAAGGAGTAGATGGTGTTATTAGACGTTGTGTGCCTGAACACGAACAGGGACAGATCCTGCAGAAGTGTCATTCCGAAGCCTACGGAGGACACCATGCTGGAGATGGAACTTCTCATAAGGTATTGCAATCAGGTTTCTATTAGCCCACTCTCTTCAAAGATGCCCGTAATTTTGTCTTGTCTTGTGACGAATGCCAAAGAATAGGTAACATCGGTAAACGTCAGGAAATGCCTATGAACTATTCACTAGTCATTGAACCGTTTGATGTCTGGGGCTTTGATTATATGGGACCCTTCCCAAGTTCCAATGGGTACACTCACATCTTAGTTGCTGTGGATTACGTCACGAAGTGGGTAGAAGCTATCCCCACTCGAAATGCTGATCACCACACCTCTATTAAGATGCTTAAGGAAGTCATTTTCCCAAGATTTGGAGTCCCTAGATATCTGATGACTGATGGCGGTTCACACTTCATTCATGGTGTTTTCCGCAAGATGCTTGCTAAGTATGATGTCAACCATAGAGTTGCATCTCCTTATCATACTCAGTCTAGTGGTCAAGTGGAGTTGAGTAATAGGGAGATCAAACTGATCTTACAAAAGACTGTCAATAGATCTCGAAAGAATTGGTCTAGCAAACTTGACGATGCACTATGGGCTTATAGGACTGCTTATAAGAATCACATGGGCATGTCGCCGTATAAAATGGTTTACGGTAAGGCCTCTCATTTACTTCTTGAGATGGAACACAAAGCTTATTGGACAATCAAAGAGCTCAACTTCGATTTCAAACCTGCCGGTGAGAAGCAGTTGTTTGATATCAGCTCATTAGATGAATGGAGGGCCCAGGCATATGAGAATGCCAAGTTGTTCAAGGAAAAGGTTAAGAGATGGCATGATAAAAGAATACAAAAACGATAGTTCAATGTAGGTGATTATGTCCTGCTATACAATCCTCGCTTAAGATTCTTCGCAGACAAGCTTCTCTCTAAATGGGAAGGTCCTTACGTTGTCGAGGAAGTATATCGTTCTGGTGCCATCAAAATCAATAACACGGAAGGTAATTTTCCTAGAGTGGTAAGTGGGCAAAGAATCAAGTATTATAACTCTGGTACTCCCATAAATGTTGAGACCAATATCATAAATATCATAACTCCAGAGGAGTACATAAGGGATGTTTATGAGCCTGTTTCAGACCATGAAAACGAAGAGGTATGTGTTTTGGTAAGTAATTGGTTCCGGAACTTTTCCAATAGGAAATTTTCTCTGTTTTGGAATTTTTGGAAAAATAGAAAAATAAAAAGCAGTCCGGAGAGCGCACGAGGCGGCCACAAGCTTGGTAGCCTCCACCTACCTCGTGTGCCTCTTGGACTTTGTTTTCTTGTGGAGCACTCCTTCTGGTCTAGAAAAAATTATTATATATACGCCTGAGGGTTTTGATCTCCGTATCGCGCAGTTTTCCTCTGTTTTCATTTTGAGACTGTTTTCTGCCACAGATTTAGAGCAAATATGTCTCAGGAATCTGTTCAGGAGAATAATCTCCCCCAAGTTCATGAAGAAGTAGATGCTGATCTGAAAAGAGTAGAAGTCACGGAAGCCAGGGACAAAGCTAAGGAGAAAACCCAAGCTAGGGAGGAAGTTCAACCTATGTTCAACATTGAAGACGTTGAAGGAGTAGATTTTCTCCAACCCTTCCTCCACGTGTTGTCTCCATCCTTGATTGAACTCTTGAGGTTTTGCGAAACAACTCGTGCTCGCAATATTTCCCTTTCTCGTGAAATTGTTTTGCTGGAAAACCATGTCACGGATCTCAAAGGTATAAATCAAAGATTGATAGCTCTCTTGGAATCAAAGGCAAAGACACCACCACCATCACCACCAAAGGAAGACAACTAAGCATTTGTATGGGCAATCCCCTTGGCTTTTTCCAAGCTTGGGGGAGTTGCCCTGGTATGGTATCACCTTTATATCTTTTCCTTTTACCTTTGTTTTAGTTCTTTCCTTTTCAGTTTTTATTTCTTCTCTTAGTGGAATAAGTCTTTAGTGTTTAGTTTGAGTCTTTTGCCTTGTGTCTCCCCTGTTGTATTCGAGCTCGCGAGCTATATAATAAAGAGTATCTTAGTCAAGGGTTTTGTTTTGTGTCGTGATCAAAAGTATTCAAAGAACGATAGCATGAAAGATCATGAGTTGATCTTATGGAAAGTGATAGCTTCACATATAACAAGTATGATGATTGAAACTTGTTGAGAATAGACCAACATAGACCCGGGTCATTGTTGCAATTAATAAGAAGTAATAAGGAAAGAGAGGTTCACATATAAATATATCATCTTAGACACTTTTTACAATTGTGAGCACTCACCAAACTATTACATGCCTAGAAGTAGATGTTGGACAAGGAAGACAACATAATGAATTGTGTTTGCTTGGTTCCAAACAATGTTATATGCTTAGAGATCCCTTAGCATGTGACGATTGCTTCCACCTCATATTAGCCAAAACTCCCACACCAAGTAGAGATACTACTTGTGCATCCATAAACCTTCAGCCCAGTTTTGCCATGAGAGTCCACGATACCTACCTATGGATTGAATAAGATCCCTCAAGTAAGTTGTCATCGGTGCAGGCAATAAAAATTGCTCTCTAATATGTATGATCTATTAGTGTGTGGAAAATAAGCTTTGTACGAACCTGCGATGAGGAAGACATAAAAGCGACAGACTGCATAATAAAGTTCTTTATCACAGGAGGCAATATAAAGTGACGTTTTCCGCACTAAGAGGACACGCATCCAAACCTCAAAAGCGCATGACAACCTCTGCTTCCCTCTACGAAGGGACTATCTTGTACCTTTACTTTTTTCCCTTGAAAGAGTCATGGTGATCTTCACCAATTCCTTATTTTGCCTTTGTCTTGGCTACCGTCACATGCTAGGGAAAGATGTATATTCATATATCAACTTGGAGATGAGTACTTATGCTTTATTATTGTTGACTTTACCCTTGAGGTAAATGGTTGGGAGGCAAAACTATAAGCCCCTATCTTTATTTGTGTCCAGCTGAAACTTTGATATCATGAGTACCACGTGAGTTGTAACAATTGTGGAAAACAAAAGAGATGATTGAGTATGTGGGTTTGCTTTACAAGCTCTTATTTGACTCTTTCTGATGTTATGATAAATTGCAACTGATTCAACGACTATGGACTGTTGTTGGCTACTTCTCGGTAAGGTGTTTGTTTCATACTTTGCTTTGTGAAGGAATTGCTACTTTCCCATAAGAATCTTTAAGATGTATTGTTGTTCTATGTGTGATCATAATGCCCTAATGTCCGTATTATGTTTTATCGACACCTTCCTCCCTAAACATGTGGACATGTTTATGGATCTTGGTTTTCACTTGAGGACAAGCGAGGTCTAAGCTTGGGGGAGTTGATACATCCATTTTGCATCATGCTTTCATGTTGATATTTTTCGCTTTATGGACTGTTATATTACTTTGTGGTACCATACTTATTCCTTTTCTCTCTTATTTTGCAAGGTTTATTTGAAGAGGGAGAATACCGGCAGTTGGAATTCTGGACTGGAAAAGGAGCAAGTCTGAGTCCTCTATTCTGTGCAACTCCAAATGCCCTGAAAATCAACGTGGAATTTTTTGGGAATATATAAAAAATACTGGGCGAAAGAAGTGCCAGAGGGGCGCTACCAGGGGCCCACAAGCCTGGTAGCCGCCGCCCCCCTGGCGGCGGCTATAGGGCTTTTGGGCACCCTCGCGGCCCACTAGCCCCCTCTTTTGCTATATGAAGGGCTTCGTCCAGGAAAAAATCAAGGAGGAGCTTTTTCGTGGATTCTCCGCCGCCACGAGGCGGAACTTGAGCAAAACCAATCTAGAGCTCTGGCAGGACGATCCTGCCGGGGAAACTTCCCTCTCGGAGGGGAAATCGTCGACATCGTCATCACCAACACTCCTCTCGTCGGAGGGGAGTCATCTCCATCAACATCTTCATCAGCACCATCTCCTCTCCAAACCCTAGTTCATCTCTTGTAACCAATCTCCGTCTCGCGACTCTGATTGGTACTTGTAAGGTTGCTAGTAGTGTTGATTAATCTTTGTAGTTGATGCTAGTTGGATTACTTGGTGGAAGAGTTTATGTTCAGATCCTTGATGCTACTCATTACACCTCTGATGATGATTATGATTATGCTTTGTGAGTAGTTACTTTTGTTCCTGAGGACATGGGATAAGTCATGCTAATAATAGTCATGTGAATTTGGTATTCGTTCGGTATTTTGATATGTTGTATGTTGTTTTTCCTCTAGTGGTGTTATGTGAACATCGACTACATAACACTTCACCATATTTGGGCCTAGAGGAAGGCATTGGGGAGTAGTAAGTAGATGATGGGTTGCTAGAGTGACAGAAGCTTAAACCCCAGTCTATGCGTTGCTTCGTAAGGGGCCGATTTGGATCCACTAGTTTAATGTTATGGTTAGACGTTGTCTTAATTCTTCTTTCGTAGTTGCGGATGCTTGCGAGAGGGGTTAATCATAAGTGGGATGCTTGTCCAAGTAAGGGCAGTACCCAAGCGCCGGTCCACCCACATATCAAACTATCAAAGTAACGAACGCGAATCATATGAACATGATGAAACAAGCATGACAGAAATTCCCGTGTGTCCTCGGGCGCGTTTTTCATCCTATAAGACTTTGTTAGGCTTGTCCCATGCTACAAAAGGGATTGGGCCACTTTGCTGCACCTTGCTACTACTTGTTACTTATTACTTGTCGCTTGCTACATTTCACCTCACTACACCATCACTTGTTACCGCTACTTTCAGTGCTTGCAGTTATTACCTTGCTGAAAACCTTTTATCAGAGCCTTCTTCTCCTCGTTGGGTTCGACACTCTTACTTATCGAAAGGACTACGATTTATCCCCTATACTTGTGGGTCATCAGCTGCCACCTTACCTTGGGCGGGAACGTTTGCGTCTTTTGACCCACGTATGTGAACATGTCGCTAGCATTGAAATGACAGAGAACCCGGGTCGACCTGAGTATTTATAAACCCAGCTGGACCATCCGTACACGGATAGGCGTACGTAACCCAGCAATGCAGGTGTCGGTCATCAACTGCGTGTAGACGAGACACAGCATGCTACAGGGACTCCATTACACCGTGAGACATTATTGTCATCAAGTGCATCTAGACGAGTCATAGCACGCTAGATGGACTCCATTACACCGTGTGACATTCCCTCGAGGGGACAGTCATGGCAGCAAAGAAGGATACATGTCGGTCAATTAATGTGTCCGGAGCAGTAGAAGGCTACCAAGGCTCAGTGGAAGCACAAAGAGGAATTTTCGTGTAAAGTGTACTACTAAAGGCACACAACTAGGTGTCGAATCCCATACATACAGTTGCACGTTACACGTATGCACGACATGCCTGATATGCATAGATACAACAATGGCATCACAACATTTATTTAGAAGGCTCAGAAGAGCCTTGCATAATATGTTCATACATGTAGGGGTCTCATGACCCTACACACAAGTCTTACAAACCATGCGGAAGCGAAAAGTTGTCTGAGTACACACAGGTGAAAGCATAAAAAGGCCCACACCATGACTATATACAACCCTTCCCAAGGGTGCCGGACCGCTGCTGGGATACCAGCTACTCAGCTTCATCGGCATATAGATAAAACCCACTTGAAGGATCGTCGGTGTCTTTTGCAACAATTATTAACAAAACATGAATACGGAAGTACTCAGCAAGTCTTTAAATCAGATCTAACTACTCATGCATATGTATCAACAAAGGGGTTGTGGCGTTCCATGCAGCAATCCAGCTTTGACTCTTGGCTAACCTGTACTACGACTAGTACTACTTTGAATAAGTTTGAGAAAGCGTACACAAGTCCACTAACACCATAACAATATACTACCATGAATTTTCTCCCATCTTCCTACGAGAATGCCATCCACCGTACTCAAACTTGTCTTGATACTTTTATGAGTAACCATTAAAGTTATCTATGAACAACACATGTTTCCAAGTAGTACATATTCGAGGACGTGACTATTCGAGTAGGTTCATAACCCTGCAGGGTTGTACTTCTTCACACACACTCTCGCCTCTTATCGCAACCATCAAGCGGAATCCGAGCGAGGGAGTCGGCCATGACTCTTAACCACACAAGCACCTTATCCAGGTGCATCGCCTATTTGAGACTGAACCCGCACGGAAGTCCGGCCGAAGTTTTCGCTACGGCCTCAAACGATGTGCGCAGCATTCCCAAGCCCATCGATCGGGTGCCACTTGGTACACTGTGTCACTTGCCTAGTGCATCATAGCCAACCCCTAAGGTCAGCGCTATGCACGGCCCCCAGCATAAGCTACAAACACGAGAAACTACTTTCAACTCTTGGACAAAGTATGAGGCGATTAATAAGTCGAGCGAGGTCATATTTCAGGGCCCATCACATGGTAGTATCTAGTCTTGTATCACATACATGGAACTCAATTCCTAAGAGAGGTTACAATGTGACAACTCGCCATGTACTCCTACACAGCTTCTCATTGATACCTTTACAAACCGGGTTCAATATTTAACTCTTTTCACCAAAACACATTCATTTCACTCCAATTCATCACTCAGATGAATCAGATATGACATAACTCTAAGCATAGCAAGCATAGCAAAGTAATGGCACATCATGGCTCAAGAATCTACCAGGTATGCTAGGTTGCTTTGTTTAGCTATTTACCCTGACAATGACAGGTCATGCAGAGGAATAGGTTCAACTATAGAAACAAGTAACAGTTGAAATATTGTGTCCTAATGCAATAAATGGGAGCAGAGTGAGAACATGGATTGTCTCGGAATGTTCAAAAGGGGTGCTTTCCTTGCTGATCAACGGTGGGAAACTCCCCTTCGTTTGGATACTCGTAGGTATACTCTGGAGTAGAGCCTACCACAATACAAATAAAGTAGCTAACAATACACAGCAAGTGCAACAATATGATGCATGATCATGGCATGACAATATGAATTGAATGAGCTAATGCAACTATATTTAGATTTAAATGAAGTTAGTTTGAAGCTCGGGTTCCAATTCAAACTCCACATATGGTATTTCAAATACCTTTTAATTGATTTTACCTTATCAGCATGTACAACTTGCTCTAACATGCATGATAACATAACCAATGGATTCCTTGGATTTTTCTGATAATTTTTCATATATAATTTATTTCAATCTGAGTTACACATTAATTTCTATGAATTTTAGAAATTTTAACAATTTTCTCAGATTTCCAGAATTCTTTTAATATCAAAAAATGAGTTAATGCATCAGCATGACCTGAGCAGGTTAGCTGACCGTTGCTAGGTCAAACCTAACCAGCGGGGTCCACTTGTCATTGGCCCTAGGCTGGTTAGTGTCACTGACATGTGGGACCCGCCTGTCATTGACTCACGGTTAATTTCCGAGTCGATCCCTGCTTTCACCAGTCGCAAGGCCCACTGTGAGTGGATGACTATTCTTTTAATAAGTACTCCTACAATTATTTACTAACGACTTCACTCATCGGGGCCTCGTTGGAGTTTTGTCGGCGACTACCAAACTGCAGTGGCACCTCGCTGGAGTTTTGCGAGCGACGACCAAACTCACAGCGGCACCTCACTGGAATCACGCTACACGAGGCGTCAGGTCGTGCGGAGACCACCAGGAGGCACCCCACACTCGACTGTATGTAGCCAAGGGTCAGGTACGTGGTGCCGGAGTCCTCCCCGGCGTCGAGTTGCGCGGTTGTCGGCGGTTGGGCAGCGTCGGGAACAACGATGCAAAACACAAAACTGATCTAGCTAGCCTTCTATAGCATCTACGCGACCTCACAAGACCAACAGCGACAATAGTTGGACCGGAGGAGCACCCGAACATCGCCGGCAACGAGCTCATACGACGGAGCTCCTCGCATCTCAGAGTAATTCACAGCTGCGGTGCAAAATCAGCCACGGGAAGAGGGGGGACGGGATCCTGGGCTCACGTCGGTAGGAGGGATGTAGAAAGCGGGCTCGGGGATGGCCTGGTTCCACGGCGAGCGGCAGTTCCTTGCCAGCAGCCGAAAGTTGAAGAAGATCTTGGGGTCGATGTTGTGGAGCTCCTAGTGATGCGTGCTACCTCTTGAGCTTGCGTTGGTTTTTCCCTTGAAGAGGAAAGGGTGATGCAGCACAGTAGCAGTAAGTATTTCCCTCAGTTTGAGAACCAAGGTATCAATCCAGTAGGAGTATCAAGGCAAGTCACCAATGTACCTGCGCAAAAACAAACAAACTTGCACCCAACGCTACAAAGGGGTTGTCAATCCCTTCACGATTGATTGCAAGGTGAGATCTGAAGGCGGAAAGTGCAACAAAGTTAAAGTGTAGAGCTGAAAATATGAAGTGAAGTAGACCCGGGGGCCATAGTGTTCACTAGAGGCTTCTCTCATGATAGCAAATATTACGGTGGGTGAACGAATTACTGTCGACCAATTGATAGAACCACGCAAAGTCATGATGATATCTAAGGCAATGATCATACATATAGGCATCACGTCTGAGACAAGTAGACCAATACTTTCTGCATCTACTACTATTACTCCACACATCAACCGCTATCCAGCATGCATCTAGTGTATTGAGTTCATAACAAACAGAGTAACGCCTTAAGCAAGATGACATGATGTAGAGGGATAAATTCATGCAATAGATATAAACCCCATCTTTTTACCCTTGATGGCAACAACACGATGTGTGTTTCGCTACCCCTTCTGTCACTGGGTGAGTACACCGCACGGTATGAATCCAAAACCAAGCACTTCTCCCATTTCAAGAATTATAGATCAAGTTGGCCAAACGAAACCCACAACTCGAAGAGAATTACAAGGATACGAAATCATGCATATAAGAGATCAGAGGAAACTCAAATAACATTCATAGATAATCTGATCATAAGTCCACAATTCATTGGATCTCGACAAACACACCGCAAAAGAAGATTACATCGGATAGATCTCCATGAAGATCATGGAGAACTTTGTATTGAAGATCAAAGAGAGAGAAGAAGCCATCTAGCTAGTAGCTATGGACCCGAAGGTCTGTGGTGAAATACTCACGCATCATCGAAGAGGCAATGGTGTCGATGAAGAAGCCCTCTGTGTCTGAATCCCCCTCCGGCAAGGAACCAGAACGTGCCCCATATTGGATCTTGCGGAGACAGAAGCTTGCGGCGGTGGAAAAGTATTTCCGTGGCTCTCTCCCGTGGTTTCAGATTTTTAGGGAATTTATAGGCGGAAGAGGTAGGGCAAAGGAGCCACGGGGGGACCACAAGCCTACTAGGCGCCTGATACGCCTCCGTCGTATCTACTTTTTCGAACTCTTTTGCCCTTGTTTTGGACTCTAACTTGCATGATTTGAATGGAACTAACCCGGACTAACGCTGTTTTCAGCAGAATTTCCATGGTGTTGTTTTTGTACACAAATAGAAGTTCTCGGAATGTCCTGAAAATTTACGGAGAATTTTTCTGGAATAAAAGAAAAATACCTGCGCAAAGATCCACCGGAGGGAGCGTGCCAGTGGGCCACAAGCCCACAGGCCGCGGCCACCCCCTAGGTCGCGCCGTGAGGGCTTGTGTGGCCCACATGGCACCACCGCCCCCAAACTCAGCACTATTTATTCCGTCTCGCCTGGAAAAAAATAAGAGAGAAGGATTCATCATGTTTTACGATACGGAGGCGCCGCCACCTCCTGTTCTTCATCTGGAGGGCAGATCTGGAGTCCGTTCCGGGCTCCGGAGAGGGAAAATCGTCGCCATCGTCATCATCAACCTTCCTTCATCGACAATTCCATGATGCTCTTCACCGTTCGTGAGTAATCTCATCGTAGGCTTGCTGGATGGTGATGAGTTGGATGAGATCTATCATGTAATCGAGTTAGTTTTGACGGGGATTGATCCCTAGTATCCACTATGTTCTGAGATTGGTGTTGCTACTACTTGGCTATGCTTAATGCTTGTCACTAGGGCCCGAGTGCCATGATTTCAGATCTGAACCTATTATGTTGTCGCCAATATATGTTTGTTTTAGATCCTATCTTGCAAGTTGTAGTCACCTACGATGTGTTATGACCCGGCAACCCCGGAGTGACAATAGCCGGAACCACTCCCGGAGATGACCATAGTATGAGGAGTTCATGTATTCACCACGTGTTAATGTGTTGGTCCGGTTCTTTATTAAAAGGAGAACCTTAATATCCCATAGTTTCCATTAGTACCCCGCTGTCACGGGAGGGATGGACAATAGATGTCATGCAAGTTCTTTTCCCTAAGCATGTATGACTACATACGGAATACATGCCTACATTAGATTGACGAACGGGAGCTAGTTACATATCTCTCCGTGTTATAGTTGTTACATGATGAATCACATCCGTCATACTCATCCATCACCGATCCACTACCTACGAGTCTTTTACTACCGGTCCTTGCTACGTTACTTTGTCCAGGCTTGTCCCTTGCTACAAAAGGGATTGGGCCACTTTGCTACTACTGTTGCTACTGATGTTACTCTGCTACTGTTGTTACTCTGTTTCTACTGATGTTACTCTGCTCCTACTGTTGTTCCTTGCTACTTCGCTGTTACTTGTTGCAAGATACTTTCTCATCTCCATTGTCGGGGAAGAATAGTTCCCCGTCCACGTGCAACTTACTGGCGCCATCGATACAACAGTTAGGAATAGTTTGCCGTCAACAGTTCTGACACTGTTGCTATCATACTACTTTGCTACTAATACTTTGCTTGCAGACACTAATCCTTCAGGTGTCGTTGAATCTGACAAACTCAGCTGCTAATACTTGAGAATATTCTTTCGCTTCCCCTCTGGCGAATCAACAAATTTGGTTTGAATACTCTACCCTCGAAAACTGTTGCGATCCCCTATACTTGAGGGTTATCAGCGCCCCTCCCCCAGGCTACGGCTAGGGGGCTTGTGGCCTCCCCCGGAGTCCTTTGCCTTGGTTTTCAAGTTCCCTGCGTATCTTCTGTTTCGGAAAAAATCTTTCCGGGGGTTTTCCGTTTGGACTCCGTTTAATATTCTTCTCTGAAAAAGGTCAAAAACACAGAAAAAACAGGAACTGGCACCTTGGCACTGAGTTAATAGGTTAGTCCCAAAAAAGATATAAAATTCATACAAAACATCCAAAGTTGACAAGATAGTAGCATGGAACCATCAAAAGTTATAGATACGTTGGAGACGTATCAAGCATCCCCAAGCTTAACTCTTGCTCGTCCTCGAGTAGGGAAGTGATAAAGACTGAATTTTTGATGTGGAATGCTACCTAACACATTTTTCCATTGCAACTTCTTTCATGTAACATGAATGTTCAGATCCGTAAGATTCAAAACAATAGTTTGCTATTGACATGAAAACAATAATACTTCAAGCAAACTAGCAAGGTAATCATGAACTTTCGAAATGACAAGGCCAAAGAAAGTTGTCCCTACAAAATCATATAGTGTGGCTATGCTCCATCATCCCCACACAACGAATTTAAATCATGCACAACCCCGGTATTGGCCAAGTAATTGTTTTTGCACTCTTACTTCCTCAAACTTTTTCAACTCTCACGCAATACATGAGCATGAGCCATGGATATAGCACTATAGGTGGAATAGAGTGTGGTGGAGGTTGTGAGACAAAAAGGAGGAGATGGTCACATCGACTCGGCGTATGAACGGGCTATGGAGATGCCCATCAATAGATATCAATGTGAATGAGTAAGGATTACCATGCAACGGATGCATGAGAGCTATAAGTATGTGAAAGCTCAAAAAGGAGAACTAGTGGGTGTGCACCCAACTTGCTTGCTCACGAAGACCTAGGGCAATTTTGAGGAAGCCCATCATTGGAATATACAAGCCAAGTTATAAAATGAAAATTCCCACTAGTATATGGAAGTGTCAAAACAAGAGACTCTCTATAATGAAGAACATGGTGCTATTTTGAAGCACAAGTGCGGAAAAAGATAGTAGCATTGTCCCTTCTCTCTTTTTCTCTCTCTTTTTTTTTCTTTTTTTTGTTTGGGCTCTTTGGCCTCTTTTCATTTTTTTTGGTGGGCATCTTTGGCCTTTTTTTATTTTCTCACATGGGACAATGCTCTAATAGTGATGATCATCACACTTTTATTTACTCACAACTCAATATTTAGAGCAATGGTGACTCTATAGGAAATGCCTCCGGCAGTGTACCGGGATGTGCAATGATCTAGCTTGGCATGTGACGTTGAAACATCTCGCTACCTATCTTACGATCATGCAATGGCAATATGTAAGTGACGGCACAAGTCATGAGACGGAACGGTGGGAGTTGCATGGTAATATATCTCGGAATGGCTATGAAAATGCCATAATAGGTCGGTATGGTGGCTGTTTTGAGGAAGGTATATGGTGGGTTTGTGAACTGGCGAACGTTGTGCGGCACTAGAGAGTCTAGCAACGGTGGAAGGTGAAAGTGCATCTATACCATGGACTCACATCAGTCATGAAGAACTCATATAATTATTGCGAAAGTTTTATTAGTAATTGAAACAAAGTGCTAAACGCATACTCCTAGGGGAAGGGTTGGTAGGTGTTAACACCATCGCGCGATCCCGACCGCCACACAAAGGATGACAATCAATAATTCAATTATGCTCCGACTTCCTAACATAGCGGTTCACCATACGTGCATGCTACGGGAATCACTAACTTCAACACAAGTATTTCTAGATTCATAACACCCTACTAACATAACTCTAATATTACCATATCCATGTCTCAAAACTAATTGAGAGGAATCAAACTTCTCTTTACTAATCAATGCACATGAATATGGATGTTTTTATTATATCCTCTTTGGACTCCTATCATCTTTAGGACTACTTTCATAGCACAAGCAAATTACCAAGTTACTCAGAGAGAGCACTCTCAAAAAGATATAAGTGAAGATCGAGAGTTTTATTTATCCAAAATATGACACCGCCGTGCTCTAAAAAGATCTAACTGAAGCACTAGAGCAAACTTATCTAGCTCAAAAGATATAAGTGAAGCACATGCGAGCTAAATTGCCTAACTCAAAAGATATAAGTGCAGCACATGCGAGC
Source organism: Hordeum vulgare subsp. vulgare (assembly GCF_904849725.1). Classification (NCBI taxonomy): domain Eukaryota; kingdom Viridiplantae; phylum Streptophyta; class Magnoliopsida; order Poales; family Poaceae; genus Hordeum; species Hordeum vulgare. The sequence continues at coordinate 44,380,898 of NC_058524.1, forward strand.
TCAATGAGTATTCTAGCAAATTCATGATGAGTGCATGTCTCTCTCAAAAGGTGTGCAGCAAGGATGATTGTGACACAACAAAAATAAAATACTCCTATAATACACGACGCTCCAAGAAAAACACATATCATGTGGTGAATAAAAATATAGCTCCAAGTAACATTACCGATGGATTGGAGACGAAAGAGGGGATGCCTTCCCGGGGCATCCCCAAGCTTGGGCTTTTTGGTGTCCTTGAATTTGGCTTGGGATGCCTTGGGCATCCCCAAGCTTGAGCTCTTTCACTCTTTATCCCATTGTCCATGAGAACATCACCCAAAACTTGAAAACTTCAAAACACAAAACTTAAACAGAAACTAGTGATATCATTAGCACAAGAAAACAAACTACCCACTCTTTAGGTACTGTAGCAAACTTGATTTCTATTTACATTGGTGTTATATTACTGCATTCTCACTTTTCAATGGCTACTACCCCCCGATACTATTCATAGTTTCATCAAAATAAGCAATCAACACAACAAAAACAGAATCTGTCAAAAACAGACCAGTCTGTAGCAATCTATATACTTCGTATACTTCTGGTATCTCAAAAATTCTGAACTATTATGACAATTGGGGCAATTGGCATATCGACCAGCAGAAAAAAGAATCAACTCAAATTCTCTTTCTGGATAAGAATGAAAAATAATTTTGTGAGCCCAAAGTTTCTGTCTTTTTTAGCAAGATCAAACAGCCATCACCAAAACTAGTCATAAAGGTTTTACTTGGCACAAACACAAAAAGAAACACAAAAAACACAATCATAACAGAATTATGATGGTGTGGACACAACAAAACAGAAAGCAAAAAAGCAAAGATAAATTCATTGGGTTGCCTCCCAACAAGCGTTATTGTTTAACGCCCTTAGCTAGGCATAAGGCGATAGAATCACGTATCGTCGTCTTTGGTGCTCAAACCATAAGTAGCCCTCATCATGGATTCATAAGACAATTTTATTTCTTTCTAGGAAAATGTTACATGCCCTTCTTTAATGGAAGTTGAAATTTAATATTCCCTTCCTTCATATCGATGACAGCACCAATAGTCCTTAGGAAAGGTCTACCAAGAATGATAGGACATGTCGGATTGCAATCAATATCAAGCACAATGAAATCTACGGGTACAAAGTTCCTATTTGCAATAATAAGAACATCATTGATCCTTCCCATAGGTTTCTTAACAGTAAAATCCGCAAGATGCAAATTAAGAGAGCACTCATCATTCTCATTGAAGCCTAGAACATCACATAAAGACTTTGGAATAGCGAAAACACTAGCACCCAAATCACACAAAGCATTGCATTCATAGTTTTTAATCTTGATTTTGATAGTAGGTTCCCACTCATCATGAAGTTTTCTTGGAATAGAAATTTCCAACTCAAGTTCCTCTTCAAGATATTTCATCATAGCATCGATGATATGATCGGTAAAGGCTTTGTTTTGGCTATAAGTGTGTGGAGAGTTTAGCATGGATTGCATCAAGGAAATACATTCAATCAAAGAGCAACTATCATAGTTGAATTCCTTGAAATCCAAAGTAGTAATTTCATTACTACTCAAAGTTTTGATATCCTCTACTCCACTTTCAATGTTTTCAGAATCAAGATAGATAGACTCTGAATCCTTGGGGCATTTCTCAACCAAAGTGGATTCATATACAGCCCCATCATCATTAGGATTGACATTAGAAAACAAGGATTCAATGGGAGTCACACCAAGCACTTTAAGATCTTTGTGATTCTCATCACGAGAACACGCCTTTTTAAGCCATTCATGTCTAGCACGAATTTGGGCGGTTCTTTATTTACTCTCATTCATGGAAACATGCATAGCTTTTAAAGTTTCATCCATATTGATCTTGGGAGGAGCACATCTCAATTTCAAAGCATCAATATCAAGAGACATTCTACCAACGGTCCTAGTCAAGTCATCAATTTTGAGCAGTTTTTCTTCTATGGATGCATTGAAAATCTTTTGCGAGTTGATAAACTCTTTAATATTACTCTCTAGATCAGAGGGTAATTTATTGTAATTTCCATGAGCATTGTTGTAGGAATTGCCAAAGTTATTAGAGGGATTACTAGGAAAAGGCCTAGGAATTAAGTTTCCTCTATAAGCATTGTTGTTGCCAAAATTATTCCTACCAATAAAATTAAAATCCAAGCTCTCATTTCTACTCTCGATCAAGTAATACAAGGGCATATAATTTGGATCTAAAGGAGCACCTTTACTAGCAAACAATTTCATTAACTCATCCATCTTAGCACTGAAAGAGTTAATTTCTTCTATAGCATGCACTTTTTTAGTAGTAGGTGACCTTTCAGTGTGCCATTGAGAATAGTTTGTCATGATATTGTCTAGGAGTTTTGTGGCTTCTCCTAATGTGATTTCCATGAAAGTTCCACCGGAGGCGAAATCCAAGATATTTCTAGAAGCAAAATTCAAACCAGCATAGAAGATTTGTATAATCATCCAAAGACTCAAGCCATGAGCGGGACAGTTTCTAATCATCAATTTCATTCTCTCCCAAGATTGTGCAACATGTTCATGATCTAGTTGCTTAAAATTCATGATATCATTACGAAGAGAGATAATCTTAGCCGGTGGAAAATACTTGGATATATAAGCATCTTTACACTTGTTCCAAGAATCAATGCTATTTTTGGGTAAAGATGAAAACCAAGTTTTTGCTCGATCTCGCAATGAGAACGGAAATAGCTTAAATTTAATCACATCATTATCCACATCTTTCTTCTTTTGCATATCGCATAACTCAATGAAGGTATTAAGATGGGAAGCGACGTCTTCACTAGGAAGGCCGAAAAAATTCTCTTTCATAACAAGATTCAGCAAGGCAGCATTGATTTCATATGATTCCGCACTAGTGGCGGGAGCAATCGGAGTACTAATAAAATCACTATTATTAGTATTCAAGAAGTCACAAAGTTTGGTGTTTTCAATCATGGTGACTTCAGCAAGCAGACAAGCACACAAGCGAACAGAAAGCAAGCGAAAGAAAAGAGCAAACGAAAAAGGCAAATATTTTTGTAAATTTTTGTTTTTCAGAAGTGGGGGAGAGGAAACAAGAGGCAAAAAAGTAAATGAAAGAGATGAGTTTCATATAGTTACTTGGATAAGCTTCACTTAGAATAATCCCCGGTGCCAGAAATTGACACGTTGAAGGAAGACAATTCTTGACTTGATACTCCCCGGCAACGGTGCCAGAATTTCTTCTTGCTACCTCTTGAGCTTGCGTTGGTTTTTACCTTGAAGAGGAAAGGGTGATGCAGCATAGTAGCAGTAAGTATTACCCTCAGTTTGAGAACCAAGGTATCAATCCAGTAGGAGTATCAAGGCAAGTCACCAATGTACCTGCGCCAAAACAAACAAACTTGCACCCAACGCTATAAAGGGGTTGTCAATCCCTTCATGATTGATTGCAAGGTGAGATCTGAAGGCGGAAAGTGCAACAAAGTGAAAGTGTAGAGCTGAAATATGAAGTGAAGTAGACCCGGGGGCCATAGTGTTCACTAGAGGCTTCTCTCCTGATAGCAAATATTACGGTGGGTGAACGAATTACTGTCGAGCAATTGATAGAACTGCGCAAAGTCATGATGATATCTAAGGCAATGATCATACATATAGGCATCACGTCCGAGACAAGTAGACCGATACTTTCTGCATCTACTACTATTACAGCACACATCGACCGCTATCCAGCATGCATCTAGTGTATTGAGTTCATAACAAACAGAGTACCGCCTTAAGCAAGATGACATGATGTAGAGGGATAAATTCATGCAATAGATATAAACCCCATCTTTTTACCCTTGATGGCAACAACACGATGCGTGCCTCGCTACCCCTTCTGTCAATGGGTGAGGACACCGCACGGTATGAACCCAAAACCAAGCACTTTTCCCATTGCAAGAATTATAGATCAAGTTGGCCAAACAAAACCCACAACTCAAAGAGAATTACAAGGATACGAAATCATGCATATAAGAGATCATAGGAAACTCAAATAACATTCATAGATAATCTGATCATAAATCCACAATTCACCGGATCTTGACAAACACACCGGAAAAGAAGATTACATCAGATAGATCTCCATGAAGATCATGGAGAACTTTGTATTGAAGATCCAAGAGAGAGAAGAAGCCATCAAGCTACTAGCTATGGACCCGATGGTCTGTGGTGAACTACTCACGCATAAGGATAAAAATAGCGCGCTATTTGAAATAGCGCAATCTTCAAAAAAACGCTATGAACGGAATAGCGTGCTATTTTGCAAAATAGCGTGTCACAAAACATTGTTCAGATTTCAGCATATAGCAACACAAATGACAGATTTCAGCAGCTAAAACCGAGGAGGCGGCAAGAGGCGGTAAGAGGAGAGGAGGCTGCGAGCATAGGAGGCGGCAAGAGGCGACCGTCCGTGGCTGGAGGAGACGTGCGAAGCACCGGCAGCCGTCGCTGCCACCATCACTTGATAGGTTTGGTTAGGGATTTAGGGTTCGCTCGGTAGGTCTGGTCGTCGCTGGTTAGGGTTACTGGACCGGAAAGCCCAAAAGAATAGTGGGTTGATGAAAAATTCATCTGAAGAAAATAGCGCGCGTCGAAAAAATAGCACCGATACGGGCTATAGAGTGAAATTACCGTATTTAGCGCGAGTAGCGTCGTAGCGAGTGAAATATGCATAGCGTAGCGTTTAGTTTTCAAATACGCTATTAGCACGCTATAGCGGCGTTTTAACGCGCTATTTTTTTCCTTGCTCACGCATCATCGGAGAGGCAATGGTGTTGACGAAGAAGCCCTCCGTGTCCGAATACCCCCCTCCGGCAGGGCACCAGAACGTGCCCCAGATGGGATCTTGCGGAGACAAAAGCTTGTGGCGGCAGAAAAGTATTTTCATGGCTCTCTCCCGTGGTTTCAGATTTTTAGGGAATATATAGGCGGAAGACGTAGGGCAAAGGAGCCACGGGGGGCCCACAAGCCTGCTAGCCCCCCCCCCAAGGCCGTGGCTAGGGGGCTTGTGGCCTTCCCCGGAGTCCTTTGCCTTGGTTCTCAAGTTCCCTAAGTATCTTCTGTTCTGGAGAAAATCTTTCCGGAGGTTTTATTCCGTTTGGACTCCATTTAATATTCTTCTCTGAAAAAGGTCAAAACACGGAAAAAACAGGAACTCGCACTTGGCACTAAGTTAATAGGTTAGTCCCAAAACAGATATAAAATGCATACAAAACATCCAAAGTTTACAAGATAGTAGCATGGAACCATAAAAAATTATAGATACGTTGGAGACGTATCAATGCGTGGCTCAATGGGGGCGTGCATCAGGTCGAGGTAGAGCTCAGGGCGAGGTAGCACGCGAGGGGGAGGCACTAGCTAGGCGGGCGACGGCGGCGATCTCGAGCAGCAGGCGGCCATGGCGACAGAGAGAGGGAGATAGAAGAGGGCGGAAATGGGGGTGGGATCGATCTAGACGGCAGCGGGGTGGTTATCCCCGACGTCGCGCTGGCTGGGGCGAGCCAGGCAGGGAAGTAGTTGCGTGCCGGCAGGAGCGTGCGCCATGGCTAGCTTGTCGTGTCCCTTCTAGCACGAGGAAGAAGATGGCCTTGCCCGTGGAGGGCTGGGCTGGGCTGGCCAGTTGAGCAACAGGTAAGCACCTCTCTCTCTCTCTCTTCTATTTTTGTTCTTTTTCTAATTAAATAGCTTTATTTTATTTATTTGGGCAAAAACCCTAATGTAAAAAACCATGAAATTAATTATGGAATATAAATTGAATATTTCCAAGATCCACAAAAGTTTCAGCATTTTTGAAACAACTAATATAATTATAGTCAATGTGATTTACAACAACTTTTTGGATTATTTAAATTGCCCAAATTGTTGTGAAAACAAAATGCACCTCTAATATGTGGTTGCCAACATTTATTCGACACGGTGGACATTTTTAAGGCCATTTTTGATTCATTGAAAATCACAAGTTTTTGGATTGGTTTATCAAATGAAGTACTAGGGTTTGTTAGTCCCCATTTTATGTTTAAAACAAATTTAAATATGATACATCACTCTAGCTAGCACAAAGCAAAGGAAGAAACTAGGGATGTGATAACTCACCCCCACTCAAAAGAATCTCGTCTCGAGATTTAGAAGTCGTCGAGAAGACCGCGGGGTACTCTAGTTGGAGATGGTCCTCCCTTTTCCAAGTTGATTCTTTTTCATAATGATTTGACCACTGAACCTTGAGAAACTTGATGTTTCGAAGTTGAGTGGTACTCTCAGCTTGATCAAGAATACGAATAGGGTATTCTCGATAAGTAAGGTTATCCTAGAGATCAAGCGTTTCATGGTCCACTTCGCGGATAGGACCCGACAAGCAACGCCTGAGTTGCGAGACATGGAAGACATCATGGACCTTGGAAAGATGTGGCGGTAGTTCCAACTAGTAGGCAACCTCTCCCTGTTTGGCAATAACGCGAAAGGTGCCAATGTAACAAGGAGACAACTTGCCCTTGATACCGAATCGATGGGTGCCCTTCACAAGTGCAACCCTAAGGTAAGCCTTCTCGTCAACTTCATAGGTCATAGCCTTATGATGGCGATCATATTGGCTCTTTTGACGAGATTGGGTTGTTTTCAACTTTTCACAAATAATGCGAACTTGCTCTTCTGCCTCCTGAATCATATCCGGACCAGAGAGTTGCCTCTCTCTAGTATCTGACCAGTTAAGAGGTGTTCGATACCTTCGTCCATAGAGAACTTCAAAAGGAGCCTTGCCCAAGCTTGATTGATAACTATTGTTATAAGCAAATTCAGCAAACGGAAGGCATTTCTCCCAATTCATGCCGAAAGATATAACACAAGCTCTGAGCATATCTTCCATGATTTTATTCACTCGTTCTACTTGACCACTTGACTCCGGATGAAAGAAGTGCTAAGGAGAGATGAGTCCCCATAGCATTTTGGAAGCTTTCCCAGAAACGAGAAGTAAAGATACTTCCACGATCTGAGTTAATCTCCAAAGTAATACCATGAAGAAACACTATTCGGGAAATGTATCCTCCGCTAGCTGGCTGACGTGAGCTGTGCTTCCTTGGCAATGGCTCCAGAAAAGGGTTGATCCTGCAATCTCTGGCATTAGCTAGACGAATGCTTATGACAACGAACCTTCTCCTGCAACGGCACCAGAAGAATGCTGCTAGCACTCCCTGGCAATGAAACTGGAAGAATGTTGTTGATGGCCCACCAGCGCGTGGGTTCGCAGCAGTTTTCGAGGGTAGAGTATTCGACCCAATTTGTTAATAAGCCCGTCAGGAGGTGAGAGTATACTCTCAAGTATTAGCAGCTGAATTTGTCAGATTCAACCACACCTAAAAGATTAGTATCTGCAAGCACAGTAGTAACAGCAAAGTAGCGAGTAACGACCGTGTAACGAGCAATAGTAGTGTCAAGGAACAGCAGTAGTGACAGCAGTAGCAAGTAGCAACAGTAGCAAGCGATAGTAGTAGCAATAGTAGCAGCAGAGCAAAACAAGTAACAGCAGTAGAAACAGTAGTAGCAGCAGCAGTAGAGCAAGACAAGTAACAGCAGTAGCAACAGTAGGACAAACTCGTAGGCAATGGGTCGGTGATTTGTCTGGATGATATTCTTCATGCAACAGCTATAACACGGAGAGATATGTGGATAACTCCCGTTCGTCAATGTGATGTAGGCATGCATTCCGTGTGTCGTCATACGTGCTTAGGGAAAAGAACTTGCATGACATCTATTGTCCATCCCTCCCGTGGCAGCGGGGTCCAAAAGGAAACTACGGGATATTAAGGTTCTCCTTTTAATAAAGAACCGGACTAACGCATTAGCACTTGGTGAACACATGAACTCCTCAAACTATGATCATCACCGGGAGTGGTTCCGGTTATTGTCACTCCGGGGTTGCCGGATCATAACACATAGTAGGTAACTACAACTTGCAAGACCGGATCTAAAACACACATATATTGGTGACAACATAATAATTTCAGATCTGAAATCATGGCACTCGGGCCCTAGTGACAAGCATTAAGCATGGCAAAGTAGTAGCAACATCAAATCTCAGTACATAGTGGATACTAGGGATCAATCCCCATCAAAACTAACTCGATTACATGATAGATCCCATCCTACTCATCACTGCCCAGCGAGCCTACGAATAGATTACTCACGAACGACGAAGAGCTTCATGGAATTGGAGAGGGAAGAAGGTTGATGATGACGATGGCGAACATTTCCCCTCTCCGGAGCCCAAGACGGACTCCGGTTTTTCTCTCCAGATGAAGAACAGGAGGTGGTGGCGCCTCCGTATCGAAAACGCGACGAAAACTTCTCTTTTTATTTTTTCTGGGACGAAAGGCAACTTATAGAGCTGGAGTTGGGGGCGGCAGGTGCCTGTGGCCCCCACAAGCCTTCCCACCACCACCAGGGGGTGGTGGCAGAGCAGGGGCTTGTGGCCCACTGGCCCACCCCCTGAGGTGGAACTTGGCGCAGATATTTTTGATATTTTCCAAAACTGCTCCTCGTAAATTTTCAGGACGTTTGAACAATTTTGATTTCTGCACAAAAATAACACCAAGGAAATTCTGCTGAAAACAGCGTCAGTCCAGGTTAGTTCCATTCAAATCATGCAAATTATAGTCCAAAACAAGGGCAAAAGAGTTTGGAAAAGTAGATACGTTGGAGACGTATCAACTCCCCGAAGCTTAAAACCTTGCTTGTCCTCAAGCAACTCAGTTGACAAACTGAGAGAGAAAGAAAAACTTTGACAAACTCTGTTTGATCTTGTTGTTGCAACTATGTCTAACTCATAACCAGAATTTCAGCGAGATCACAAGTTAACCACATAAGCAAATGACACAAAGGTCTCACGGTAAACTAATCTCAATGGCATAATCAGCTAACGAGCAAATAATAATGAGTTTCAAATACCAACACTTCAATCAAAGCAAGCATGAAGCAATATGAGTAGGTGGTATCTCGCTAGCTCTTTCTGAGACTGCAAAACATAAATGCAGAGCACTTTCAAAGATCAAGGGCTCACTAAACATTGTAATTCATAGCAACGAAGATCCAGTCATAGTCATACTCAATATCAATCAAAAGAAAAGCATAAAAATGACAGAGGTGCTCTCTAATTGGTGCTTATATAAGAGGAGGATAACTCAACAGGAAAATAAATAGACAAGCCCTTCGCAGAGGGAAGCATTGATTTGCAGAGGTGCCAGAGCTCAAGCTTTGAAAACAGAGATAATAATTTTGGGTGGCATGCTTTCATTGTCAACGCAATGACCAAGAGTTCTCAATATCTTACATGCTACTCATGCTATAGGCGGTTCCCAAACATAAAAGTAAAGTTTTAACTCCCCCACCACCAATCAATCACACTCCGCGGCTAGCCGAATCCTCGGGTACCGTCCATACTAACATCAATCCGGGGGGGGGGGGGGTCTTGTTTTATAGGTATGTTTTCAATTTAAGCATGGAACTAGGCATCCCAAATATCGGCCCCTTTCTCGTGAAGGACTGTGAATAAACACATGTCGAGGATAACACTCCTAGCATGGAAGATACCAATAGCCCTCTGTCACCACATGAGCGGTTCAGGCATGCAAAACAGATTTATTTCTTGAAGGTTTAGAGAATGGCACATGCAAATTTACTTGGAACGGCATGTAGATACCGCAAATAGGTAGGTATGGTGGATTCTCATGGAAAAACTTTTGGGTTTATGGAAGTGGATGCACAAGCAATATTCCGCTTAGCACAAGTGAAGGCTAGCAAAAGACTGGGAAGCGACCAACTAGAGAGCGACAACAGTCATCAAGATGCAATGAGTTTGACTAACATTGAATGCAAGCATGAACAGGATATAAATCACCATGAATACGAACATCATAGAGGCTATGTTGATTTTGTTTCAACTACATGCATGAACATGCGCCAAGTCAATCCGCTTGAAACATTCAAAGGAGAATATCATCCTATCATACTACATCATAGTCATCTCAAAATATATGTTGGCATTCAAGACAAACCATTATAAGCTCTCAGCTAAATAAGCATGGCATCAGAAACTATGATCTCTAAGTTGTCATTGCAAATATGGTTCTCTCACAACAAAGCTAAATCTGGGCCCACAAGCTAGTCATATTTACAAAAACAAAATAGATAGAGTTCATACCAGCTTTTCAGTCTCAGTCACTTCATCATATATCATCATTGTTGCCTTTCATTTGCACAATCGAAGGATGAAAACGATAATAAGCGCATTGGACTAAGCTGAATCTGCAGGCAAACACAAAGGAGAAGACAAAATAATATGGCTCTTTCAAATCTAAACAGGTAAGCATGCAAGAACCAATAAACATTGTAACCAATATCTTCTACCTTGACACAAAGAAAAACAAAACTATTTACACGGGAAAGCTCCCAACAAGCAAAACAAGAAAGAAAAATCTTTTTGGGTTTTCTCAAAAGGACACAAAACAAGAAAACAAGAAAATGAAAATAAACTAGCATGTATAATACAGTGGCAAAGTGTAAACACCGGCTAACAAAGCGAAAGCATAAGCATGGATGTAAAGTCGGTGAGAACACGTACTCCCCCAAGATTAGGCTTTTGGCCTAGCTTGGTCTACTCCCAAGGTGGGAAATAACCAGCTCCAGGATACTCCAGAGCAGACTGCGGATGCCACTGCTGTGTGAGCTCCTCTCGCTCCCATGGATAAGCTGGTGTCTGGTACTCGACTGGAGGCTCGGGCACGGGCGCCTGTGGTTGGGCCAAGCCCCAATATGCGTAGATGTCTGCGGGCATAATAGTGTACCTGCCTGCATGAAGATCAAACAAAGAAGGAGCAGGCAAAGTAATAGTCTCTCGAGTACCCTGACTAAACACCAGGTTATAAATCATCCGTCTAGTAGCATCTCTATCCAGAAAATCATGGCGAACCATGCTATCATAATCCAGATATCTCTCAGGGAGAAGCATCTCTCCTTCCTCTCCTAGTCTAATCAGTATCTCAAAGTGTCTCGCAAGACGGGTAGCATAGATACCTCCATAGACAACACCTTTAGAACGGTTCAGGTTCAACCGTTGAGCTACTATAGCACCCAAGCTATAAGTCTTATCGTTATAAAGGCCTTCGCGCAAAACCGCAAGGTCTGGAGAACTAAGTGATCCAGCCTCCCCACGGCCAATCAAACATTTTCCCACAAATAGTGAGAAGTACCGAAGCACAGGAAAATGTATGCTAGCAATTCTAGCGCGAGACACTCCTCTCTCCTCTCCAACAGCAATAGAACCAATGAAATCCTCTAAGTCCCGTGGACGAGGGTCACGGATATCCCCAACATAAGGTAATTTGCATACATTGCAAAAGTCCTGCAGCGTCATGCACTGGGGAACATCGTATATCACACTACTAGGAAAAGGCTTGCTAATGGCGCACCTATTTTGGCTACTAATGGCGCACTATAGGTGCTCCACTAGCATCACGCCATTAGATTTTTTTACTAATGGCGCACCACAAGTGCGCCATTAGTATCTGGTATACTAATGGCGCACCAGGCAGTGCGCCATTAGTATTTCTCACGGTGCGCCATTAGTATGCCTCCCAGGTGCGCCATTAGTATGCCTCTCAGGTGCGCCATTAGTATGCCTCCCAGGTGCGCCATTAGTATGCTTCTCAGGTGCGCCATTAGTATGCCTCCCAGGTGCGCCATTAGTATGCCTTCGAGGTGCGCCATTAGTATGCCTCCTAGGTGCGCCATTAGTATGCCTCCCAGGTGCGCCATTAGTATGCCTCCCAGGTGCGCCATTAGTATAGCCCATGGTGCTCCATTAGTATCTGGTATTCTAGCATATATATGTTTTGTTTCAAAACCACAAATTCAACAGCACATAACATATATGTATAATACATAATATGTGCCTAATAGTTTTACTGATCCACAACACATAACATATATGCAAAGTTGCATAACAAATTTCATGATCCATATATCAAAATTCCATAGCATCCATATATACATATAGTTCCATAGCATCCATACATCCAAAATTCCATAGCATCCATATATGACGTCCTAGAAATGGCCTTCTCCCTGTTACCCTGCTTTGACTCTACACTCTCATCCCTACTTGAGGAAGAGCAAAACGTATGTCCTAATACCAAGCTCATTCCCCGAATCAATGAGACACTTGCAGCACCAGGATACTATCAAGCTGCTAATGGAGAGGTCAGCATAGAGCAATTTGGCCAACCACGGCTTCCCCAGAGCATAGATGAACCCTTGCTGGCAATGCAAATGAGCAGCACTGCGCCTATCTCGATGCCTCTTGCTCCAGGGTGTGATGAAGAGTGCCTCACGACGGCACTAACCAGAGGTTACATGAGCCTGGATAGTGCCCTGTATCCACAAACAGGAGCAATGATCCCGAGTTACAACACAGAGGCATCAAAATTAGGATTCTTCAATGGTAGTGGTGGTAATAGCAATGGTATGGTGGTGTTAGATATGAATGGCATCGGTGAGTATCAGAGGATGATAGAAGGTGAAGGACTGACCAGAACATATAGCGACACAGATTCCATGCAAGGGGGCTATAGCAACACTATAGAGACTCAGGTAACATCCGGAACCTAACATTTAAGTAATATCATGTTGCTTAATTACAGTAGTGCCAAACTTCCATGCAGCACTGGTAAAAGAAACATGCTCAACTATAAAATTAGCTTACAAATGTTACTTATTTGAAATCTCTTTGACTTAAACAACTATAGCTACAAGTATAATTATACCATTGAATCATGGATATGATCACCACAACTGCACAAACTAAAGTATGCGTTCTGTTTTCAGTTGTGCAACCATAATCCATAGTTTTCCCTTGATCCTAGTAAAATAAGGCTACAACTTTACAAGTTCTTTCATTGGAGAAGTGCTTTTAGTTCAAGTTATTGTAGACCTGGTGTGTTGCATCAATCTGTTCTCACTTGATGACATTCTTACAGTGAGTGTGATAGTTAGAGTCTCCAGAGAAGTGATTTGTAAATAGAATTGTGTCCTTGTCAAAATAGACAGTATCAAGAATTACCCAAACTATTTGTCATTCTAAGGTCTCCCTACTTGGTGTACATAATAACAACTAGCAGGCAGTAGGCGCGGCGACACGTCGCGCCCGTGGTTGAGTCCATGCATATTTGTGTGTTGTTTTTTCTTTGAAGTAGGAGAAGGGGTGGTAGTGGTATTAAGGGCGCGCAAGCAGGCCGCGTAGTAAATCCATTGTCCAATTAAAACTAAGTCATGTGCATACATGACTGTACTATATAAATTAAGCTGGAAAATAAAACAGGTGTGACCCAAAGAATTATTCTTACGTCCAACAAATTGTGACTCTGTCTCGCCATGATGACCCACAAGGTACCGACATTAGCTCATTGATGCATACAACATGAATTAGATTTATAAAAAGCACATTGTAATGTAAATATGTATGAATGATGAAAAGTATAACTTCATTGTTACTCCTATATCTGTGATGAAGATTCTTAAAAGATAACAATGATCTATATATCATGAGTATTATAACATTAGATATTTATTTGGAGTGGCATACTAAGAGTTTACATTTCTCATTTGTTTAAGTTAGCTTTAAATAAAGGAATGCATTGCAAGAGCATACGTCGTTTTAATCTCTTTGGACGAAGATCGGTGCTAGTTGTGCTAAGTGCTAGTTGTGCTATCAACATATTTCTTCAACCCTTGTTTGTTCAGTGTGCGGTTTATATTTTTGTCTAGTGCAAAGTACTGACAGTGCTATAAAACCAATTAAATAGAGTGTATACTACACGGGAACATAAAAATGTGAATTGGTGGAGAAAAATGATCTAAATGAAAAAGGAGGAATGAGAATAGCTGACATACCCGCATATCACAAACATGCTGAGTTGAACCAACAAAACCAATTTTCAGCCTAATTTAAGCAAAAAAAAACTCAATTGCCCTATGTGAGCATGATGAAGCAGAGAGGCAAAAGCAATCTATATGATATTGTTTTGTGATTGCTATCTTGGCATACATTACATATGGGTGTGTAACTTTTAGTATTAAATTGGTGCTGAAATGGTGCTATATAATGTTTGTGTAAGTGTTGCAAAAACTGATGATATTTTCTTTCTCTTCTACGAATACAACAATTTTCTGTATGCATACAATGGGCACAGTTAATCCATCATAGAAAAGTTTTCTTCTGCTAAACTGAGATCCAAAATATGATTAATAAGTTATAGGCAAGAGCAGAGGAGCCAGAAAATCATTTATTTGGGTACTAACATTCTAGAACAAAGTGAACTGATATGGCAAAAGTTTTTCCTCTGCTACACTTAACAAAATACAGCAAAATAGCAGATAGGTAGATGCATTGAGCAGAGTGTATCTCCATCGCATATCGCTCGACCTTTTTAGAGCTAAATACAATAGTAGATTTAAATAATATAACTGATGGAGTGAGCGTAGCCACCAAAATGGTTGGTCTTCAGTTAGGATCTCCGTAGCAGCATTCTAAAAACAGAATTAGTTAGAGAAAAGACACAACATAGAAATTTTGAACAAAAAACAATTAATCCAGTGGAAGTTTTCTCTGCCAAGAAACTTATTCTTAATTACCTATAAAAAAAGGAGTTTGTGTTAATTTATTAGCTCGGTGTTAAGTTTCGTCGGCATGGTGAGACACATTATATAGTATATCATCTAAGGAACAAAACTGATTTCATCATATAGCATCATACTAGTCATCTTGACACTATGAATGGCTTTGATTTCTTTCTGATTATAAGTTTGCATACCCTATGAAAACCCCACAAATTATGATGTGCAAGAAATAAAAAGTAGATATCACTTTCTACAAAAAAGCAAGTTGATAAAACACTTGCCCAAGCAAGAGGAAGCAAAGTTGTTGTTGACGCGCCGGAGTACGTGAAGTTGGAACAAAAAGGGTATGCTCAGTATACAATAGACTTGCAAATTTAGAAGTACAAAGCTAAAAAACTCATCACCTCGTGCTGTTGTTGCTGGATTGTCGTGCTTCAACTGAGCACGCACATAAATTAGTTATCTCTCACATGCACATTTTCCATGGAGGTAGAGCTATGGGCTGCCATCCCCGTGTGCATGATGATGTTGTGCGCATTGTACAGCCGTGCATGGTGATCTTTATCAACTAAAATCATCTTAATAGTTCTCACACTCCAGCAACTTAGGTTATATGGCTCATCCGTTCTTCAAGATAAACGCCGCCACATAGAATGGGGAACACTGATTGTTGGGGTTGTCCTGCACACACAAAAGTGTCCTAATTGGATCACAAACCAGCTGAGGGCTTCTTGTGTACCTTTTCTTAAAAGTAGAATGATGCAAGAATATGAACCATGATCAATGAAAAAAGACAGAATTTGTTATGCTATTTCTCTACGGTTGTAGTTGTAAGCCAGGTATTTCTACATGTTAGAACATGCTTGGATACAGAAAATTCGAAGAAAACTTGCATAAACCGGCCTACTTCTGCATAGGGAAAATGATTTTATATGATATATTGACATTACAAATATTAAATACGTAGAAAAATAAACATCATATGGCCCATACATATTTCTTTTAGAGATTGGCTTCTGGCACATTGCCCATAAATAGCAAAGATCAATCTGATGTAATTCAAAAGACGATCTGAAATAGATAAAAAAATCATATTGTTTATAGGCAAGGAGAATTGTTTTTTAGCAGATTTCTCCATTTCTAGGTCCTCATGAAAGAGCCAGGAAAATGTGCAGGATAGGTGGAGCATAAGAGGTGTCAAAATATGGAGAAGCTGCTGCTGAAAGAGGTCTGCATTTGCACATGAGGAAGATGCTAGGGGACGATGAGGACTCACCGCATCCTTCAATCCTCTAGGCTCAGAACAATTGGACAGACAACTCAAGTGAACTAGCAGCAAGGGAACACAAATTTTCACATCATCATCTTCCACCTCCTACCAATCCTCATCGTCCCGTCCTTCATCCTGCAAAATGGCAGAGCATTACTTGTAAAAAGTTCTTTCCAGCCCCAGCACAAATGGGGTGCCCGAGATCCTACAGCCAAGAACTCTAAATCCCCACCAGCTGGGCACAAGAAACATGCCAACAACGGCATAAAGAAAACCCAGACGCGCCAAATCTCACAAGACGAGCGAGATTTTGGAGAAAAGATCGCCGAGCAATCATCACCCAAGGTACTGGGAATTCACCGTATCCTTGTTGGCGGGACGCGGCGAAGGTCCTGGCGGCTGAGGCGGGGGCGCCAAGGTGGGAGGCGCCGAAGCATCGAGAGATGGCTACAAGTAATGGAGCGGAGGGTGCGGTCGATGTTCTCGTGGGCGGTGCGGACAACGTGGGTGTGGAGCTGGATGGGGCGCATGGCAGCGTCGAGCGCGGAGAGGCGGCTATCGAAGGAGCCGAGGATGGAGACGACGGCGTCTGTGGCCGCCTCGCTCCGGCCCAGCGATTCCCGCAGCAGCGCTCCTCCTCCGTGACCCTCCATCCCGCTGCCCGAGGACGGATGCTCCTCCTCCTCCTGGAGATCTTGGGCCGGAGAGGCGGGGCGAATCTGGGGGACGGGATCCGGGGCTGCGCGCTGGCTGCGCGCAGGCACAGCGGAGCGGGGGGGTCTGGGGGACGGGATCCGGGGCAGGCACTGTCGGTTAGCAATGGCGCACCCCGGAGCGGTGCGCCATTAGATTTTTTTGATAGCAATGGCGCATCCCCATGCAATGCGCCATTAGTAAATATTTTTTATATAGCAATGGCGCATTTCACACAGGTGGGCCATTAGTAATCGTTTTTTTTGGATAGCAATGGCGCACCCCAAAGAGGTGCGCCATTAGTAATATTATTATTTTTTGGATAGCAATGGCGCTCGGGGGGGAGGGAGGGGGTGGGTGGTGCGCTCGACGGATTCTGTTCGGGGGAACCGAGCGAGGAGACAGGGGAGGGTGGGGGGGGTCATCGGCGACGGTGGAGCGGGGGAGGGTGCGGGGGGTCGTCGGCGGCGGTGGAGCAGGGGAGGGTGCGGGGGGTCGTCGGCGACGGTGGAGCGGGGGAGGGTGCGGGGGGTCGGCGGCGGCGGTGGAGCGGGCCTGGGAGGGTGCGGGGGTCGGCGGCGGCAGTGGAGCGGGGAGGGTGCGGGGGGTCGGCGGCGGCTGTGGAGCGGGGGAGGGTGCGGGGGGTCGGCGGCGGCGGTGGAGCGGTGGCCATTAGTAGTTGTGCAAAAAAAATATAGTAGTGGCGCACCACCTACAAATGCGCCATTAGTAACCCTGGTTACTAATGGCGCACCAGCTGGTGGTGCGCCATTAGTAGTTTTGCAAACAAAAAATTTTTATAGTAATGGCGCACCACCTACAGATGCGCCATTAGTAACCCTGGTTACTAATGGCGCACCAGCTGGTGGTGCGCCATTAGTAGTTTTGCAAAAAAAATATAGTAGTGGCGCACCGAGTGTGTGGTGTGCCATTAGTATCCATCACACTAATCGCACACCTGCACATGGTGCGGCACTACTATATAGTAGTGGCGCACTACTTGTCTAGTGCGCCATTAGTGTCTATATCATCTATAGCCCTTTTCCTAGTAGTGTCATGAACTCAACCATGGGAGGATTCTTCCTCGGATAAAAGTTGAAGCTTTGAACGAAAATATTGGTGAGGAGGAGATATTGTGAGCACTTATCTTCAACGAACGCAGTAAGACTTGCGTTCTCCACCAAGTAATAAAAGTCTTCATAAAGTCCGGCGGCGCGCAAAAATTCATCACTTGGACACTCGCACGCTCGAACTTCTCTGACTCGAGGGACTACGTACTTCGGGTGGTTCTTCTCATCCTCCTTGTGGTTACGGCTTGAAGAGCCTCTCAAGAACCTCCTCATCTTTTCCTTTTTCTAGCTCTGAAAAATTCTGAAATTTTTAGAGACTTCGAAAGAAAAGTGAATAAGGATTAACCCAACTTGTAGCAACTACTCCTACTAGTGCCTAGAGACCGTATCACGCGCTAAAACTACTTGGGACCAGCTAAAATCAACTTTTCTAGCTCAAGAACAGGGTCACCAAGGTAGCAACAATTCGCGAAGGATAAAGCACTAGAACAAAAACTAATTGGACCAATGGAGGAGTCACTTACCAAGGAGTAATTTCCCCAAAACAGTTCGGAGAATGGTGCTTTGAGCAAGGAGATCGAAAATCACAGTCAAATGAGCAAGAACACGGGTTTGAGCTGCGAAACAATTTTTTCTGGAGGTGGAAAAAGAGGCTGGGAGCTGGAATGAGTGGAGGGGATGCCTGTGGGCCCCACAAGCTTGCACCCCGCTACCACGGGGTAGGTGGAGGTGGGGGGCTTGTGGCCCACTGGTCAGGCCCCCTGACCAGCTCTCAGGCCCAGAAATTTTCAAAAATTCCAGAAAAAATCATACTAAATTTTCAGGACTATCGGAGAACCTTTATTTTCGAGGTATTTTTCTCCGGGACGCGAGAACAGAAAACAGGAAAAGCTAAACTAATTCTATCATTTTTCTTCTAAGCAACAGAAAAGGAAAACTCAAAATAGAGGTATGTGACTCTTTGATTCATCTGTTTCATGGTCATCGGAAGAAATTCGTCAATGGGGTTGATCAAGTCCTTATGACAAAACCTTCTCGAACCGCAAGAGAGAATAGAGAATTTTCGAATAGCCACTAAGTCACCTCAATGGGGATATGTATCTCCCCAACAAGCAAATCATACTTCTTGACACGAGGAATAGGGCATTCAAAGCTCCCAATAAGAATCGATGAAGTCTTTTCGATAGCATTGATGCAATGTACTGGATATCGTTTCTTCGGAAAGTGCACTGTGTGCTCATTACCGTTGACATTGAAAGTGACATTGCCTTTGTTGCAATCTATAACAGCCCCTGCGGTGTTTAAAAAGGGTCTTCCGAGGATGATATCCATGGCACCGTCCTCGGGAATATCCAAGATAACAAAGTCTGTTAAGATAGTGGTGTTAGCAACCACAACAGGCACATCCTCGCGAACGCTGATAGGGAAAGAAGTGGATTTGTTGGCCATTTGCAGAGAAATTTCAGTGGTGTCAACTTATCCAACTCAAGTCTACGATAAAGAGAGAGTGGCATAACACTAACACCGGCTCCAAGGTCACATAAGGCAGTTCTTACGTAGTTTCCTTTAATGGAGCAAGGTATAGTGGGCACTCCGGGATCACCAAGTTTCTTAGGAGTTCCACCTTTGAAAGTGTAATTGGCAAGCATGGTGGAGATCTCAAGATCTGGTATCTTTCGTTTATTAGTCACGATATCTTTCATGTACTTGGCATACGGAGACATCTTGAGCATATCTGTTAACCGCATCTGTAGAAAGACGGGTCTTATCATCTCAACGAAGCGCTCAAAATCCTCATCATCCTTTTTCTTGGATGGCTTAGGAGGAAAGGGCTTAGGTCTCTGAACCCATGGCTCTCTTTCTTTACCATGCTTCCTAGCAGTAAAGTCATTCTTGTCGTATCTCTTAGGTTGTGGATTATCATGATTAACCGTAGATTTAATCTCCACATCCTCATCATGGCTAGGTTGAGCATTATTATGAACATCACTGTCCACATTGTCACCAGGTTCATGTTCATCACCTGATTGTGTTTCTGCATCAGACGCAGAAATATCATTAGGTTCTTCAGGTGTGATAGTATTTGGTGAACTCGCGTGCAGGTTTCTATCATCCTTCTTCTTCTCCTTAGGATGACTAGGTGTATCAGCATTGATTCCTTGAGAATCTTGATCAATTCTCTTAGGATGACCTTCAGGATACAAAGGTTCCTGAGTCATTTTGCCTCCTCTAGTAATGACTCTGACAGAGTTGTCATTTAATTCATTGAGTAGGTCATTCTGAGCTTTAAGTACTTGTTCTACCTGAGTAGTAATCATAGAGGCATGTTTATTCAGAAGCTTTAAAGCATTGACATTTCTGCCTACACAGCACTTAAATGGCTAAGCATACGAGTACTTTGTTCCAAATGTCTGCTAACATAATCATTGAAACTCTGTTGTTTGGCAACAAAGTTTTCAAATTCATCAAAGCATAGGCTAGCAGGTTTATCAAAAGGAATATCACTCTCGTCAAACCTACGCAGAGAATTCACTTCTACTACCTGTATCGGGTTATCGAGACCGTGGATCTCTTCGATAGGTGGTAGATTTTTGACATCTTCAGATCTAATGCCTTTCTCTTGCATAGATTTCTTGGCTTCTTGCATATCTTCGGGACTGAGGAATAGAATACCTCTTTTCTTAGGAGTTGGCTTAGGAGGTGGTTCGGGAATAGTCCAAGCATTATCGTTGATCAAGAAGTTATTCAGTAGAGTCTCAGCTTGTTCTACCGTTCATGCTCACTTTTACCATTTGTTACCTTGCTGTTTTTGTAATTTCAGATTACAAAAACCTATATCTACCATCCATATTGCACTTGTTTCACCTTCTCTTCGCCGAACTAGTGCACCTATACAACTTACCATTGTATTAGGTGTGTTGGGGACACAAGAGACTCTTTGTTATTTGGTTGCAGGGTTGCTTGAGAGAGACCATCTTCATCCTACGCCTCTCGCGGATTGATAAACCTTAGGTCACCCACTTGAGGGAAAATTGCTACTGTCCTACAACCCTTTGCACTTGGAGGCCCAACAACGTCTACAAGGAGAAGGTTGCGTAGTAGACATCAACCCGGGGGCCGTAGTGTCCACTAGTGGCTTCTCTCATGAAAGCAAGTAGACGGAGGGTGAACGAATTACTGTCGAGCAATTGATAGAACCGCGCAAAGTCATAACATTATCTATGGCAATGATCATACATATAGGCATCACGTCCAAAACAAGTAGACCGATACTTTCTGCATCTACTACTATTACTCCACACGTCGACCGCTATACAGCATGCATCTAGTGTATTGAGTTCATAAGAACAGAGTAACGCCTTAAGCAAGATGACATGATGTAGATGGACAATCTCAAATCTATGACGAAAGCCCATCTTGTTACCCTTGATGGCAACAACACGATGCGTGCCATGCTGCCCCTTCTGTCACTAGGAAAGGTCACCGCACGGTATGAACCCAAAACCAAGCACTTCTCCCATTGCAAGAATCATAGATCTAGTTGGCCAAACAAAACCCAAGACTCGGAGAGACTTACAAGGATATCAAATCATGCATATAAGAAATCAGCAAAGACTCAAATATAATTCATAGATAATCTGATCACAAATCCACAATTCATCGGATCTCGACAAACACACCGCCACAGAGGATTGCATCGGATAGATCTCCATGAAGATGATGGAGAACTTTGTATTGAAGATTCAAGAGAGAGAAGAAGCCATCTAGCTACTAACTACGGACCTGTTGGTTTGGAGTAGACTACTCACGAGTCATTGGAGAGGCGACGATGTTGATGTAGAAGTTCTCCAGCTCCAAAGTCCCCTCCGGCACGGCATCGGGAAGGGTCTCCAGATGAGATCTCGCGGAAACGGAACCTTGCGGCGGCGGAAAAGTGGTTTCGTGGACGCCCTGATTTTTTCTGGGATTTTAGGGATTTTAGGGAGGCCACAAGCCTGGTGCCCCCCCCCCACCGGCCGCGGCCACAGGGCTTGTGGGCTCCCTGTGGGCCTCCTGCCTTGGCCCTCAAGTCCTCCGATCTTCTTCTGTTCTGGAAAAATTCATTTCGGGGATTTTATTTCATTTGGACTCCGTTCCATAATTAGATCTGAAAAGAGTCAAAAACATAGAGAAAATAGGAACTGGCACTTGGCACTGAATTAATAAGTTAGTCCCAAAAAACATATAAAAGGTATATAAAACATCCGAAGTTGACAAGATAACGGCATGGAACCAACAAAAATTACAGATATGTTTGAGACGTATCAAGGAGCCTCCTCTTAATCGGAACTCGTTTGTTCCTTCCCCTTGGGATCATAATCTTCTTCCTCATCAGTGGTCCAACCATAAGGATCAAAGTCCCCATAGACCTTAGGGTTAGCAAGGTAATCAGCCACATAGCTCTCCCCCTATGAATCCTGAGAAGACATCTTAACCTAGATCTGCAGCAGAAAACAGGCTCGAAACGAAAAACAGAAGAAATCTGCGTGATGCAGGGGTCAGACCAAACGGGAGTATATAATGATTTTTTTCCAGACCAGAAGGAGTACCCTGCACGAAAATGGGGTTCGGAAGGTGCACGAGGTGGCCACAAGCCATCACGGCACGGCCAGGGGGTGGGCCCGCGCCGTGCAGGCTTGTCGCCTCCTCGCGCACTTTCCAGACTACTTTCAATTTTTGTATTTTTTCAAATATTCCAAAATGGAGAAAATTTCCTACTGGAAAAGTTTTGGACTCTGTTTTCTTACCGAATCACATACCTCTTCGTTTTCGGAGTCTGAAACGGGCTGATAAATGTCCCTAAGGTATTCTTCTGGAGTTATGGTATTGATAATATTGCTTTCAACATTTATGGGAGTACCTGAGATATAATGCTTGATTCTCTGCCCATTTACAAGTCCCGGACAATTACCTTCCATGCTGTTGATCCTGATAGAACCGGAACGATATACTTCCTCAACAACATAGGGACCTTCCCATTTATAGAGAAGCTTGCCTGCAAAGAATCTTAAATGAGAGTTATATAGCAAGACATAATCACCTACATTGAACTCACACTTTTGTATCCTCTTATCATGCCACCTCTTAACCTTCTCTTTGAACAACTTGGCATTCTCATATGCCTGAGTTCTCCATTCATCAAGCGAGCTAATGTCAAATAACCTCTTCTCACCGGCAAGTTTGAAATCAAAGTTGAGCTCTTTGATTGCCCAATAAGCTTTATGCTCTAGCTCAAGAGGTAAATGACATGCTTTACCGTACACCATTTTGTATGGAGACATGCCCATGGGATTCTTATAGGCAGTTCTATAAGCCCACAGTGCATCATCGAGCTTCTTAGACCAATTCTTTCTAGACCTGTTGACAGTCTTTTGCAGAATTAGTTTAATCTCTCTATTGCTTAGCTCTACTTGACCACTGGACTGAGGGTGGTAGGGAGACGCAATTCTATGGTTGACATCATATTTAGCAAGCGTTTTACAGAAAGTACCATGAATGAAGTGTGAACCATCGTCGGTCATTAGATATCTAGGGACTCCAAATCTAGGGAAGATAACTTCTTTCAGCATCCTGATAGAGGTGTTGTGATCAGCACTACTAGTGGGGATAGCTTCTACCCACTTAGTGACGTAATCAACAGCAACTAGGATATGAGTATACCCATTGGATTTTGGAAAAGGTCCCATATAATCAAAGCCCCAAACATCAAATGGTTCAATGACAAGTGGATAGTTCATAGGCATTTCCTGACGTTTGCTGATATTACCTATTCTTTGACATTTGTCACAAGACAAGACAAACTTACGGTCATCCTTGAAGAGAGTGGGCCAATAGAAACCTGATTGCAATACCTTGTGTGCAGTTCTATCTCCCACATGGTGTCCTCCATAGCCCTCGGAGTGACACTTCTATAGGATATGTCCCTGTTCATGTTCAGGTACACAACGTCTAATAACACCATCTACTCCTTCCTTATAAAGGTGAGGATCATCCCAAAAGTAATGTCTCAAGTCAAAGAAGAATTTCTTCTTTTGTTGGTACGTGAAACTAGGTGTTATATATTTGGCAACGATATAGTTTGCATTGGGAAAGATTGATGACATTCTCCCGATGAGCAAACTACGTGAAGCATTGATGACATTCAATTTCTCATCGGGAAAGCTATCATCAATAGGTTGTGGGTCATCAAGAACGTTCTCCAACCTAGACAAGTTATCTGCTACGGGGTTATCAGCACCCTTTCTGTCGACAATGTGCAAATCAAATTCTTGTAGCAAGAGAACCCATCTGATAAGTCTAGGTTTATCGTCTTTCTTCTCCATGGGGTACTTAATAGCAGCATGATCAGTGTGAATAGTGACTTTGGAATCAACTATGTAAGACCTGAACTTTTCACATGAAAACACGACTGCTAAAAATTCCTTCTCCGTAGTAGCATAGTTTCTCTGGGCACTGTCTAGAGTTTTACTAGCGCAGTGAATAACATTCAACTTCTTATCGACTCTTTGCTCTAGGACAGCACCAACAGCATAATCACTAGCATCACACATGATCTCAAAAGGCAAGTTCCAATCAGGTGGTTGAACAATAGGTGCAGTTATCAAAGCCCTGTTAAGTATTTCGAAGGCTTCCTCACAATCATCGTCAAAAATAAAAGGAATATCCTTTTGCAAGAGATTGGTAAGAGGCCTAGAAATCTTAGAGAAGACTTTAATGAACCTTCTATAGAAACCAGCATGACCAAGGAAACTTCTTATACCTTTGATATATGTGGGATATGGCATTTTCTCGATTGCATCAACCTTAGCCTTATCGACTTCAATACCTCTTTCAGAAATTTTATGTCCTAATACCATGCCTTCATTAACCATAAAGTGGCACTTCTCCCAATTCAAGACAAGATTGGTGTCTTTACATCTCTGCAAGACTCGATCAAGGTTGTTGAGGCAATCATCAAAGGAAGACCCATAAACGGAAAATTCATCCATGAAAATCTCGACAATCTTTTCACCAAAGTCAGAGAATATAGTCATCATACATCTTTGAAAGGTGGTAAGTGCATTACATAAGCCAAAAGTCATATGTCTATAAGCAAAGGTACCAAAAGGGCAGGTGAAAGTGGTTTTCTCCTGATCAGATTCTGCAACTGGTATTTGGGAGAAACCAGAATAACCGTCTAGAAAGCAGAAGTGTGTGTTTAGACAGCCTTTCTAGCATTTCGTCGATAAAAGGCAAAGGGTAATGATCTTTCCTAGTGGCCTTATTCAATTTCCTGAAATCGATCACCATCCTATAGCCAGTAATAATCCTCTGTGGGATCAATTCATCCTTATCATTAGGGACAACGGTAATGCCTCCCTTCTTAGGGACGCAATGCACCGAACTCACCCAGTCGCTATGAGCAACAGGATAGATAATACCCGCTTCCAGGAGCTTTAGTATTTCTTTTCTTACTACTTCTTTCATCTTAGGATTCAATGTCCTTTGATGATCAGCAACTAGTTTGAAATCAGGATCGGTTTTAATCTTGTGTTGGCATAGAGTGGGGCTAATGCCCTTAAGATCATCAAGAGTATATCCGATAGCAGCACGGTGCTTCCTCAGAGTTTTTAGTAACTTATTTTCTTCATGCTCTGAGAGGATAGCACTAATAATGACAGGATATATCTCCTTTTCATCAAGATAAGCATACTTAAGAGTATCAGGCAACTGTTTAAGCTCGAACACAGGATCATCCTTTGGTGGGGGTGGATCCCCAAGCAGTTCAACAGGCAGATTATTCTTAAGGATAGGATATTGTTCTAAGACAACTCTATCTATCTCATCCCTTTCATCCATATGCATAATATTTTCATTCTCAAGCAAGTATTGCTCTAAGGGATCAGTAGGAGGCACGACAATAGAAGCTAAGGCAATAGTTTCATCCTTACTAGGCAACTTCTTTGCATGAGGTTGTCTACCAAACTTGGAGAAATTGAACTCATGTGACACACCTTCAAAGCCAACAGTGATAGTTTGCTTCTCACAGTCAATATGAGCATTGACGGTATTGATGAAGGGTCTGCCAAATATGATGGGACAAAAGCTATCTTGTGCAGTAGCAAGAACGAGGAAATCAGCAGGATACTTTGTTTTACCACACAAGACTTCAACATCCCTAACAATTCACACAGGGCAGATAGTATCTCTATTGGCAAGTTGAATAGTGACATCTATAGGTTCTATCTCTACAGGTGCAATCTCATCTTTGATTTCATCGTATAAGGATTGAGGTATTGCACTAACACTAGCACCCAAGTCACATAAACCATGATAACAATGATCTCCTATCTTTACAGAAACCACAGGTATGCCAACAACAGGCCTATGTTTGTCTCTAGCGTGAGGTTTAGCAATTCTAGCAGCATCTTTACAGAAGTGAATATTATGTTCCTCAATTTCTTCAGACAGAAGATCTTTGATAATAGCAATGCTCAAGCAAGTATTGTTCTAAGGGATAAGTAGGAGGCACGGAAATAGAGGCTAAGGCAATAGTTTCATCCTTACTAGGCAACTCCTTTTCATGAGGTTGTCTACCAAACTTGAAGAAATTGAACTCATGTGACACACCTTCAAAGGCAACAGTGACAGTCTGCTTCTCACAGTCAATATGAGCATTGACGGTATTGAGAAAAGGTCTGCCAAATATGATGGGACAAAAGCTATCTTGTGCAATAGCAAGAACGAGGAAATCAGCAGGATACTTCGTTTTACCACACAAGACTTCAACATCCCTAACAATTCCCACAGGGCCGATAGTATGTCTATTGGCAAGCTGAATAGTGACATCAATAGGCTCTATCTCAACAGGTGCAATCTCATTTTTGATTTCATCATATAAGGATTGAGGTATTGCACTAACACTAGCACCCACGTCACATAAACCATGATAGCAATGATCTCCTATCTTAACAGAAACAACAGGCGTGCCAACAACAGGCCTATGTTTGTCTCTAGCGTGAGGTTTAGCAATTCTAGCAGCATCTTCACAGAAGTGAATATTATGTCCCTCAACATCGTCGGACAGAAGATCTTTGATAATAGCAATGCTAGGTTCAACTCTAATTTGCTCAGGGGGTGTAGGTGCTCTAATGTAGCCTTTACGTATCATAGTTGAAGCTTTAGAATGATCCTTTATCCTAACAGGGAAAGGTGGTTTCTCAATGTAAGCACTGGGAACCACATGATCATTATAGGCAATGACTTTCTCTTCAACTGGAGTGGGTTTAACTACATTTACTTCTAAAGGAGGATGATATATAAACCACTTCTCTTTGGGGAGATCAATATGGGCAGCAAAGGATTCACACAATGAAGGTACTATCTCAGAGTCAAGTCCATACTTAGCGCTAAAGTCACAAAAAGTATTTGTCTCAACAAAGGATTTAACGCAATCAAACATGAAATTGATACCTGAATCCTTACCTTATTCAAGCTTCCAATCTTCAGAGTTGCGTTTAATTCTCTCCAATAAATTCCATTTGAAGTCAATATCTCTCTTCATAAAAGAACCGGTACAAGAAGTGTCAAGCATGGTGCGATCATCATGAGAAAGCCGAGCATAGAAGTTCTGAATGATAATTTCTCTCGAGAGCTCATGATTGAGGCATGAATATAGCATTGATTTAAACCTCCCCCAAGATTGAGCAATGCTTTCTCTGTCACGAGGCCAAAAATTATAAATATAATTCCAATCACGATGTACAAATGCATAGGATAAAACTTTTGATGAAATTCCAATTTCAACCGATTGTAGTCCCATGATCCAGTATCATCACATAGCCTATACCATGTCAACGCCTTATCCTTCAAAGATAAAGGAAAGACCTTCTTCTTGACCAAATCCTCGGGCAAACCTGCAAGCTTAAATAAACCACAAACTTCATCAACATAGATTAGATGCAAGTCTTGATGTGATGTTCCATCTCCTGTAAAAGGATTAGCCAGCAGTTTCTCAAGCATACCCGAAGGAAATTCAAAGAAAATATTTTCAGTGGGTGCAGCAGGTTGAGGAGCAACTCTTTGTGCTTCCCTTGGAGGTGAAGATACCCTAAACAAGCCCCTCAAAGGATTAGTATCCATAGTGACAAGTGACAACAAATTTCAGCACACTATATGAATGTTTCCTTACCAAGTTCCACTTACCAAAGGCACTTCACCGGCAACGGCGCCAGAAAAAGAGTCTTGATGACCCACAAGTATAGGGGATCAATCTTAGTCCTTTCTATAAGTAAGAGTGTCAAACCCAACGAGGAGCAGAAGGATCTGACAAGTGGTTTTCAGCAAGGTAAAATCTGTAGGCGCTGAAATTGTCGGTAACAAGTGATTGTGTGGTGAGATGATTCGTAGCAAGCAACAAGTAACAAAAGTAGAAACGGTGCAGAAAAGTGGCCCAATCCCTTTTTTAGCAAGGGACAAGCCTGGACAAAGTCTTATAGGAGGAAAAACGCTCCCGAGGACACACGGGAATTTCTGTCATGCTAGTTTTCATCATGTTCATATGATTCGCGTTTGTTACTTTGATAGTTTGGTATGTGGGTGGACTGGCGCTTGGGTACTGCCCTTACTTGGACAAGCATCCCACTTATGATTAACCCCTCTCGCAAGCATGCGCAACTATGAAAGAAGAATTAAGACAAAGTCTAACCATAGCATTAAACTAGTGGATCCGAATCAGCCCCTTACGAAGCAACGCATAAACTAGGGTTTAAGCTTCTGTCACTCTAGCAACCCATCATCTACTTACTACTTCCCAATGCCTTCCTCTAGGCCTAAATAATGGTGAAGTGTTATGTAGTCGACGTTCACATAACACCACTAGAGGAAAAACAACATACAACATATCAAATTACCGAACGGATACCAAATTCACATGACTACTATTAGCTTGACTTATCCCATGTCCTCAGGAACAAAAGTAACTACTCAAAAAGCATAATCATATTCATGACTAGAGAGGTAATGAGTAGAATCAAGGATCTGAACATAAACTCTTCCACCAAACAATCCAACTAGCATCAACTACAAAGAGTAATCAACACTACTAGCAAGCTTACAAGTACCAATCGGAGTCGTGAGACGGAGATTGGTTACAAGTGATGAACTATGGTTTGGAAATGAGATGGTACTGATGAAGATGTTGATGGTGACGAGTCCCCTCCGATGAGAGGAGTGTTGGTGATGACGATGGCGACGATTTCCCACTCCGGGAGGGAAGTTTCCCCGGCAGGATCGTCCTGCCGGAGCTCTAGATTGGTTCTGCTCAAGTTCTGCCTCGTGGGCAAGTGGGGGGGCAAGTGGAAAAAGCTCCTCCCTGATTTTTTTCTAGACGAAACCCTTCATATAGCAGAAGAGGGGGGCAAGTGGGCCAGCAGGTTCCCCACAAGCCCTCATGGCGCGGCCTGGGGGGTGGCCGCGTCGTGCAGGCTTGTGGCCAACCCCTGGCGCCTCTCTGGCGCTTCTTTGGTCCAGTATTTTTTATAAATCTGAAAAAAATCCTCGTTGATTTTTACGGCATTTGGAGTTGCGCAGAATAGGTATCTCAACTTTGCTCCACTTTCAGGCCAGAATTCCAGCTGCCGGCATTCCCCCTCTTCATGTAAACCTTGCAAAATAAGAGAGAAAAGGCAGAAGAATTGTACCGTGAAGTGACATTACACCCCAAGAAGCAATAAATATCAACATGAAAACATGATGCAAAATGGACGTATCACAATGCAGTCAAGAACTCCTTCTTTAACTGATCCATTTTGAACTCCTCCAAAAATCTTGTCAAGGTATGTATTCATTGAAAGTTTTATCAAGCGTCTTGATCTATCCCCATAGATCTTGGTGCTCATTGTTCAAGTAGCTCAATCTAGGTTTACCTTTGAAAAACACTTTTCAAACAACCCTAGATGCTTTCCAGAAATTCTACATCATTTCCGATCAACTCAGTAGAAATTTTGTTGTGCGCCCACTCACTTCTTTGGAAATACAAGTTTCTCATAAACTTTGTATAAAACCAAAATCTTTGATCACGTCATTAAAGTGTATATTCCAGCTCCGAGATGCTTGCTCGAGTCGATAGAAGGATCGCTGGAGCTTTGCATACTTGTTAGCATCCTTTAGAATCGACAAAAACCTTCTGGCTGTATCATATACGACCTTTCCTCAAGGAAACCGTCGAGGAAACAATATTTTGACATCCTATTTGCAACATTTCATAAATGATGCAACAACTGCTAACATAATTCCAACAGACTGTCAGCATCGCTATGAGTGAGAAAGTCTCATCGTAGTCAACTCTTTGAACTTGTCGGAAACATCTTTGCGACAAGTCAAGCTTTCTTAATGGTGACTTTTCACCATCATCGTCTGTCTTCCTTTTAAAGATCCACCTGTACTTAAGAGTCTTACGACTATCAAGTAGTTCTTCCAAAGTCTACACTTTGTTTTCATACATGGATCCTCTCTCGGATTTCATGGCCTCCGGCCATTTTTCGAAATCCGGGCCCACCATCGCTTCTCCATAGTTCCTAGGTTCATTGTTGTCCAACAACATGATCTCCAAGACACGGTTACCATACCACTCTGGAGCGGTAGGCGACCTTGTCGTCCAACTAGGTTTGTAGTAACTTGTCCGAAGCTTCATGATCATTATCATCAGCTTCCACTTCAATTAGTGTAGGAGCCACAGGAACAATTTCCTGCGCCCTGCTACACACTTGTTGAAGTGATGGTTCAATAAACTCATCAAGTTTCCACCATCCTCCCACTCAATTCTTTCGAGAGAAACTTTTTCTAGAGAAAGGACCCGTTTCTAGAAACAAACACTTTGCTTCTGGATCTGAGATAGGAGGTATACCCAACTGTTGTGGGTGTCCTATGAAGATGCATTTATTCACTTTGGGTTCGAGCTTATCAGGCAGAAACTTTTTCACATAAGCATCGTAGACCCAAACTTTTTAAGAAACGACAGCTTGGGTTTCTCCAAACCATAGTTCATACGGTGTCATCTCAATGGAATTACGTGGTGCCCTAACTAAAGTGAATGTGGTTCTCTCTAATGCCTAACCCAAAAAGGATAGTGGTAATTTGATAAGAGACATCATATTATGCACCACATCCAATAGGGTGCGGCTATGACGTACGGACACACCATCACACTATGGTGTTCCAGGTGGCATTAGTTGTGAAACAATTTCCACAATGTCTTAGTTGTGTACCAAATTCGTAACTCAGATATTCATCTCTATGATCATATCGTAGAAATTTTATACTCTTGTCACGACGATCTTCAACTTCACTTTGAAATTACTTGAACCTTTCAATAATTCAGACTTGTACGTGTTTCATCTAGTAAATATACTAGTATCTACTCAAACATCTGTGAAGTAAGAACATAAAGATATCCAATGCGTGCCTCAGTACTCATCGGATTGCACACATCAAAATGTATTACTTCCAACAAGTTACCTTTTTGTTCCATCTCACTAGAAAACGAGGCCTTCGGTCATCTTGTCCATGTGGTATGATTTGCATGTCTCAAGTGATTCAAAATCAAGTGAGTCCACACGATCCATCTGCATGTATTTTCTTCATGCATTTGTACCAATAGACATGGTTTGCATGTCTTAAACTTTTCAAAAACGAGTGAGTCCAAAGATCCATGAGCATGGAGCTTCTTCATGTGTTTTATACCAATATGATTCAAGTGGCAATGCCACAAGTAAGTGATACTATCATTACTACTTTATATCTTTTGGCATCAATATTATGAACATGTGTATCACTACGATCGAGATTCAATAAACTATTCATTTTGGGTGCAAGACCATTGAAGGTATTATTCAAGTAAACAGAATAACCATTATTCTCTTTAAATGAATAACAGTATTACAATAAACATAATCAAATCAAGTTTATGCTCAACGCAAAACACCAAACAACATTTAGGTTCAACGCTAATCTCGAAAGTAGAGGGAGTGTGCGATGGTGATCACATCAACCTTGGAAACACTTCCAACACATATCGTCACCTCGCCTTTAGCCAGTCTCCATTTAATCCGTAGCTTTTATTTCGAGTTACTAACACTTAGTAACCTAACCGGTATCTAACACCCTGGTGCTACTAGGAGTACTAGTAAAGTACACATCAATATCATGTATATCCAATATACTTTTTGTCGACTTTTCCAGCCTTCTCATCTACCAAGTATCTAGGATAGTTCCTCTTCAGTGACTGTTCCCCTCATTACAGAAGCAGTTAGTCTTGGGTTTGGGTTCAACCTTGGGTCTCTTCACTAGAGCAACAACTGGTTTGTCGTTTTATGAAGTATCCCTTCATGCCCTTGCCTTTCTTGAAACTAGTGGTTTTACTAACCATCAACAATTGATGCTCCTTTTGATTTCTACTTTCACGGTGTCAAACATCGCGAATGGCTCAAGGATCATCATATCTATCCCTGATATGTTATAGTTGATCACAAATCTCTGGTAGCTTGGTGGCGGTGACTTTGGAGAACCATCATTATCTCATCTGGAAGATT
This sequence comes from Hordeum vulgare subsp. vulgare, assembly GCF_904849725.1. Lineage (NCBI taxonomy): Eukaryota > Viridiplantae > Streptophyta > Magnoliopsida > Poales > Poaceae > Hordeum > Hordeum vulgare. The sequence continues at coordinate 44,413,271 of NC_058524.1, forward strand.
GACTCCCACTCGATTCAAGCGATTGTAGCACTCAGACAATCTGAGCACATGCTCAACGATTGATCTTTCTCCCTTACTTCGCAGGCCAAGAATCTTGTCGGAGGTCTCATACCTCTTAACGTGGGCACAAGCCTGAAATCCCAATTTCAGCTCTTGGAACATCTAATATGTTGTGATGTTCAAAACGTCTTCGGTGCCTCAATTCTAAGTCATTAAGAACTACATACTGAACTATCGCGTAGTCATCAAAAACGTGTATGTCAGATGTTTGCAACATCCACAGATGACGTTCGGGGTTAAGCACACCGAGTGGTGCATTAAGGACATAAGCCTTCTGTGCAGCAATGAGGACAATCCTCAGTTTACGGACCCAGTCCGCATAATTGCTACTATCATCTTTCAACTAAGTTTTTCTCTAGGAACATATCAAAAACAATAGAGCTACAGTGCAAGCTACAACATAACTTGCAAATACTTTTTGACTATGTTCATGATAATGAGTTCAATTAATCATATTACTTAAGAACTCCCACTCAAATCGACATCCCTCTAACCATTGGACTGATACATGATCCATATCGACTAGGTCGTGTCCGATCATCACGTGAGACAGACTAGTCATCAATGGTGAACATCTCCATGTTGATCGCATCTACTATACGACTCATGTTCGACCTTTCGGTCTCTCGTGTTCCGAGGCCATGTCTATACATGCTAGGCCCGTCAAGTCAATCTAAGTGTTTCGCGTGTGTAAATCTGGCTTACACCCATCGTATGCGAACATTAGAATCTATCACTCCCGATCATCACGTGGTGCTTCGAAACAACGATCCTTCGCAACAGTGCACACTTAGGGGGAACACATTTATTGAAATTTTAGTGAGGGGTCATCTTATTTACTACGATGTAAAAACATGATAAACATCACATGAAAATCATAAAGTGACATGATACGGCCAATATCATCTTGCACCTTTGATCTGCATCTTCGAGCGCGGCATGATCACCATTGTCACCGGCACGACACCATGATCTCCATGATCGTGTCTTCATGAAGTTTTCTCGCCAATTGTTACTTCTACTACTATGGCTACCGGTTAGCAATAAAGTAATCATATGGCGTTTTTGATTGCAACGCGGGTCATACAATAAATTAAGACAACTCCTATGGCTCATGACGATTGTCATACTCATCGAGATGCAAGTCGTGATTCCTATTACAAGAACATGATCAGTCTCATACATCACATATATTTCATCACATCCTTTTGGCCATATCACATCACATAGCATACCCTGCAAAAACAAGTTAGACGTCCTATAATTGTTATTGCCAGTTTTACGTGGCTGCTATGGGTTTCTAGCAAGAACGTTTCTCACCTATGTTACAACCACAACAGTGATATTCCAATTGTTATTTATCCTTCATAAGGACCTCTTCATCGAATCCGATCCGACTAAAGTGGGAGAGACAGACACCCGCTAGCCACCTTATGCAACAAGTGCATGTTAGGCGGTGGAACCAGTCTCACGTAAGTGTACGTGTAGGGTCGGTTCGGGCCGCTTCATCCCACAATGCCATCAAATCAAGATAGGACTAGTAACGGTAAGAAAATTGACCAAATCATCACCCACAACTTACTTGTGTTCTACTCGTGCATATAATCTATGCATAGACCTAGCTCTGATACCACTGTTGGGGAACGTAGTAATAATTCAAAAATTTCCTACGTGTCACCAAGATCAATCTAGGAGATGCTAGCAAAGAGAGAGAGGGAGTGCATCTTCATACCCTTGAAGATCGCTAAGCGGAAGCGTTGTAAAGAACGCGGTTGATGGAGTCGTACTCGTGACGATTCAAATCGCGGAAGATCCGATCCAAGCGTCGAACGTATGGCGCCTCCGCGTTGAACACATGTACAGCTCGGGGACGTCTCCTCCTTCTTTATCCAGCAAGGGGAGAGGAGAAGTTGAAGGAGAGCTCCGGCATCACGATGGCGTGGTGGCGGTGGATCTCGTGGTTCTCCCGCAGAGCTTCGCTAAGAACTACGGAGGAGGAAGTGTAGGAGGAGGAGGGTTGTGCCAGGGGCTAGGGGTCAGCTCCCATGCGCCTCCCCACTATATATAGGGGTGGAGGGGATGGTTTCTTGACCTCGAAGTCCATTGGGGCGTTGGCATAGGTGGGAGGAAAGAAATCCCATCCTTTCCCTTCCCCACCGATTGTTATCCCCCTTTCTAGGGATCTTGATCTTATCCCTTCGGGATACGATCTTATTCCTTCTAAGGGGGGATCTTGGTGCGCATTGACCAGGGGTGTGGGGCCTAGCCCCCACTACCCACTGATACGTCCATTTTGCATCATGTTTTCATGTTCATATTTATCGCTTCTTTGGTTGTTATTTCACTTCACGGTACTATTCTTATGCCTTTTCTCTCTTATTTTGCAAGGTTTACATGAAGAGCGAGAATACCGGCAACTGGAATTCTGGCCTGAAAGTGGAGCAAAGTTGAGCTACCTATTCTGCGCAACTCCAAACGCCGTAAAAATCAACGAGGATTTTTTTTCTCGATTTATCAAAAATACTCGGCCGAAGAAGTGTCGGAGGGGCACCAGGGGGTGCCCACAAGCCTGCACGGCGCGGCCACCCCCCCCCCCAGGCCGCGCCATGAGGGCTTGTGGGCAGCCCACTGGCCCAATTTCTCCCCTCTTTTTCTATATGGACGGTTTCGTCCACGAAAAATCAGGGAGGAGATTTTTCGTGGTTTCGCCGCCGCCACGAGGCGGAACTTGAGCAGAACCAATCTAGAGCTCCGGCAGGACGATCCTGTCGGGGAAACTTCCCTCCCGGAGGGGGAAATCGCCGCCATCATCATCACCAACACTCTTCTCATCGGAGGGGACTCGTCACCATCAACCTTTTCATCATCACCATCTCATCTCCAAATCCTAGTTCATCTCTTGTAACCAATCTCCGTCTTGCGACTCCGGTTGGTACTTGTAAGGTTGCTAGTAGTGTTGAATACTCTTTGTAGTTGATGCTAGTTGGATTACTTGGTGGAAGAGCTTATGTTCATATCCTTGATGCTACTCATTACCTCTCTGATCATGATTATGATTATGCTTTGTGAGTATTTACTTTTGTTCCTCAGGACATGGGATAAGTCATGCTAATAGTAGTCATGTGAATTTGGTATTCGTTCGGTAATTTGATATGTTGTATGTTGTTTTTCCTCTAGTGGTGTTATGTGAACGTCGACTACATAAAACTTCACCATTATTTGGGCCTAGAGGAAGGCATTGGGAAGTAGTAAGTAGATGATGGGTTGCTAGATTGACAGAAGCTTAAACCCTAGTTTATGTGTTGCTTTGTAAGATGCTGATTTGGATCCACTAGTTTAATGCTATGGTTAGACTTTGTCTTAATTCTTCTTTCGTAGTTGCGGATGCTTGCGAGAGGGGTTAATCATAAGTGGGATGCTTGTCCAAGTAAGGGCAGTACCCAAGCGCCGGTCCACCCACATATCAAACTATCAAAGTAACGAACACGAATCATATGAACATGATGAAACTAGCATGACAGAAATTCCCGTGTGTCCTCGGGAGCGTTTTTCCTCCTATAAGACTTTGTCGAGGCTTGTCCCTTGCTACAAAAGGGATTGGGCCACTTTTCTGCATCGTTTCTACTTTTGTTACTTGTTCCTTGCTACGAATCATCACACCACACAATCACTTGTTACCGACAATTTCAGTGCGTGCAGATTTTACCTTGCTGAAAACCACATGTCAGATCCTTCTGCTCCTCGTTGGGTTCTACACTCTTACTTATCGAAAGGACTACGATCGATCCCCTATACTTGTGGGTCATCAAGAGTCTTTTCTGGCGCCGTTGCCGGGGAGTGAAGCGCCTTTGGTAAGTGGAACTTGGTAAGGAAACATTCATATAGTGTGCTGAAATTTTTTGTCACTTTTCACTATGGATACTAATCCTTTGAGGGGCTTGTTCGGGGTATATTCACCTCGAACGAAAGCACAAATAGTTGCTCCTCAACCTGCTGCAACTACTGAAAATATTTGCTTTGAATTTACTTCGGGTATGCTTGAGAAACTGGTGGCTAATCCTTTTACAGGAGATGGAACATCACATCCAGACTTGCATCTAATCTATGTAGATGAGGTTTGTGGTCTATTTAAGCTTGCAGGTGTCCCCGAGGATGAGGTCAAGAAGAAGGTATTTCCTTTATCTTGGAAGGATAAGGTGTTGACATGGTATAGGCTATGTGATGATAGTGGATCATGGGACTACAATCGGTTGAAATTGGAATTTCATCAAAAGTTTTATCCTATGCATTTAGTACATCGTGATCGGAATTATATTTATAATTTTTGGCCTTGTGACAGAGAAAGCATCGCTCAAACTTGGTGGAGGCTTAAATCAATGATATATTCATGCCCCAATCATGAGCTCTCGAGAGAAATTATCATTCAGAACTTCTATGCTCGGCTTTCTCATGATGATCGCACCATGCTTGACACTTCTTGTACCGGTTCTTTTATGAAGAGAGATATTGACTTCAAATGGAATTTATTGGAGAGAATTAAACGCAACTCTGAAGATTGGGAGCTTGAAGAAGGTAAGGAGTCAGGTATGAATTTCACATTTGATTGCATTAAATCCTTTGTTGAGATAAGTACTTTTTGTGACTTTAGCGCTAAGTATGGACTTGACTCTGAGATAGTAGCTTCACTATGTGAATCCTTTGCTGCTCATATTGATCTCCCCAAAGAGAAGTGGTTTAAATTTCATCCTCCTTTAGAAGTCAATGTAATTAAACCCACTCCAGTTGAAGAGAAAGTCATTGCCTATAATGATCCTGTGGTTCCCAGTGCTTACATTGAAAAACCACCTTTCCCTGTTAGGATAAAGGATCATTCTAAAGCTTCAACTGTGATACGTAGAGGCTATATTAGAACACCTACACCCCGTGAGAAAATTAGAGTTGAACCTAGCGTTGCTATTATCAAAGATCTTCTGTCTGAAGAAATTGAGGAACATAATATTCACTTTTGTGAAGATGTTGCTAGAATTGCTAAACCTCACGCTAGAGACAAACATAGGCCTGTTGTTGGCATACCTGTGGTTTCTGTAAAGATAGGAGATCATTGTTATCATGGTTTATGTGACTTGGGTGCTAGTGTTAGTGCAATACCTCAATCATATTTGGCAGACCCTTCATCAATACCGTCAATGCTCATATTGACTGTGAGAAGCAAACTATCACTGTTGGCTTTGAAGGTGTGTCACATGAGTTCAATTTCTCCAAGTTTGGTAGACAACCTCATGCAAAGGAGTTGCCTAGTAAGGATGAAACTATTGCCTTAGCTTCTATTGTCGTGCCTCCTACTGATCCCTTAGAGAAATACTTGCTTGAGCATGAAAATATTATGCATATGGATGAAAGGGATGAGATAGATAGAGTTGTCTTAGAACAATATCCTATCCTTAAGAATAATCTGCCTGTTGAACTGCTTGGGGATCCACCCACACCAAAGGGTGATCCTGTGTTCGAGCTTAAACAGTTGCCTAATACTCTTAAGTATGCCTATCTTGATGAAAAGGAGATATATCATGTCATTATTAGTGCTAGCCTCTCAGAGCATGAAGAAAAGAAGCTACTAAAAACTCTGAGGAAGCATTGTGCTGCTATTGGATATACTCTTGATAATCTTAAGGGCATTAGTCCCACTCTATGCGAGCACAAGATCAAAACTGATCCTGATTTCAAACCAATTTGCTGATCATCAAAGGAGATTAAATCCTAAGATGAAAGAAGTAGTGAGAAAAGAAATACTAAAGCTCCTGGAAGAGGGTATTATCTATCCTGTTGCTCATAGCGATTGGGTGAGTCCGGTGCATTGCGTTACTAAGAAGGGAGGCATTACCATTGTCCCTAATCATAAGGACGAGTTGATCTCACAGAGGATTATTACTGGCTATAGGATGGTGATCGTGTTGGAAATATTCCCTAGAGGCAATAATAAATTAGTTATTATTATATTTCTTTTTTCATGATAATCGTTTATTATCCATGCTATAATTGTATTGATTGGAAACACAGTGCATGTGTGTATACATAGACAAAACACTGTCCCTAGTAAGCCTCTAGTTGACTAGCTCGTTGATCAAAGATGACCAAGGTTTCCTGACCATAGGCAAGTGTTGTCACTTGATAACGGGTTCACATCATTAGGAGAATCATGTCATGTACTAGACCCAAACTAATAGACGTAGCATGTTGATCGTGTCATTTTGTTGCTGCTGTTTTCTGCGTGTCAAGTATTTGTTCCTATGACCATGAGATCATATAACTCACTGACACCGGAGGAATGCTTTTTGTGTATCAAACGTCGCAACGTAACTGGGTGACTATGAAGATGCTCTATAGGTATCTCCGAAGGTGTTCGTTGAGTTAGTATGGATCGAGACTGGGATTTGTCACTCCGTATGACGGAGAGGTATCTCGGGGCCCACTCGGTAATAGAACATCACACACAAGCCTTGCAAGCAATGTGACTTAGTGTAAGTTGTGGGATCTTGTATTACGTAACGAGTAAAGAGACTTGCCGGTAAACGAGATTGAAATAGGTATGCGGATACTGACGATCGAATCTCGGGCAAGTAACATACCGAAGGACGAAGGGAATGACATACGGGATTATATGAATCCTTGGCACTGAGGTTCAAACGATAAGATCTTCGTAGAATATGTAGGATCCAATATGGGCATGCAGGACCCGCTATTGGATATTGACTGAGGAGTCTCTCGGGTCATGTCTACATAATTATCGAACCCGCAGGGTCTGCACACTTAAGGTTCGACGTTGTTTTATGCGTATTTGAGTTATATGGTTGGTTACGAATGTTGTTCGGAGTCCCGGAAGAGATCACGGACGTCATGAGGGTTTCTGGAATGGTCCGGAAACGAAGATTGATATATAGGATGACCTCATTTGGTTACCGGAAGGTTTTCGTGCATTACCAGAAAGGTTTCGGGCTCATCGGTAGTGTACTGGGAGTGCCGGGAGGGGTGCCGGGGACCATCAGGAGGGGTGTCACGCCCCAAGGGGTCTCATGGTCTATGGGAAGAGATAAACCAGCCCCTAGTGGGCTGGAATAAGTTCCCACTAAGACCCATAAGGTTTGATAAGGAAAAAACACAAGGTGGAAAGAGTTTCCAAGTGGGGAGGTGGAATCCTACTCCAAGTAGGATTGGAGTAGGACTCCTCCACCTCCAATTTCGGTCAAACCTTTAGGTTTTGAGGCTGCCTCCTCCCCTCCCTCCCTCCTATATATAGTGGGGTTTTAGGGCTGATTTGAGACAACTTTTGCCACGGCAGCCCGACCACATACCTCCACGGTTTTACCTCTAGATCGCTGTAGCGACCCGACTCAAAACGAGTCAAGCCTCTGTGTTTCTGTGCCATCCCTCGAACAGTATGCTGGCACACACAGTACATCAATGTATATATCAAAGTGCAATCACATGTAAATAGCGTAAAACTGATATATACCTTAAATATCTCAGCGGAAGCAGTCAAGGGAGTGGAGTCCCAATAAACACCAACGGCAAGTTGAGTGTAGACCGTAACCCTGAATCGTACTCTTACTCGTCGAAGAAAAATATCTGCAACATAAGACGTTGCAGCCATGTAGGTCAGCATATTGAATATGCCGGCAAGTCACATAAGAGAGGGGTGAAAAGTAATCATCTATACTATATGCATATATGGCAGGTGGGGCTATAAGTTTTTTTTTAGCAAAAAGCAAGTTTTCTCCTACATCAAGAGAGGGCTAAAAGCAAAATGTTACTACGCTGTTGGTTGTTAACGAGATAGTTCCAACAACCAATTCTCGTACCCATGTTGTCAATAATACCCACATCAATATTATTATTTGTGTTGAGAATTTCAGATAACTTCAGTTCCTTTGGCTCAAGTTGTCCATGACCGTGGACACGGCTAATCGATTAGGTTTGAGTACTCTGCAGAGTTTTGCACACGTTCCCCACAAGATTTGATCGCCTCCGAGTATGTCCTCGCACTTCAGGGTGTTTGAAGACCGGATGATCAAAACATGGTCTTTCAACGGGTCCCTCTGAATCCCTGTCGGTGCCCATCCAATCCTACCGTTCTTCTACATCTGCTAGCACCGCCTGTCCAGAGTCGCCGCGTTGTCCAACCAAGCCAGAGCCCATAATGACTTGTGGCTGTGCAGGTAAGCCTTGGGTCTTGAAAATATTCGTCCGTCTCTTTGAGCCTGGGTGAAGCTTTCTGCAGGATGTCATGGCCTCTCCAGCATCCCGCGTCATCCACTGGGTTCTCCAGGGAGCCGATCAACCGTCCTTCACCCAGAGTTGCATTGCGTCCGAGGTCTTGCAAATCTTGTCTTAACCGGTCTTGATTATTTAATCAACCTCGCATCACTCGTTTTATGCACTCAACCGAAATCCCGTCTACTCAAGCATAGCAATATGAAATTTGTCGTCCCGGGGCCAAGTATCGGGGTTGTTGTGTGCCTACCACATGATACTACAATCTATACTAAAATTTCCAAGTACCTAAGCAGCATGCAATTGGGCATAGGATGGTAGAACTACGATGCATAAAACATAGGTGATAGTATGATCAAGTGACTTGCCTGGTATTACTTGATGAAGATAGTCGCTCTCAAAATCCTGATAATTCTACTCGCCACACTCCGACCAATCTATCGTAAATGAATAGCATTCAATAAACATTCATGCCAAAAAGGAAGAACCAAGAGAACATAAGAACAAATCATGTCTTGGTGCAAAATAACAACGTACTAAGGTTTAATAAAAAGGTCCCAAGTGTGTTGTAAAGTGAAGGTGCATGAATGAGATCAAAAGAGGTAATGGACGATGAACTATTGCTATATAAGCTCGACTTGCATACACTATGGGAGATGTTCAAAAATATTGGGAGAACAACATGAATGTTATTTGACAAATAGTATAAGACATAAGAATTTATTTGTAGAAAGAATTTCTTGAAATGGAGCACTACAACACAAGTTATAGCGAATTGAAGTATGAATTGAATTTGCATTCAAAAGGTCAAGAGAAGTTGAACTGAAGTACGATGGTTACGTACAAAAGTATATGACATGAGTGTTTAGGGGTAAAAGGAATCAATTGAAAAGGTGGTACGATTTGCAAGATAAGATCAAATGAATGTTCGAATACAAATTTGAATCGCTCAAATTTGTAAGGTTCAAAGGTCGAAACTAATGATGCTACTGGATATAGGAGATCAATATGAGCGTGTTAGAATTGAACTAGCGGATCAAAAGATCAAAAAACGAATTACTAGAATTACTTCAATATAATTACTAGAATTGAACTAGCGGATCAAAAGATACAAATACTTCAATATAACATTGAATCGGCTTAGAACGATGTGAACACTTTTGGGCACTAATAGATAAATCTGATTTGATCAAAATTATAAGTTGAAAAGTTAAAACTAATGATACAAACAGAAAGATTACTTTGATACGAATCCGACGCAATTGGATTCATCTAAAACGGAGCTACGGATAAAAAGATATGATCAAAAGAAGTTTGAATATCAGTGTGAACAAATTTTGAAATTTGAAAATTTCAAAAAGTTGATATGATAGGTTCACCGGATAGGTGGGATCAAGACGAAACTCTAGGCGTTGGTTTCATCTAATTCGGATAAACGAGTAAAAAGTTATGGCTATTTGAAAAATCAGGGCCAAGCTGTTTTACGGAAGGAAAGTGCTATGTCTAAAAGAATTCTAGTACTATTGTGTAAATACGAAGACTAATTAATATATCTAATTACTCTACCGTATACTAGTGTAGGAATACTAGTCTAGAAATAATAAACTACGGAAGTATAAAAAAATACGAAGAGAAATACCTTTAGAATGCAGAGTAAGAATTAATTTCCAATGAGGAGACGACTTCGAGAAATCCCGCTAAAGAGAAGAGAATATTTTTATTTAATAAACCTAGTCAAACCAAAAGATTGATTTAACCCGAAATAGATGATTTTTGGATGCTCCTATGGGTCTATATTTATAGGTGGAAAGAAGGCCTAATGGTTCATAGGTAGGCGATGTGGGACTAAACCTATACGTAGTGTAGGGAAATTAGAAAGAAAAGAAAAGAGTGCCGCATGGGCCAGGATTTGGCCAACCGTGGTAAGTATCGGCCAGCCGCGGCCTTTTTTTTGTGAACGAACAATTTTTTTTAAAACAAAGAAGAAAAATGTATAAATGAAAAAGAGAGAACATTTTATATAGACATATTATATATCAAAATTTTCAGAATAAAATTATCTAAAACATGAACATATTTTCAAAACCAAAAAAATACTTTTTTTAAAAAAAATTATTTTTTTGCAATAACTTTAAAATGAAAAGGAATTTTTATTTCAAATAAATTGCAAATACTTAAAATTTGAATCAAGACATTGTCTCTGATTTTGGAGTGTCATTTTCCTCCTCTCGTTTGATTTTTTTTTAATCAAAGGGTTTTGAAAATATTCAAACTCAAAATTGAAAAGGGATTCAAAATAGAAAATTTTGGGAAAGTCATTTTATTCCCTTTCATTTTTTTGAGAAGTTTCAAATTCCACTCAAGTTTCAGTCACTCAAACAAACAAACAAACAATCTAATAATTATATTAACATTCCAAAATTTATAATTTTTGAATGTTACAATCGCGTTTCTGCGGAGATCGGGCGGAGCCCTGGTGAGATTAGATCACCACCAACCTCCGGAGCGCTGTCACGCTGCCGGAGAACTCATCTACCTCTCCGTCTCTCTTGTTGGATCAAGAAGGCCGAGATCATCGTCGAGCCGTACGTGTGCTGAACGCGGAGGTGCCGTCCGTTCGGCACTAGATCGGAGCGGATCGTGGGACGGATCGCGGGACGGTTCGTGGGACGGTTCGCGGGGCGGATCGAGGGACGTGAGGGAGTTCCACTACATCAACCGCGTTTCTTAACGCTTCTGCTGTGCGATCTACAAGGGTACGTAGATCGAAAATCCCCTCTCGTAGATGGACATCACCATGATAGGTCTTCGTGCGCGTAGGAAAATTTTTGTTTCCCATGCGACGTTCCCAACAGTGGCATCATGAGCTAGGTTCATGCGTAGATGTCTTCTCGAGTAGAACACGAAAGTTTTTGTGGGCGTTGATGTTCGTTTTGCTGCCCTCCTTAGTCTTTTCTTGATTCCGCGGTATTGTTGGATCGAAGCGGCTCGGACCGACATTACTCGTACGCTTACGAGAGACTGGTTTCATCGCTACGAGTAACTCCGTTGCTCAAAGATGACCGGCGAGTGTCGGTTTCTCCAACTTTAGTTGAATCGGATTTGACCGAGGAGGTCCTTGGATGAGGTTAAATAGCAATTCATATATCTCCGTTGTGGTGTTTGCGTAAGTAAGATGCGATCCTACTAGATACCCATGGTCACCAGGTGAAACATGCAACAACAATTAGAGGACGTCTAACTTGTTTTTGCAGGGTATGCTTGTGATGTGATATGGCCAACGATGTGATGTGATATATTGGATGTATGAGATGATCATGTTGTAATAGTTAATATCGACTTGCACGTCGATGGTACGGAAACCGGCAGGAGCCATAGGGTTTTCTTTAAACTAACGTTTGTGCTTGCAGATGCGTTTACTATATTGCTAGGACGTAGCTTTAGTAGTAATAGCATGAGTAGCACGACAACCCCGATAGCGACACGTTGATCGAGATCATGATGATGGAGATCATGGTGTTCCTCCGGTGATAGGAAGATCGTGCCGGTGCTTTGGTGATGGAGATCAAGAAGCACATGATGATGGCCATATCATGTCACTTATGAATTGCATGTGATGTTAATCCTTTATGCACCTTATCTTGCATACAACGACGGTAGCATTATGAGGTGATCTCTCACTAAAATTTCAAGACGAAATTGTGTTCTCCCCGACTGTGCACCGTTGCGACAGTTCTTCGTTTCGAGACACCACGTGATGCTTACCACTAAAACTATTCTCGACTCACGTGATGATCGGACTTGAGATAGTGGATTTGGATCATGTACCACTCAAATGACTAGAGAGATGTACTTTTTGAGTGGGAGTTCTTAAGTAATATGATTAATGAACTAATTGTCATGAACATAGTCTAATGGTCTTTGTGAATTACGATGTAGCTTGCGCTATAGCTCTACTGTTTTTAATATGTTCCTAGAGAAAATTTAGTTGAAAGTTGATAGTAGCAAACTTTGCAGACTGAGTCTGTAAAACTAAGGATTGTCCTCGTTGGTGCGCAGATGGCTTATGTCCTTAATGCACCACTCAGTGTGCTGCACCTCGAGCATCGTCTGTGGATGTTGTGAACATCCGACATACATGTTTCTAATGACTACGCGATAGTTCGGTGCCAAATACTTAATGGCTTAGAAGCGTGGCGCCGAAGACGTTTTCAAACGTCACGGAACATGAGTGATGTTCTAAAGAGATGAAATTGTGATTTCATGCTTGTGCCCTTGTTAAGAGGTATGAGACCTCCGATAAGACTCTTTGTCCATGAAGTAAAGGAGAAAAGCTCAATCGTTGAGCGTGTGCTCAGATTATCTGAGTACGACAATCGCTTGAATCAAGTGGGAGTTGATCTTCGAGATAAGATAGTGATGGTTCTCCAAAGTCACTGCCACCAAGCTGTGAGAGCTTCGTGATGAACTATAACATATCAAGGATAGATACAATGATCCTTGAGCGATTCGTGATGTTTGACACTGCGAAAGTAGAAATCAAGAAGGAGCGTCAATAGTTGATGGTTAGTAAAACCACTAAGTTTCGAGAAAGGCAAGGGCTAGAAGGGATACTTTGTGAAACGGCAAAGCAGTTGTTGCACTATGAAGAGACCCCAGATTAAACCCAAGCCCGGGACTAAGTGCTTCTGTTATGAGGGGAACGATCACTGAGGCGGAGCAACTCTAGATACTTGGTAGATAAGAAGGCTGGCAAAAGTCGAAAGAAGTATATTTGATATACATGATGTTGATGTGTACTTTACTAGTACTCCTAGTAGCACGAGGGTATTGGATACCGGTTCGGTTGCTAAGTGATTAGTAACACGAAATGAAAGCTACGGCATAAACGGAGACTAGCTAAAGGCGAGGTGACGATACGTGTCGGAAGTGTTTCCAAGGTTGATATGATCAAACGTCGCACGCTCCCTCTACCATCGGGATTGGTGTTAAACCGAAATAATTGTTATTTGGTGCTTGCGTTAAGCATGGACATGATTGGATCGTGTTTATTGCAATACAATTATTCATTTAAAGAGAATAATGGTTACTCTATTTGCTTGAATAATCACCTTCAATGGTTTATTGAATCTCAATCGTAGTGTTACACATGTTCATGATATTGGTGCCAAAAGATACGAGGTAATGATGATAGTACCACTTACTTGTGGCACTGCCGCTTGAGTCATGTTGGTATAAATTGCATGAAGAGGTTCCATGCTGATGGATCTTTATACTCACTTGATTTTGAATCACTCCTGACATGCAAATCATACCACATGAGCAAGGCCTTGTTTTCACTGAGATGAAACAAGATAGTAACTTGTTGGAAGTGATACATTTTGATGTATGCAGTCCAATGGGTGCCGAGGCACGCAGTGGATATCATTATGTTCTTACTTCAATGACGATTTGAGTAGATACAAGAGTATTTACTTAATGAATCACAAGTCTGAAATATTGAAAAGTTCAATTCTGTTTTGGAGTGAAGTTCGTCGTAACAAGAGGATAAACTGTCTACGATATGATCATAGAAATGAATATCTCAGTTACGAGTTTTGGTACGCAGTTAAGACAATGTGGAAATTGTTTCACAGTTCATGCCACCTGGAACATCATAGTGTGATGATGTGTCTGAACGTCATAGCCACGCACTATTTGGTATGGTGCATGCTATGATGTCTCTTATTGAATTACCACTATCGTTTATGGGTTATGTATTAGAGACAACCGCATTCACTTTAAATAGGGCACCACGTATTTCCGTTGAGATGACACAGTATAGATTGAGGTTTAGAGAAATCTAAACTGTCGTTTCTTGAAAGTTTGGGGCTTCGACACTTACGTGAAAAAGTTTCAGTCTGATAAGCTCGAACCCAAAGAGGATAAATGCATCTTCATAGGATATCCAAAACAGTTGGGTACATCTCCTATCTCAGATCCGAAAGCAAAGTGTTTGTTTCTAGAAACGGATCCTTTCTCGAGGAAAGGTTTCTCTCGAAAGAATTGAGTGGGAGGGTAGTAGAACTTGATGAGGTTATTGAACCATCACTTCAACCAGTGTGTAGCAGGGCGCAGGAAGTTGTTCCTGTGGCGCCTACACCAATTGAAGTGGAAGCTGATGATGGTGATCATCGAGCATCGGATCAAGTTACTACAAGTCTCGTAGGTTGACAAGGTCGCGTACTACTACAGAGTGGTACGGTAACCCTGTCTTGGAGGTCATGTTGTTGAGCAACAGTGAACCTACGAGTTATGGAGAAAGCGATGGTGGGCCCGGATTCCGACAAATGGCTGGAAGCCATGAAATCCGAGAGAGGATCCATGTATGAAAACAAAGTGTAGACTTTGGAAGAACTACTTGATGGTCATAGGACTATTGAGTAAAGATAGATCTTTAAAAGGACGACAGACGATGATGGTGATAAGTCACTATTAAGAAAAGCTCGACTTGTTGCAAAGATGTTTCCGACAAGATCAAACAGTTCACTATGATGAGACTTTCTCACTCGTAGCGATGCTAAAAAGTCTGTTAGAATTATGTTAGTAGTTGTTGCATTGGTTATGAAATATTGCACATAGGATGTCAAAACATTGTTTCCTCGACGGTTTCCTTGAGCAAACATTGTATGTGATACAACCAAGAGGTTTTGTCGATCCTAAATATACTATCAAGTATGCAAGCTCCAGCGATCCTTCAATGGAGTGGTGCAAGCATCTCGGAGTTGGAATATACACTTTGATGAGATGATCAAAGATTTTGGGTTTGTACAAGGTTTATGAGAAACTTGTATTTCCAAAGAAGTGAGTGGGAGCACTATAGAATTTCTGATAAGTATATGTGGTTGACATATTGTGGATCAGAAGTAATGTAGAATATCTGTAAAGCATACAAGGTTGTTTGAAAGGGGTTTTCAAAGGAATACCTGGATTGCGCTACTTGAACGTTGAGCATCAAAGATCTATGGAGATAGATCGAAAGCGCTTAATAGAAGTTTCAACAAGATGCATGCCTTGACAAGTTTTTGAAGGAGTTCAAAATAGATCAGCAAAGAAGGAGTTCTTGGTTGCGTTGTAAGGTGTGAATTTGAGTAAGACTCAAAACCCGACCCCGGCAGAATAAAGAGAATAGACGAAGGTCGTCTTCTATGCCTTGGCCGTAGAATCTGAAGTATGCCATGTTGGGTACCGCACCTGATGTGTGCCTTGACTCAAAGTCTGTTGAGAGGTACAGAGAGTGATCCATGATTGAATCACTAGCAGCGGTCAAAATTTATCCTTGGTAACTGATGGACTAAGGATTTTTTTCTCGAGTATGGAAGTGGTTAAAAAGTTCGTCGTAAAGGGTTACGTCGATGCAAGCTTTGACACTAATCCGAATAACTATGAGTAGTGAAACGGATTCGTATAGTAGAGTAGATATTTGGAGCATTTCCGAATAGCACGAAGTAGCAGCATCTGTAAGATGACATAAATATTTGTAAAGAACGCACGGATCTGAAAGTTTCAGAACCGTTGACTAAAACCTCTCTCACGAGCAAGACGTGATCAGACCCCATAACTATATGGGTGTTGGATTCGTTGGAATCACATGGTGATGTGAACTAGATTATTGACTCTAGTGCAAGTGGGAGACTGTTGAAAATATGCCCTAGAGGCAATAATAAATTAGTTATTATTATATTTCTTTGTTCATGATAATCGTTTATTATCCATGCTATAATTGTATTGATTGGAAACATAGTGCATGTGTGTATACATAGACAAAACACTGTCCCTAGTAAGCCTCTAGTTGGCTAGCTCGTTGATCAAAGATGGTCAAGGTTTCCTGACCATAGGCAAGTGTTGTCACTTGATAACGGGTTCACATCATTAGGAGAATCATGTGATGGACTAGACCCAAACTAATAGACATAGCATGTTGATCGTGTCATTTTGTTGCTACTGTTTTCTGCGTGTCAAGTATTTGTTCCTATGGCCATGAGATCATATAACTCACTGACACCGGAGGAATGCTTTGTGTGTATCAAACGTCGCAACGTAACTGGGTGACTATAAAGATGCTCTACAGGTATCTCCGAAGGTGTTCGTTGAGTTAGTATGGATCGAGACTGGGATTTGTCACTCCGTATGACGGAGAGGTATCTCGGGGCCCACTCGGTAATACAGGTCCTTGGCACTGAGGTTCAAACGACAAGATCTTCGTAGGTAATACACACAAGCCTTGCAAGCAATGTGACTTAGTGTAAGTTGCGGGATCTTGTATTACGGAACGAGTAAAGAGACTTGCCGGTAAACGAGATTGAAATAGGTATGCGGATACTGACGATCGAATCTCACGCAAGTAATTAACATACCGAAGGACAAAGGGAATGACATACGGGATTATATGAATCCTTGGCACTGAGGTTCAAACGATAAGATCTTCGTAGAATATGTAGGATCCAATATGGGCATCCAGGTCCCGCTATTGGATATTGACCGAGGAGTCTCTCGGGTCATGTCTACATAGTTCTCGAACCTGCAGGGTCTGCACACTTAAGGTTCGACGTTGTCTTATGCGTATTTGAGTTATATGGTTGGTTACCGAATGTTGTTTGGAGTCCCGGATGAGATCACGGACGTCACGAGGGTTTCCGGAATGGTCCAGAAACGAAGATTGATATATAGGATGACCTCATTTGGTTACCGGAAGGTTTTCATGCATTACCAAAAAGGTTTCGGGCTCATCGGTAATGTACTGGGAGTGCCGGGAGGGGTGCCGGGGACCATCAGGAGGGGTGTCACGCCCCAAGGGGTCTCATGGGCTATGGGAAGAGATAAACCAGCCCTTAGTGGGCTGGAATAAGTTCCCACTAAGGCCCATAAGGTTTGAGAAGGAAAAAACACAAGGTGGAAAGAGTTTCCAAGTGGGGAGGTGGAAAGAGTTTCCAAGTGGGGAGGTGGAATCCTACTCCAAGTAGGATTGGAGAAAGACTCCTCCACCTCCAATTTCGGCCAAACCTTTAGGTTTTGAGGCTGCCTCCTCCCCTCCCTCCCTCCTATATATAGTGGGGTTTTAGGGCTGATTTGAGACAACTTTTGCCACGGCAGCCCGAGCACATACCTCCACGGTTTTACCTCTAGATCGCGTTTCTGCGGACCTCGGGCGGAGCCCTGCTGAGATTAGATCACCACCAACCTTCGGAGCGTCGTCACGCTGCCGGAGAACTCATCTACCTCTCTGTCTCTCTTGCTGGATCAAGAAGGCCGAGATCATCGTCGAGCTGTACGTGTGCTGAACGCGGAGGTGCCGTCCGTTCGGCACTAGATCGGAGCGGATCGTGGGACGGATCGCGGGACGGTTCGTGGGACGGTTCGCGGGGCGGATCGAGGGACGTGAGGACGTTCCACTACATCAACTGCGTTTCTTAACGCTTCTGTTGTGCGATCTACAAGGGTACGTAGATCGGAAATCCCCTCTCGTAGATGGACATCACCATGATAGGTCTTCGTGCGCGTAGAAAAATTTTTGTTTCCCATGCGACGTTCCCCAACAGATCGATTTCAGGAAACTGAATAAGGCCACTAGGAAAGATCATTACCCTTTGCCTTTTATCGACCAAATGCTAGAAAGGTTGTCCAAAAACACACACTTCTGCTTTCTAGACGGTTATTATGGTTTCTCCCAAATACCAGTTGCACAATCTGATTAGGGGAAAACCACTTTCACCTGCCCTTTCGGTACCTTTGCTTACAGACGTATGCCTTTTGGCTTATGCAATGCACCTGCCACCTTTCAATGATGTATGATGGCTATATTCTGTGACTTTTGTGAAAAGATTGTTGAGGTTTTCATGGATGACTTTTCCGTTTACGGGTCTTCTTTTGATGATTGCCTCAGCAACCTTGATCGAGTCTTACAGAGATGTAAAGACACCAATCTTGTCTTGAATTGGGAGAAGTGTCACTTTATGGTTAATGAAGGCATCGTCTTAGGACAAAAAATTTCTGAAAGAGGCATTGAAGTCGATAAGGCTAAGGTTGATGCAATCGAGAAAATGCCATACCCCACAGATATCAAAGGTATAAGAAGTTTCCTTGGTCATGCTGGTTTCTATAGAAGGTTCATTAAAGACTTCTCTAAGATTTCTAGGCCTCTTACCAATCTCTTGCAAAAGGATATTCCTTTTGTTTTTGACGATGATTGTGAGGAAGCCTTCGAAATACTTAAGAGGGCTTTGATAACTACACCTATTGTTCAACCACCTGATTGGAACCTATCCTTTGAAATCATGTGTGATGCTAGAGATTATGCTGTTGGTGCTGTTCTAGGGCAAAGAGTTGATAAGAAGTTTAATGTTATTCACTACGCTAGTAAAACTCTAGACAGTGCCCAGAGAAACTATGCTACTACGGAGAAGGAATTTTTAGCAGTCGTGTTTGCATGTGAAAAGTTCACGTCTTACATAGTTGATTCCAAAGTCACTATTCACACTGATCATGCTGCTATTAAGTACCTCACGGAGAAGAAGGACGCTAAACCTATACTTATCATATGGATTCTCTTGCTACAAGAATTTGATTTGCACGTTGTTGACAGAAAGGGTGTCGATAACCCAGTAGCAGATAACTTGTCTAGGTTGGAGAACGTTCTTGATGACCCACAACCTATTGATGATAGCTTTCATGATGAGCAACTGAATGTCATCAATGCCTCACGTAGTGCACCGTGGTATGCTGATTACGCAAACTATATCATTGCCAAATACATACCACCTAGTTTCACGTACCAGCAAAAGAAGAAATTCTTCTTTGACTTGAGACACTACTTTTGGGATGATCCTCACCTTTATAAGGAATGAGTAGATGGTGTTATTATACATTGTGTACCTGAACATGAACAGGGATAGATCCTACAGAAGTGTCACTTCGAGGCTTACGGAGGACACCATGCGGGAGATAGAACTGCACACAAGGTATTGCAATCAGGTTTCTATTGGTCCACTCTCTTCAAGGATGCCCGTAAGTTTGTCTTGTCTTGTGACGAATGTCAAAGAATAGGCAATATTAGCAAACGTCAAGAAATGCCTATGAACTATTCACTTTTCATTGAACCATTTGATGTTTGGGGCTTTGATTATATGGGACCTTTTCTGAAATCCAATGGGTATACTCACATCTTAGTTGTTGTTGATTACGTCACTAAGTGGGTAAAAGCTATCCCCACTAGTAGTGATGATCACAATACCTCTATCAAGATGCTGAAAGAAGTTATCTTCCCTAAATTTAGAGTCCCTAGATATCTAATGAGTGACGGTGGTTCACACTTCATTCATGGTGCTTTCCGTAAAACGCTTTTGAAGTACGATGTCAACCATAGAATTGCGTCTCCCTATCACCCTCAGTCCAGTGGTCAAGTAGAGCTAAGCAATAGAGAGATTAAACTAATTCTGCAAAAGACTGTCAACAGGTCTAGAAAGAATTGGTCTAAGAAGCTCGATGATGCATTGTGGGCTTATAGAAGTGCCTATAAGAATCCCATGGGGATGTCCCCGTACAAAATGGTGTACGGTAAAGCATGTCATTTACCTCTTGAGCTAGAGCATAAAGATTATTGGGCAATCAAAGGGCTCAACTTTGATTTCAAACTTGCGGGTGAGAAGAGGTTATTTGATATTAGCTCGCTTGATGAATGGAGAACTCAGGCATATGAGAATGCCAAGCTCTTCAAAGAGAAGGTTAAGAGGTGGCATGATAAGAGGATACAAAAGCGTGAGTTCAATGTAGGTGATTATGTCTTGCTATATAACTCTCGTTTAAGATTCTTTGCACGCAAGTTTCTCTCTAAATGGGAAGGTCCCTATGTTGTTGAGGAAGTATATCGTTCCGATGCTATCAAGATCAACAACACGAAAGGTAATTGTCCAAGAGTTGTAAATGGGCAGAGAATCAAGCATTATATCTCAGGTACTCCCATAAATGTTGAAAGCAATATCATCAATACCATAACTCCGGAAGAATACCTAAGTGGCATTTATCAGCCTGTTTCAGACTCCGAAAACGAAGAGGTATGTGATTCGGTAAGAAAACAGAGTCCAAAACTTTTCTAATAGGAAATTTTCTCCATTTTGGAATATTTGAAAAAATACAAAAATTGGAAGTAGTCCGAAAAGTGCGCGAGGAGGCGACAAGCCTGCACGGCGCGGGCCCACCCCCTGGCCGTGCCGTGAGGGCTTGTGGCCACCTCATGCGCCTCCTGGACTCCATTTTCGTGCAGGGGACTCCTTCTGGTCTGAAAAAAATCATTATATATACTTTCGTTTGGTCTGACCTCTGCATCATGTAGATTTCCTCTGTTTTTCATTTGGAGCCTGTTTCTGTTGCAGATCTAGATCGCCATGACTTCCCCAAAAGCTCCGAAGGACAATATGTTCGAGAAGGTCATCAATCCCTACCTCACGGGAGTGCTGCAACACCCTTAATCCATCGAGATGCGTGAGGGTATGTTGCACATCCGTGATGTTGAGGTGCCTAAGAAGACCGGAAGCATGGAGACGAGGCTCGAAGCAATGGAGCAACAAGTCTTCAAGTGCCAAGGGATGGTGGAGCGTGGACTCAACGCCAACCACATGATGATCACGGAGTTCACCAGCAAGCACAGGATTGATGCCAATGACATTGGGAAACACCTCTCCAGGCTCTATGACAGGATTGATCAACTCCAGGGCCAGATCTATGATCTGCAGAACCAAAACTGTGAGTATGAGTACATATTTAAATCAATATGGTTGGCTGCAGATTTGAGGATTCCGGAGACTCGTTCATCTTTCCATGGTGGAGCGCCTATGCCTTGGAAGACGGAGGATCAAGCCCATGTTGCAACAACTCCGCCACCATCACCACCAAAGGAAGACAACTGAGCATTGGTATGGGCAATCCCCTTGGCTTGTGCCAAGCTTGGGGAGTTGCCCCGGTATCGTATCACCATCACATCTTTTGCCTTTACCTTTGTTTTAGTTTTCCTTTTCAGTTTTCTCTTTTTCTAGTAGAGTAAAAGTCTTAGTGTTTTAGTCTTGAGTTTTGCTTTGTGTCACCCCCGATGTATTCTTGCTCGTGAGCCATATAATAAAGAGTGTCTTAGTTGAAGGGCTTTGTCTCTTGCCATGATCAAAAGAGTGAGAATAGAACAAAAGCATGAAAGATCATGTAATGATCTTATGGGAAGTGATGGCTTCACATATAAAAAGGATGAGGATTGAAACTTGTTGAGGGTAGACAAACGTACACCTTGTTGAGGGTAGGCAAACATAGACCTTGGCCATATAATTAATAGGAAGTGATAAAGAAGGAGAGGTTCACATATAAATATATCATCTCTGACACCATCTATGATTGTGAACACTCACTAAACTATTGCATGCCTAGAAGTAGAGGTTGGACAAGGAAGACAACATAATGAATTGTGATTGCTTGGTTCCGAACAATGTTATATGATTAGAGATCCCTTAGCATGTGACGATTGCTTCCACCTCACAATAGCCAAACCTCCCGCACTAAGTAGAGATACTACTTGTGCATCCATAAACCTTCAAACCAGTTTTGCCATGAGTGTCCACCATACCTACCTATGGATTGAATAAGATCCCTCAAGTAAGTTGTCATCGGTGCAAGCAATAAAAATTGCTCTCTAATATGTATGATCTATTAGTGTGTGGAAAATAAGCTTTATACGAACCTGTGATGAGGAAGACATAAAAGCGACAGACTGGATAATAAAGTTCTTTATCACAGGAGGTAATATAAAGTGACGTTCCTCCACACTAAGAGGACACGCATCCAAACCTCAAAAGCGCATGACAACCTCTGCTTCCCTCTGCGAAGGGCCTATCTTGTACCTTTACTTTTTGCCCTTGAAAGAGTCATGGTGATCTTCACCAATTCCTTATTTCGCCTTTATCTTGGCTAACATCATATGCTTGGGAAAGATCTATATTAATATGTTAACTTGGAGGTAAGTATTCATGAATTATTATTGTTGACTTTACCCTTGAGGAAAGCAGTTGGGAGGCAAAACTATAAGCCCCTATCTTTCTCTGTGTCCAGCTGAAACATTGATCTCATGAGTACCACGTGAGTTGTAGCAATTGTAGATAACGAAAGAATGATTGAGTATGTGGATTTGCTTTACAAGCTCTTATTTGACTCTTTCTCATGTTGTGATGAATTGCAATTGCTTCAATGACTATAGGCTATCGGTTGTTACTTCTCGGTAAGGTTCTTGATCCATGCTTTACTTTGTGAAGGAATTATCACTTTAGCATGAGAGATTATATGTCGGTATGCTGTTCTGATCATGATCATGATGCATGCATGTTCGTATCTTGTTTTGTCGACACCTCTCTCGCTAAACATGTGGACATATTTATTGAGCTAGGCTTTCGCTTGAGGACAAGCGAGGTCTAAGCTTGGGGGAGTTGATACGTCCATTTTGCATCATGTTTTCATGTTGATATTTATCGCTTCTTTGGTTGTTATTTCACTTCACGGTATTGTTCTTATGCCTTTTCTCTCTTATTTTGCAAGGTTTACATGAAGAGGGAGAATACGGGCAACCGGAATTCTGGCCTGAAAGTGGAGCAAAGTTGAGATACCTATTCTGCGCAACTCCAAACGCCGTCAAAATCAACGAGGGTTTTTTCCCCGATTTATCAAAAATACTGGGCCGAAGAAGTGTCGGAGGGGCACCAGGGGGTGCCCACAAGCCTGCACGACGCGGCCACCCCCCCCCCCCCCCCCCGCGCGCGCGCGCCACGCCATGAGGGCTTGTGGGCTGCCCACTGGCCCACTTGCTCCCCTCTTTTGCTATATGGAGGGTTTCGTCCAGGAAAAAAATCAGGGAGGAGATTTTTCGTGGTTTGGCCGCCCCCACGAGGCGGAACTTGAGAAGAACCAATCTAGAGCTCCGACAGGACGATCCTGCCGGGGAAACTTCCCTCCCGGAGGGGGAAATCGTCGCCATCATCATCACCAACGCTCCTCTCATCGGAGGGGACTCGTCACCATCAACATCTTCATCAGCACCATCTCTTCTCCAAACCCTAGTTCATCGCTTGTAACCAATCTCCGTCTCGCGACTCCGATTGGTACTTGTAAGGTTGCTAGTAGTGTTGATTACTCTTTGTAGTTGATGCTAGTTGGATTACTTGGTGGAAGAGTTTATGTTCAGATCCTTGATGTTACTCATTACCTCTCTGATCATGATTGTTATTATGCTTTGTGAGTAGTTACTTTTGTTCCTCAGGACATGGGATAAGTCATGCTAATAGTAGTCATGTGAATTTGGTATTCGTTCGGTAATTTGATATGTTGTATGTTGTTTTTCCTCTAGTGGTGTTATGTGAACGTCGACTACATAACACGTCACCATTATTTGGGCCTAGGGAACGCATTGGGAAGTAGTAAGTAGATGATGGGTTGCTAGAGTGACAGAAGCTTAAATCCTAGTTTATACGTTGCTTCGTAAGGGGTTGATTTGGATCCACTAGTTTAATGCTATGGTTAGACTTTGTCTTGATTCTTCTTTCGTAGTTGCGTATGCTTGCGAGAGGGGTTAATCATAAGTGGGATGCTTGTCCAAGTAAGGGCAGTACCCAAGCGCCGGTCCACCCACATATCAAACTATTAAAGTAACGAACGCGAATCATATGAACATGATGAAACTAGCATGACAGAAATTCTCGTGTGTCCTCGGAAGCGTTTTTCCTCCTATAAGACTTTGTCCAGGCTTGTCCCTTGCTACAAAAGGGATTGGGCCACTTTGCTGCACCGTTGCTACTTTTGTTACTTGTTGCTTGCTACGAATCATCTCACCACACAATCACTTGTTACTGGCAATTTCAGTGCCTGCAGATTTTACCTTGTTGAAAACCACTTGTCAGATCCTTCTGCTCCTCATTGGGTTCGACACTCTTACTTATCGAAAGGACTACGATTGATCCCCTATACTTCTGGGTCATCACCCACGTTCATGTGGGTCCCCCCCATGCAGGTGGGCCCCACTCTAGAACCTACTAGAATCTTCCCAGTACAATACCGAAAAATCCAGAACATTTTCTGGTGGCCAAAATAGGAATTCCAATATATAAATATTTACCTACGGACCATTCCGGAATTCCTCGTAACGTCTGGGATCTCATCCGGGACTCCGAACAACTTTCGGTAACCACATACAATGTTGGGGAACGTCGCATGGGAAACAAAAATTTTCCTACGCGCACGAAGACCTATCATGGTGATGTCCATCTACGAGAGGGGATGAGTGATCTACGTACCCTTGTAGATCGTACAGCAGAAGCGTTTAGAGAACGCGGTTGATGTAGTGGAACGTCCTCACGTCCCTCGATCCGCCCCGCGAACAATCCCGCGATCAGTCCCACGATCTAGTACCGAACGGACGGCACCTCCGCGTTCAGCACACGTACAGCTCGACGATGATCTCGGCCTTCTTGATCCAGCAAGAGAGACGGAGAGGTAGAAGAGTTCTCCGGCAGCGTGACGGCGCTCCGGAGGTTGGTGATGATCTTGTCTCAGCAGGGCTCCGCCCGAGCTCCGCAGAAACGCGATCTAGAGGAAAAACTATGGAGGTATGTGGTCGGGCAGCCGTGAGAAAGTCGTCTCAAATCTGCCCTAAAAGCCCCATATATATAGGAGGAGGGAGGGGGACCTTGCCTTGGGGTCCAAGGGATCCCCAAGGGGTCGGCCGAGCCAGGGGGGGAGGACTCTCCCCCCCCCAAACCGAGTCCTACTTGGTTTGGTGGGAGGGAGTCCTTCCCCCTTCCCACTTCTTCCTTTTTTTTTCTTTCCTTTGATTTTTTCTCTCTTGGCGCATAGGGGATTGGTGGGCTGTCCCACCAGCCCACTAAGGGCTGGTGTGACCCCCCCAAATGCCTATGGGCTTCCCCGGAGTGGGTTGCCCCCCTCCGGTGAACTCCCGGAACCCATTCGTCATTCCCGGTACATTCCCGGTAACTCCGAAAACCTTCCGGTAATCAAATGAGGTCATCCTATATATCAATCTTCGTTTCCGGACTATTCCGGAAACCCTCGTGACGTCCGTGATCTCATCCGGGACTCCGAACAACATTCGGTAACCACCATATAACTCAAATACGCATAAAACAACGTCGAGCCTTAAGTGTCCAGACCCTGCGGGTTCGAGAACTATGTAGACATGACCCGAGAGACTCCTCGGCCAATATCCAATAGCGGGACCTGGATGCCCATATTGGATCCTACATATTCTACGAAGATCTTATCGTTTGAACCTCAGTGCCAAGGATTCGTATAATCCCGTATGTCATTCCCTTTGTCCTTCGGTATGTTACTCGCCCGAGATTCGATCGTCAGTATCCGTATACCTATTTCAATCTCGTTTACCGGCAAGTCTCTTTACTCGTTCCGTAATACAAGATCCCGCAACTTACACTAAGTTACATTGCTTGCAAGGCTTGTGTGTGATGTTGTATTACCGAGTGGGCCCCGAGATACCTCCCCGTCATACGGAGTGACAAATCCCAGTCTTGATCCATACTAACTCAACTAACACCTTCGGAGATACCTGTAGAGCATCTTTATAGTCACCCAGTTACGTTGCGACGTTTGATACACACAAAGCATTCCTCCGGTGTCAGTGACTTATATGATCTCATGGTCATAGGAATAAATACTTGACACGCAGAAAACAGTAGCAACAAAATGACACGATCAACATGCTACGTCTATTAGTTTGGGTCTAGTCCATCACATGATTCTCCTAATGATGTGATCCCGTTATCAAGTGACAACACTTGCCTATGGCCAGGAAACCTTGACCATCTTTGATCAACGAGCTAGTCAACTAGAGGCTTACTAGGGACAGTGTTTTGTCTATGTATCCACACAAGTATTGTGTTTCCAATCAATACAATTATAGCATGGATAATAAACGATTATCATGAACTAAGAAATATAATAATAACTAATTTATTATTGCCTCTAGGGCATATTTCCAACAGTCTCCCACTTGCACTAGAGTCAATAATCTAGTTCACATCACCATGTGATTCCAACGAATCCAACACCCATATAGTTATGGGGTCTGATCACGTCTTGCTCGTGAGAGAGGTTTTAGTCAACGGTTCTGAAACTTTCAGATCCGTGCGTTCTTTACAAATATTTATGTCATCTTACAGATGCTGCTACTTCGTGCTATTCGGAAATGCTCCAAATATCTACTCTACTATACGAATCCGTTTCACTACTCATAGTTATTCGGATTAGTGTCAAAGCTTGCATCGACGTAACCCTTTACGACGAACTCTTTAACCACCTCCATAATCGAGAAAAATTCCTTAGTCCATTAGTTACTAAGGATAAATTTTGACCGCTGCTAGTGATTCAATCATGGATCACTCTCTGTACCTCTCAACATACTTTGAGTCAAGGCACACATCAGGTGCGGTACATAGCATGGCATACTTTAGATTCTACGGCTAAGGCATAGAAGACGACCTTCGTCTATTCTCTTTATTCTGCCGGGGTCGGGTTTTGAGTCTTACTCAAATTCACACCTCACAACGCAACCAAGAACTCCTTCTTTGCTGACCTATTTTGAACTCCTTTCAAAACTTGTCAAGGCATGCATCTTGTTTGAAACTTCCGTTAAGCGCTTTTCGATCCATCTCCATAGATCTTTGATGCTCAACGTTCAAGTAGCGTAATCCAGGTACTCCTTTGAAAACTTCTTTCAAAACAACCTTGTATGCTTTACAGAAATTCTACATTACTTCTGATCCACAATATGTCAACCACATATACCTATCAGAAATTCTATAGTGCTCCCACTCACTTCTTTGGAAATACAAGTTTCTCATAAACCTTGTACAAACCCAAAATCTTTGATCATCTCATCAAAGTGTATATTCCAACTCCGAGATGCTTGCACCAGTCCATTGAAGAATCACTGGAGCTTGCATACTTGCTAGTATCTTTAGGATCGACAAAACCTTCTGGTTGTATCACATACAATGTTTGCTCAAGGAAACCGTCGAGAAAACAATGTTTTGACATCCTACGTGCAATATTTCATAAATAATGCATCAACAACTAACATAATTCTAACAGACCTTTAGCATCGCTACGAGTGAGAAAGTCTCATCATAGTCAACTGTTTGATCTTGTCGAAAACATCTTTGCGACAAGTCGAGCTTTTCTCAATAGTGACTTATCACCATCATCGTTTGTCTTCCTTTAAAGATCCATTTTTACTCAATAGTCTTATGACCATCAAGTAGTTCTTTCAAAGTCTACACTTTGTTTTCATCCATGGATCCTCTCTCGGATTTCATGGCTTCCAGCCATTTGTCGGAACCCGGGCCCACCATCGCTTTCTCCATAACTCGTAGGTTCACTGTTGCTCAACAACATGACCTCCAAGACAGGGTTACCGTACTACTCTGCAGCAGTACGCGACCTTGTCGACCTACGAGGTTTGTAGTAACTTGATTCGAAGCTCAATGATCATCATCATCAGCTTCCACTTCAATTGGTGTAGGCGCCACATGAACAACTTCCTGCGCCCTGCTACACACTGGTTGAAGTGATGGTTCAATAACCTCATCAAGTTCTACTACCCTCCCACTCAATTCTTTCGAGAGAAACCTTTCCTCGAGAAAGGATCCGTTTCTAGAAACAAACACTTTGCTTTCGGATCTGAGATAGGAGATGTACCCAACTGTTTTGGATATCCTATGAAGATGCATTTATCCGCTTTGGGTTCGAGCTTATCAGGCTGAAACTTTTTCACATAAGTGTCGAAACCCCAAACTTTCAAGAAACGACAGTTTAGATTTCTCTAAACCTCAGTCTATACTGTGTCATCTCAACGGAAATACGCGGTGCCCTGTTTAAAGTGAGTGCGGTTGTCTCTAATGCATAACCCATAAACGATAGTGGTAATTCGATAAGAGACATCATAGTATGTATTATACCAAATAGTGCGTGGCTATGATGTTCAGACACATCATCACACTATGATGTTCCAGGTGGCATGAACTGCGAAATAACTTCCACATTGTCTTAACTGCGTACCAAAACTCGTAACTCAGATATTCATTTCTATGATCATATCGTAGACAGTTTATCCTCTTGTTACGACGAACTTCACTCTGAAACAGAATTGAACTTTTCAATATTTCAGACTTGTGATTCATTAAGTAAATACTCTAGTATCTACTCAAATCGTCAGTGAAGTAAGAACATAATGATATCCACTGCTTGCCTCAGCACCCATTGGACTGCATACATCAAAATGTATCACTTCCAACAAGTTACTATCTTATTTCATCTCAATGAAAACAAGGCCTTGCTCATGTGGTATGATTTGCATGTCACTAGTGATTCGAAATCAGGTGAGTACAAAGATCCATCAGCATGGAGCCTCTTCATGCAATTTATACTAACATGACTCAAGCGGCAGTGCCACAAGTAAGTGGTACTATCATTATTAACTCGTATCTTTTGGCACCAATGTGTAACACTACAATCGAGATTCAATAAACCATTGAAGGTGATTATTCAAGCAAATAGAGTAACCTTTATTCTCTTTGAATGAATAATCGTATTGCAATAAACACGATCCAATCACGTTCACGCTTAACGCAAACACCAAATAACAATTATTTAGGTTTAACACCAATCCATATGGTAGAGGGAGCGTGCGACGTTTGATTATATCAACCTTGGAAACACTTCCAACACGTATCGTCACCTCGCCTTTAGCTAGTCTCCGTTTATGCCGTAGCTTTCATTTCGCGTTACTAATCACTTAGCAACCGAACCGGTATCCAATACCCTCGTGCTACTAGGAGTACTAGTAAAGTACACATCAACATTATGTATATCACATATATACTTCTCTCGACTTTTGCCAGCCTTCTTATCCACCAAGTATCTAGAGTTGCTCCGCCTCAGTGACTGTTCCCCTTGTTACAGAAGCACTTAGTCTCGGGTTTGGGTTTAATCTTGGGTCTCTTCATTAGTGCAGCAACTGTTTTGCCGTTTCACGAAGTATCCCTTCTAGCCCTTGCCTTTCTTGAAACTTAGTGGTTTTTACTAACCATCAACTATTGATGCTCCTTCTTGATTTCTACTTTCGCAGTGTCAAACATCGCGAATCACTCAAAAGATCATAGTATCTATCCTTGATATGTAATAGTTCATCACGAAGCTCTCATAGCTTGGTGGCAGTGACTTTGGAGAACCATCACTATCTCATCTGGAAGATTAACTCCCACTTGATTCAAGCGATTGTCGTACTCAGACAATCTGAGCACACGCTCAACGATTGAGCTTTTCTCCTTTACTTTGTGGACAAAGAATCTTGTTTGGAGGTCTCGTACTCTTAACAAGGGCACAAGCATGAAATCACAATTTCATTTCTTCGGAACATCACTTATGTTCCGTGACGTTTTACAACGTTTTCGGCGCCTTGCTTCTAAGCCATCAAGTATCTTGCACTGAACTATCGTGTAGTCATCAGTAACGTGTATGTCGGATGTTCATAGCATCCACAGACGACGCTCGAGGTGCAGCACACCGAGTGGTGCATTAAGGACATAAGCCTTCTGCGTAGCAACGAGGACAATCCTCGGTTTTACAGACTCAGTCTGCAAATGTTGCTACTATCAATTTTCAACTAAATTTTCTCTAGGAACATATAAAAATAGTAGAGCTATAGCGCAAGCTACATCGTAATTCGCAAAGACCATTAGACTATATTCATGATAATTAGTTCAATTAATCATATTACTTAAGAACTACCACTCAAAAAATACATCTCTCTAGTCATTTGAGTGGTACATGATCCAAATCCGCTATCTCAAGTCCGATCATCACGTGAGTCGAGAATAGTTTCAGTGGTAAGCATCCCTATGCTAATCATATCAACTATACGATTCATGCTCGACCTTTCGGTCTCATGTGTTCCGAGGCCATGTCTGCACATGCTAGGCTCGTCAAGCTTAACCCGAGTGTTCCGCGTGTGCAACTGTTTTGCACCCGTTGTATGTGAACGTTGAGTCTATCACACCCGATCATCACGTGGTGTCTCGAAACGAAGAACTGTCGCAACGGTGCACAGTCGGGGAGAACACAATTTCGTCTTGAAATTTCAGTGAGAGATCCCCTCATAATGCTACCGTCGTTCTAAGCAAAATAAGGTGCATAAAAGGATTAACATCACATGCAATTCATAAGTGACATGATATGGCCATCATCACGTGCTTCTTGATCTCCATCACCAAAGCACCGGCACGATCTTCTTGTCACCGGCGCCACACCATGATCATCCATCAACGTGTTGCCATCGGGGTTGTCGTGCTACTTATGCTATTACTACTAAAGCTACATCCTAGCAAAATAGTAAACGCATCTGCAAGCACATATGTTAGTATAAAGACAACCCTATGGCTCCTGCCGGTTGCCGTACCATCGACGTGCAAGTCGATATTTCTATTACAACATGATCATCTCATACATCCAATATATCACATCACATCATTGGCCATATCACATCACAATCATACCCTGCAAAAACAAGTTAGACGTCCTCTAATTTTGTTGTTGCATGTTTTACGTGGTGACCAAGGGTATCTAGTAGGATCGCATCTTACTTACGCAAACACCACAACGGAGATATATGAGTTGCTATTTAACCTCATCCAAGGACCTCCTCGGTCAAATCCGATTCAACTAAAGTTGGAGAAACCGTCACTTGCCAGTCATCTTTGAGCAAAGGGGGTTACTCGTAACGATGAAACCAGTCTCTCGTAAGCGTACGAGTAATGTCGGTCCAAGCCGCTTCAATCCAACAATACCGCGGAATCAAGAAAAGACTAAGGAGGGCAGCAAAACGCACATCACCGCCCACAAAACCTTTTGTGTTCTACTCGAGAAGACATCTACGCATGAACCTAGCTCATGATGCCACTGTTGGGGAACGTCGCATGGGAAACAAAAAATTTCCTACGCGCACGAAGACCTATCATGGTGATGTCCATCTACGAGAGGGGATGAGTGATCTACGTACCCTTGTAGATCGTACAGCAGAAGCGTTTAGAGAACGCGGTTGATGTAGTGGAACGTCCTCACGTCCCTCGATCCGCCCCGCGAACAATCCCGCGATCAGTCCCACGATCTAGTACCGAACGGACGGCACCTCCGCGTTCAGCACACGTACAGCTCGACGATGATCTCGGCCTTCTTGATCCAGCAAGAGAGACGGAGAGGTAGAAGAGTTCTCCGGCAGCGTGACGGCGCTCCGGAGGTTGGTGATGATCTTGTCTCAGCAGGGCTCCGCCCGAGCTCCGCAGAAACGCGATCTAGAGGAAAAACTATGGAGGTATGTGGTCGGGCAGCCGTGAGAAAGTCGTCTCAAATCTGCCCTAAAAGCCCCATATATATAGGAGGAGGGAGGGGGACCTTGCCTTGGGGTCCAAGGGATCCCCAAGGGGTCGGCCGAGCCAGGGGGGGAGGACTCTCCCCCCCCAAACCGAGTCCTACTTGGTTTGGTGGGAGGGAGTCCTTCCCCCTTCCCACTTCTTCCTTTTTTTTCTTTCCTTTGATTTTTTCTCTCTTGGCGCATAGGGGATTGGTGGGCTGTCCCACCAGCCCACTAAGGGCTGGTGTGACCCCCCCAAATGCCTATGGGCTTCCCCGGAGTGGGTTGCCCCCCTCCGGTGAACTCCCGGAACCCATTCGTCATTCCCGGTACATTCCCGGTAACTCCGAAAACCTTCCGGTAATCAAATGAGGTCATCCTATATATCAATCTTCGTTTCCGGACTATTCTGGAAACCCTCGTGACGTCCGTGATCTCATCCGGGACTCCGAACAACATTCGGTAACCAACCATATAACTCAAATACGCATAAAACAACGTCGAGCCTTAAGTGTGCAGACCCTGCGGGTTCGAGAACTATGTAGACATGACCCTAGAGACTCCTCGGCCAATATCCAATAGCGGGACCTGGATGCCCATATTGGATCCTACATATTCTACGAAGATCTTATCGTTTGAACCTCAGTGCCAAGGATTCGTATAATCCCGTATGTCATTCCCTTTGTCCTTCGGTATGTTACTCGCCCGAGATTCGATCGTCAGTATCCGTATACCTATTTCAATCTCGTTTACCGGCAAGTCTCTTTACTCGTTCCGTAATATAAGATCCCGCAACTTACACTAAGTTACATTGCTTGCAAGGCTTGTGTGTGATGTTGTATTACCGAGTGGGCCCCGAGATACCTCCCCGTCATACGGAGTGACAAATCCCAGTCTTGATCCATACTAACTCAACTAACACCTTCGGAGATACCTGTAGAGCATCTTTATAGTCACCCAGTTACGTTGCGACGTTTGATACACACAAAGCATTCCTCCGGTGTCAGTGACTTATATGATCTCATGGTCATAGGAATAAATACTTGACACGCAGAAAACAGTAGCAACAAAATGACACGATCAACATGCTACGCCTATTAGTTTGGGTCTAGTCCATCACATGATTCTCCTAATGATGTGATCCCGTTATCAAGTGACAACACTTGCCTATGGCCAGGAAACCTTGACCATCTTTGATCAACGAGCTAGTCAACTAGAGGCTTACTAGGGACAGTGTTTTGTCTATGTATCCACACAAGTATTGTGTTTCCAATCAATACAATTATAGCATGGATAATAAACGATTATCATGAACTAAGAAATATAATAATAACTAATTTATTATTGCCTCTAGGGCATATTTCCAACATACAATTCCCATTACAACTCTAGCGTCACCGAACCTTACGTGTGTAGACCCTACGGGTTCGGGAACCATGCAGACATGACCGAGACACCTCTCCGGCCAATAACCTATAGCGGATCTGGATACCCATATTGGCTCCCACATATTACACAATGATTTCATCGGATGAACCACGATGTCAAGGATTAAATTAATCTCGTATACAATTCACTTTGTCCATCGGTATATTACTTGCTCGAGATTCGATCGTCGGTATCCCTATACCTTGTTCAATCTCGTTACCGGCAAGTCTCTTTACTCGCTCCGTAACACATGATCCCATGACTAACTCCTTAGTCACATTGAGCTCATTATGATGATGTATTACCGAGTGGGCCCAGAGATACCTCTCTGTTACACGGAGTGACAAATCGCAGTCTCGATTCGTACCAACCCAACGACACTTTCAGAGATACCTATAGTGCACCTTTATAATCAACCAGTTCCGTTGTGACGTTTGATACACCCAAAGCATTCCTACGGTATCCAGGAGTTATACAATCTCATGGTCTAAGGAAATGATACTTGACATTAGAAAAGCTCTAGCAGACGAACTACACGATCTTGTGCTATGCTTAGGATGGGGTCTTGTCCATCACATCATTCTCCTAATGATGTGATCCTGTTATCAACGACATCCAGTGTCCACGTTCAGGAAACCATGACCATCTGTTGATCAACAAGCCAGTCAACTAGAGGCTCACTGGGGACATGGCGTGGTGTATGTATTCACACATGTATTATGGTTTCCGGTTAATAAAATTATAGCATGAACAATAGACAATTATCATGAACAAGGAAATATAATAATAACCATTTTATTATTGCCTCTATTGCATATTTCCAACACTGGCTAGGCAGACGACGACGAGCTCGAGCAACGGGCGACGGCGGCAATCTCGAGCAGTGGGCGTCCATGACGACACATTGTCGGAGAGAGAACAGGGGAAATGGGGGAAGGGATTGATCCAAACGACGGCGGGGAGGTTATCCCCTGCGTCGCGCTGGCCAGGGTGAGCTAGGCAGGCTGGCAGCTGCGTGCCGGCAAGAGCGTGTGCTGTGGCCACCTTCTCCTCTGCCTTCTAGCAGGGGGAGAATATGGCCTTGCCCCTGGTGGGCTAGGCTAGGCCGGACAGGTGAGTGCCAGGTAACTTCTCTTTCTCTCTCTCTCTCTCTCTTTTCTATTTTTGCTCTTTTTCTAATTAAATAGCTCGTGTTTTATTTACTTCGGCAAAACCCCTAATGTCAAAAACCCTGAAATTAATTATGAAATATCTTGAATGTTTCCAAGCTGCACAAAAAGTTTCAGCATTTTTGAAACAACTAATATAATTGTAGTCATTTATTTTCTGATTTACAGCAACTTTTCTGAATTATCTAAAATGCCAAAATTGTTGTCAAAATAAAATGCACCTTTGATATGTACTTGTCAACATTTATCAGACATGGTGGAAAATTTTGAAGTCCATTTTGGATTCATTAAAAATCCCAAGTTTTTGGATTGGTTTATCAAATAAAGTTGTTAGTCCCTATTTCAAGTTTAAAAGAAATTTAAACATGTGGTGGGTCTTTATTTCAACCCGCCACTGTTGTTATAACGCAGTGGTGGGTGCTCTTTATTACATGCTATTGCTGCATTTTCAGAGTAACAATGGTGGATGTGTGATTGTGGACGTCACTAATTTGAGGTTAGGTATACAAAACATTCCACTAGCGTTAAGTCCAGGTGCTTGTATTTTTTTTAGATTTATTTTTGCATTTTTTACTATGCACGTTCAATGAAAGAAGATATTTTTGTTGACTATAAGGTGTGTGTGATGACTTAGAGCATCTCCAACAGAAGCGAGCAGGCGTGGCACGCCAATTTTTATTTTTATTTTGCAGCGCGCGCGATGGCCGTTTTTGCATCCAAGTAGGTAGTTGTTGCGCTGCAAATTTTAGCGTGTCACTATAGCGCTTCAGCAGGCGCACAAAACTACAGCGCGCCGCATCGCGATTTCGGGGAAGTTCATCTCCCTACGAGGACGCCGGAGGCGCCATGCCGCAGCGTCATACGCGCGGGCCGTGTCGAACGTGTCGAGGCCACATACAATTCCCATTACAACTCTAGCGTCACCGAACCTTACGTGTGTAGACCCTACGGGTTCGGGAACCATGCAGACATGACCGAGACACCTCTCCGGCCAATAACCTATAGCGGATCTGGATACCCATATTGGCTCCCACATATTACACAATGATTTCATCGGATGTACCACGATGTCAAGGATTAAATTAATCTCGTATACAATTCACTTTGTCCATCGGTATATTACTTGCTCGAGATTCGATCGTCGGTATCCCTATACCTTGTTCAATCTCGTTACCGGCAAGTCTCTTTACTCGCTCCGTAACACATGATCCCATGACTAACTCCTTAGTCACATTGAGCTCATTATGATGATGTATTACCGAGTGGGCCCAGAGATACCTCTCTGTTACACGGAGTGACAAATCGCAGTCTCGATTCGTACCAACCCAACGACACTTTCAGAGATACCTATAGTGCACCTTTATAATCAACCAGTTCCGTTGTGACGTTTGATACACCCAAAGCATTCCTACGGTATCCAGGAGTTATACAATCTCATGGTCTAAGGAAATGATACTTGACATTAGAAAAGCTCTAGCAGACGAACTACACGATCTTGTGCTATGCTTAGGATGGGGTCTTGTCCATCACATCATTCTCCTAATGATGTGATCCTGTTATCAACGACATCCAGTGTCCACGTTCAGGAAACCACGACCATCTGTTGATCAACAAGCCAGTCAACTAGAGGCTCACTGGGGACATGGCGTGGTGTATGTATTCACACATGTATTATGGTTTCCGGTTAATAAAATTATAGCATGAACAATAGACAATTATCATGAACAAGAAAATATAATAATAACCATTTTATTATTGCCTCTATTGCATATTTCCAACACTGGCTAGGCAGACGACGACGAGCTCGAGCAACGGGCGACGGCGGCAATCTCGAGCAGTGGGCGTCCATGACGACACATTGTCGGAGAGAGAACAGGGGAAATGGGGGAAGGGATTGATCCAAACGACGGCGGGGAGGTTATCCCCTGCGTCGCGCTGGCCAGGGTGAGCTAGGCAGGCTGGCAGCTGCGTGCCGGCAAGAGCGTGTGCCGTGGCCACCTTCTCCTCTGCCTTCTAGCAGGGGGAGAATATGGCCTTGCCCCTGGTGGGCTAGGCTAGGCCGGACAGGTGAGTGCCAGGTAACTCCTCTTTCTCTCTCTCTCTCTCTCTCTCTTTTCTATTTTTGCTCTTTTTCTAATTAAATAGCTCGTGTTTTATTTACTTGGGCAAAACCCCTAATGTCAAAAACCCTGAAATTAATTATGGAATATCTTGAATGTTTCCAAGCTGCACAAAAAGTTTCAGCATTTTTGAAACAACTAATATAATTGTAGTCATTTATTTTCTGATTTACAGCAACTTTTCTGAATTATCTAAAATGCCAAAATTGTTGTGAAAATAAAATGCACCTTTGATATGTACTTGTCAACATTTATCAGACATGGTGGAAAAAATTTAAGTCCATTTTGGATTCATTAAAAATCCCAAGTTTTTGGATTGGTTTATCAAATAAAGTTGTTAGTCCCTATTTCAAGTTTAAAAGAAATTTAAACATGTGGTGGGTCTTTATTTCAACCCGCCACTGTTGTTATAACGCAGTGGTGGGTGCTCTTTATTACATGCTATTGCTGCATTTTGAGAGTAACAATGGTGGATGTGTGATTGTGGACGTCACTAATTTGAGGTTAGGTATACAAAACATTCCACTAGCGTTAAGTCCAGGTGCTTGTATTTTTTTTTAGATTTATTTTTGCATTTTTTACTATGCACGTTCAATGAAAGAAGATATTTTTGTTGACTATAAGGTGTGTGTGGTGACTTAGAGCATCTCCAACAGAAGCGAGCAGGCGTGGCACGCCAATTTTTATTTTTATTTTGCAGCGCGCGCGATGGCCGTTTTTGCATCCAAGTAGGTAGTTGTTGCGCTGCAAATTTTAGCGTGTCACTATAGCGCTTCAGCAGGCGCACAAAACTACAGCGCGCCGCGTCGCGATTTCGGGGAAGTTCATCTCCCTACGAGGACGCCGGAGGCGCCATGCCGCAGCGTCATACGCGCGGGCCGTGTCGAACGTGTCGAGGCCACATACAATTCCCATCACAACTCTAGCGTCACCGAACCTTACGTGTGTAGACCCTACGGGTTCGGGAACCATGCAGACATGACCGAGACACCTCTCCGGCCAATAACCTATAGCGGATCTGGATACCCATATTGGCTCCCACATATTACACAATGATTTCATCGGATGAACCACGATGTCAAGGATTAAATTAATCTCGTATACAATTCACTTTGTCCATCGGTATATTACTTGCTCGAGATTCGATCGTCGGTATCCCTATACCTTGTTCAATCTCGTTACCGGCAAGTCTCTTTACTCGCTCCGTAACACATGATCCCATGACTAACTCCTTAGTCACATTGAGCTCATTATGATGATGTATTACCGAGTGGGCCCAGAGATACCTCTCTGTTACACGGAGTGACAAATCGCAGTCTCGATTCGTACCAACCCAACGACACTTTCAGAGATACCTATAGTGCACCTTTATAATCAACCAGTTCCGTTGTGACGTTTGATACACCCAAAGCATTCCTACGGTATCCAGGAGTTATACAATCTCATGGTCTAAGGAAATGATACTTGACATTAGAAAAGCTCTAGCAGACGAACTACACGATCTTGTGCTATGCTTAGGATGGGGTCTTGTCCATCACATCATTCTCCTAATGATGTGATCCTGTTATCAACGACATCCAGTGTCCACGTTCAGGAAACCATGACCATCTGTTGATCAACAAGCCAGTCAACTAGAGGCTCACTGGGGACATGGCGTGGTGTATGTATTCACACATGTATTATGGTTTCCGGTTAATAAAATTATAGCATGAACAATAGACAATTATCATGAACAAGGAAATATAATAATAACCATTTTATTATTGCCTCTATTGCATATTTCCAACACTGGCTAGGCAGACGACGACGAGCTCGAGCAACGGGCGACGGCGGCAATCTCGAGCAGTGGGCGTCCATGACGACACATTGTCGGAGAGAGAACAGGGGAAATGGGGGAAGGGATTGATCCAAACGACGGCGGGGAGGTTATCCCCTGCGTCGCGCTGGCCAGGGTGAGCTAGGCAGGCTGGCAGCTGCGTGCCGGCAAGAGCGTGTGCCGTGGCCACCTTCTCCTCTGCCTTCTAGCAGGGGGAGAATATGGCCTTGCCCCTGGTGGGCTAGGCTAGGCCGGACAGGTGAGTGCCAGGTAACTCCTCTTTCTCTCTCTCTCTCTCTCTTTTCTATTTTTGCTCTTTTTCTAATTAAATAGCTCGTGTTTTATTTACTTCGGCAAAACCCCTAATGTCAAAAACCCTGAAATTAATTATGGAATATCTTGAATGTTTCCAAGCTGCACAAAAAGTTTCAGCATTTTTGAAACAACTAATATAATTGTAGTCATTTATTTTTTGATTTACAGCAACTTTTCTGAATTATCTAAAATGCCAAAATTTGTTGTGAAAATAAAATGCACCTTTGATATGTACTTGTCAACATTTATCAGACATGGTGGAAAAATTTTAAGTCCATTTTGGATTCATTAAAAATCCCAAGTTTTTGGATTGGTTTATCAAATAAAGTTGTTAGTCCCTATTTCAAGTTTAAAAGAAATTTAAACATGTGGTGGGTCTTTATTTCAACCCGCCACTGTTGTTATAACGCAGTGGTGGGTGCTCTTTATTACATGCTATTGCTGCATTTTCAGAGTAACAATGGTGGATGTGTGATTGTGGACGTCACTAATTTGAGGTTAGGTATACAAAACATTCCACTAGCATTAAGTCCAGGTGCTTGTATTTTTTTTAGATTTATTTTTGCATTTTTTACTATGCACGTTCAATGAAAGAAGATATTTTTGTTGACTATAAGGTGTGTGTGGTGACTTAGAGCATCTCCAACAGAAGCGAGCAGGCGTGGCACGCCAATTTTTATTTTTATTTTGCAGCGCGCGCGATGGCCGTTTTTGCATCCAAGTAGGTAGTTGTTGCGCTGCAAATTTTAGCGTGTCACTATAGCGCTTCAGCAGGCGCACAAAACTACAGCGCGCCGCGTCGCGATTTCGGGGAAGTTCATCTCCCTACGAGGACGCCGGAGGCGCCATGCCGCAGCGTCATACGCGCGGGCCGTGTCGAACGTGTCGAGGCCACATACAATTCCCATCACAACTCTAGCGTCACCGAACCTTACGTGTGTAGACCCTACGGGTTCGGGAACCATGCAGACATGACCGAGACACCTCTCCGGCCAATAACCTATAGCGGATCTGGATACCCATATTGGCTCCCACATATTACACAATGATTTCATCGGATGAACCACGATGTCAAGGATTAAATTAATCTCGTATACAATTCACTTTGTCCATCGGTATATTACTTGCTCGAGATTCGATCGTCGGTATCCCTATACCTTGTTCAATCTCGTTACCGGCAAGTCTCTTTACTCGCTCCGTAACACATGATCCCATGACTAACTCCTTAGTCACATTGAGCTCATTATGATGATGTATTACCGAGTGGGCCCAGAGATACCTCTCTGTTACACGGAGTGACAAATCGCAGTCTCGATTCGTACCAACCCAACGACACTTTCAGAGATACCTATAGTGCACCTTTATAATCAACCAGTTCCGTTGTGACGTTTGATACACCCAAAGCATTCCTACGGTATCCAGGAGTTATACAATCTCATGGTCTAAGGAAATGATACTTGACATTAGAAAAGCTCTAGCAGACGAACTACACGATCTTGTGCTATGCTTAGGATGGGGTCTTGTCCATCACATCATTCTCCTAATGATGTGATCCTGTTATCAACGACATCCAGTGTCCACGTTCAGGAAACCATGACCATCTGTTGATCAACAAGCCAGTCAACTAGAGGCTCACTGGGGACATGGCGTGGTGTATGTATTCACACATGTATTATGGTTTCCGGTTAATAAAATTATAGCATGAACAATAGACAATTATCATGAACAAGGAAATATAATAATAACCATTTTATTATTGCCTCTATTGCATATTTCCAACACTGGCTAGGCAGACGACGACGAGCTCGAGCAACGGGCGACGGCGGCAATCTCGAGCAGTGGGCGTCCATGACGACACATTGTCGGAGAGAGAACAGGGGAAATGGGGGAAGGGATTGATCCAAACGACGGCGGGGAGGTTATCCCCTGCGTCGCGCTGGCCAGGGTGAGCTAGGCAGGCTGGCAGCTGCGTGCCGGCAAGAGCGTGTGCCGTGGCCACCTTCTCCTCTGCCTTCTAGCAGGGGGAGAATATGGCCTTGCCCCTGGTGGGCTAGGCTAGGCCGGACAGG
Source organism: Hordeum vulgare subsp. vulgare (assembly GCF_904849725.1). Classification (NCBI taxonomy): domain Eukaryota; kingdom Viridiplantae; phylum Streptophyta; class Magnoliopsida; order Poales; family Poaceae; genus Hordeum; species Hordeum vulgare. The sequence continues at coordinate 44,454,013 of NC_058524.1, forward strand.
TGAGTGCCAGGTAACTCCTCTTTCTCTCTCTCTCTCTCTCTTTTCTATTTTTGCTCTTTTTCTAATTAAATAGCTCGTGTTTTATTTACTTCGGCAAAACCCCTAATGTCAAAAACCCTGAAATTAATTATGGAATATCTTGAATGTTTCCAAGCTGCACAAAAAGTTTCAGCATTTTTGAAACAACTAATATAATTGTAGTCATTTATTTTTTGATTTACAGCAACTTTTCTGAATTATCTAAAATGCCAAAATTTGTTGTGAAAATAAAATGCACCTTTGATATGTACTTGTCAACATTTATCAGACATGGTGGAAAAATTTTAAGTCCATTTTGGATTCATTAAAAATCCCAAGTTTTTGGATTGGTTTATCAAATAAAGTTGTTAGTCCCTATTTCAAGTTTAAAAGAAATTTAAACATGTGGTGGGTCTTTATTTCAACCCGCCACTGTTGTTATAACGCAGTGGTGGGTGCTCTTTATTACATGCTATTGCTGCATTTTCAGAGTAACAATGGTGGATGTGTGATTGTGGACGTCACTAATTTGAGGTTAGGTATACAAAACATTCCACTAGCATTAAGTCCAGGTGCTTGTATTTTTTTTAGATTTATTTTTGCATTTTTTACTATGCACGTTCAATGAAAGAAGATATTTTTGTTGACTATAAGGTGTGTGTGGTGACTTAGAGCATCTCCAACAGAAGCGAGCAGGCGTGGCACGCCAATTTTTATTTTTATTTTGCAGCGCGCGCGATGGCCGTTTTTGCATCCAAGTAGGTAGTTGTTGCGCTGCAAATTTTAGCGTGTCACTATAGCGCTTCAGCAGGCGCACAAAACTACAGCGCGCCGCGTCGCGATTTCGGGGAAGTTCATCTCCCTACGAGGACGCCGGAGGCGCCATGCCGCAGCGTCATACGCGCGGGCCGTGTCGAACGTGTCGAGGCCACATACAATTCCCATCACAACTCTAGCGTCACCGAACCTTACGTGTGTAGACCCTACGGGTTCGGGAACCATGCAGACATGACCGAGACACCTCTCCGGCCAATAACCTATAGCGGATCTGGATACCCATATTGGCTCCCACATATTACACAATGATTTCATCGGATGAACCACGATGTCAAGGATTAAATTAATCTCGTATACAATTCACTTTGTCCATCGGTATATTACTTGCTCGAGATTCGATCGTCGGTATCCCTATACCTTGTTCAATCTCGTTACCGGCAAGTCTCTTTACTCGCTCCGTAACACATGATCCCATGACTAACTCCTTAGTCACATTGAGCTCATTATGATGATGTATTACCGAGTGGGCCCAGAGATACCTCTCTGTTACACGGAGTGACAAATCGCAGTCTCGATTCGTACCAACCCAACGACACTTTCAGAGATACCTATAGTGCACCTTTATAATCAACCAGTTCCGTTGTGACGTTTGATACACCCAAAGCATTCCTACGGTATCCAGGAGTTATACAATCTCATGGTCTAAGGAAATGATACTTGACATTAGAAAAGCTCTAGCAGACGAACTACACGATCTTGTGCTATGCTTAGGATGGGGTCTTGTCCATCACATCATTCTCCTAATGATGTGATCCTGTTATCAACGACATCCAGTGTCCACGTTCAGGAAACCATGACCATCTGTTGATCAACAAGCCAGTCAACTAGAGGCTCATTGGGGACATGGCGTGGTGTATGTATTCACACATGTATTATGGTTTCCGGTTAATAAAATTATAGCATGAATAATAGACAATTATCATGAACAAGGAAATATAATAATAACCATTTTATTATTGCCTCTATTGCATATTTCCAACACTGGCTAGGCAGACGACGACGAGCTCGAGCAACGGGCGACGGCGGCAATCTCGAGCAGTGGGCGTCCATGACGACACATTGTCGGAGAGAGAACAGGGGAAATGGGGGAAGGGATTGATCCAAACGACGGCGGGGAGGTTATCCCCTGCGTCGCGCTGGCCAGGGTGAGCTAGGCAGGCTGGCAGCTGCGTGCCGGCAAGAGCGTGTGCCGTGGCCACCTTCTCCTCTGCCTTCTAGCAGGGGGAGAATATGGCCTTGCCCCTGGTGGGCTAGGCTAGGCCGGACAGGTGAGTGCCAGGTAACTCCTCTTTCTCTCTCTCTCTCTCTCTCTTTTCTATTTTTGCTATTTTTCTAATTAAATAGCTCGTGTTTTATTTACTTCGGCAAAACCCCTAATGTCAAAAACCCTGAAATTAATTATGGAATATCTTGAATGTTTCCAAGCTGCACAAAAAGTTTCAGCATTTTTGAAACAACTAATATAATTGTAGTCATTTATTTTTTGATTTACAGCAACTTTTCTGAATTATCTAAAATGCCAAAATTGTTGTGAAAATAAAATGCACCTTTGATATGTACTTGTCAACATTTATCAGACATGGTGGAAAAATTTTAAGTCCATTTTGGATTCATTAAAAATCCCAAGTTTTTGGATTGGTTTATCAAATAAAGTTGTTAGTCCCTATTTCAAGTTTAAAAGAAATTTAAACATGTGGTGGGTCTTTATTTCAACCCGCCATTGTTGTTATAACGCAGTGGAGGGTGCTCTTTATTACATGCTATTGCTGCATTTTCAGAGTAACAATGGTGGATGTGTGATTGTGGACGTCACTAATTTGAGGTTAGGTATACAAAACATTCCACTAGCGTTAAGTCCAGGTGCTTGTATTTTTTTTTAGATTTATTTTTGCATTTTTTACTATGCACGTTCAATGAAAGAAGATATTTTTGTTGACTATAAGGTGTGTGTGGTGACTTAGAGCATCTCCAAGAGAAGCGAGCAGGCGTGGCACGCCAATTTTTATTTTTATTTTGCAGCGCGCGCGATGGCCGTTTTTGCATCCAAGTAGGTAGTTGTTGGGCTGCAAATTTTAGCGTGTCACTATAGCGCTTCAGCAGGCGCACAAAACTACAGCGCGCCGCGTCGCGATTTCGGGGAAGTTCATCTCCCTACGAGGACGCCGGAGGCGCCATGCCGCAGCGTCATACGCGCGGGCCGTGTCGAACGTGTCGAGGTCAAGGCGCGTCTCACCGAAATGGATCCCGGCGTAGAAGGCACCGGAGGGGCACGCGCGAACGCCGCAGTAGCTCGAACTTCCCTGGTGGTGCGACGGCATGGTGATGCGGCAAGAAAGAAGAAGCGTGACGAGGAAGAGAGGCGGAGAGGGCGCTGGATTTATAGCCGCTCATAAACATGAGTCAAAACTACCGCGCGCCCCCGTTTTTTCTCGGGCACGTCCGTTTTTTTTGCCACTTATTTTCGTGTTGACCGAAGCGACTGCCTCCTCGCGCTAAAAGCCTTGTTTTTCGCACGTGTGCTTTATTTGACATGTCTGTTGGAGATGCTCTTATAACTAATATCAAAATAATATGACGGCTCATTTCGTCGATGGTTTTCATAAAAATAGGGTTTGCATATGTGTTTATAGACAGTGGTGAATCTACAAGGGGGCTTCCGTAGGCTTCAGCCCTCCTCCAAAAATTGAAAACGAAAAATTACTAGTATTCCTGACGAATTTTTCTCATTTGAACTAAAATATTGATATTTTTTAATTTTTCCTACACACCATTAACTTTGAGTCATTCCTTTATTTATTTTTTAAGATTCGTCATTTATAAGGACACGTGTATGCGTCGACACACGATAATGTTGTATGAGTGCATTCGTCGTAATGTGTTCTAATAAAAAGAGAAAAGATTTCTGTCAGCCGGATGAAAACAACGAAATGTTATCCCTTTGCTCTTCCATCACGTGGCTCTGCAAATCGATGCATCGTTTTCCCATCCCTCCTCTCTCTCCATCTTATCTCTTCCAACAGGCACCTCGTCTCCAAGGCCAAGCAAGACCACACCAGTTTCCTCTCTTCGCATCCGCCATGGATCTCATTAGCGCCCCATGGTCGTCTGCCGTTGCGGCGTCCGCCGCTGCGCCGGCTCGCCCTGGGTCATCCCTCGCTTCTCTTATCCTCTGCTACCTCTCCCTTTCCTCTAACCTTGTAGCTATTCGTCCCCCTTCAGTTTTCTGCAACATGGTTGTTGTTTCAGGAGTTGGAGAAATTGTTTCTGCAACCCGTTCATTGTTTCAGGAATTTGTTTCTGCAACACGACCACTGTTGCAGAATGAGGAAGGAAAAAAATTATGTAACAAAGCGATTGTTTCTGAAACTCGACCTTTGTTTCAGGAATTAATGGGCCAAAATTTATTTTTTGCAACAAAGCGATTGTTTCTCCAACACGGCCACTGTGGCGGAAAGAGGAAGGAAAAAAATTCTGCAACAAAGCGATTGTTTCAGAAACTCAAGCCTTGCCTCAGGAATTACCGGGTGCCCAGCCGAAGCGCGCGCAAAGAAAAAAAAACTGCAACAAAGCGATTGTTTAAGAAACTCGAACATTATCTCAGGAATTACCGAGTGCCCAGCAGAAGCGCGCGCGAAGAAAAAAAATGCAACAAAGCGATTGTTTCAGAAACTCGAGCATTGTCTCAATAATTACCGGGTGCCCAGCCAAAGGGCCGTGCGCGGATCAGACGGCTGTCATGGTGGATGATGTTTTCTAAACATCACTCAGCGGATGGGTAGCAGCCCCTTATAAAAAAGAGTTAAGTAATGACACGCCAAAACCACCAGGTGTCGTGCAGGCATTCAGCACGCCACCAGCTCAACAGTCAACACACAAGCAAGCATAGAGCAGCGCTCAGCGAACAGAAGGACTCAACTTCCTTCCAAGCCGATCCCTACGGTTGGAGGGGCGAGAGAAAAGGCGATCGAGAGGCGATCCCAACTGCCCCCTGATACGTCTCAAACGTATCTATAATTTTTTATGGTTTCATGCTCTTATCTTGTCAACTTTGGATGTTTTATATACCTTTTATATCTTTTTTGGGACTAACTTATTAATTCAGTGCCAAGTGCCAGTTCCTGTTTTTTCTGTGTTTTTAACTCTTTTCAGATCTGATTTTGGAACGGAGTCCAAATGGAATAAAATCCCCGAAATAAATTTTTCCAGAACAGAAGAAGGTCGGGGGACTTGAGGGCCAAGGCAGGAGAGCCACAGGGGGCCACAAGCCCTGTAGCCGCCACCAAGGGGGGGCGGCTACCAGGCTTGTGACCTCCCTGGCGCTCCCCTGCCCTAGCTCTTTGGCCTATAAATTCCCTAAAATCCCAGAAAAAAATCAAGGCATCCACGAAAACACTTTTCCGCCGCCGCAAGCTTTCGTTTCCGCGAGATCTCATCTGGAGACCCTTCCCGGTGCCTTGCCGAAGGGAACTTTGGAGTTGGAGGGCTTCTACATCAACATCATTGCCTCTCCAATGACTCGTGAGTAGTCCACTTCAGACCTACGGGTCCATAGTTAGTAGCTAGATGGCTTCTTCTCTCTCTTGGATCTTCAATACAAAGTTCTCCATGATCTTCATGGAGATCTATCCGATGTAATCATCTTTGGCGGTGTGTTTGTCGAGATCCGATGAATTGTGGATTTGTGATCAGATTATCTATAAATTATATTTGAGTCTTTGCTGATTTCTTATATGCATGATTTGATATCCCTGTAAGTCTCTCCGAGTCTTGGGTTTTGTTTGGCCAACTAGATCTATGATTCTTGCAATGGAAGAAGTGCTTGGTTTTGGGTTCATACCGTGTGGTGACCTTTCCCAGTGACAGAAGGGGCAGCAAGGCACACATCGTGTTGTTGCCATCAAGGATAACAAGATGGGATTTTATCGTAGATATGAGATTGTCCATCTACATCATGTCATCTTGCTTAAGGCGTTACCCTGTTCTCATGAACTTAATGCACTAGATGCATGCTGGATAGCGGTCGACGTGTGGAGTAATAGTAGTAGATGCAGAAAGTATCGGTCTACTTGTTTTGGACGTGATGCTTATAGATATAATCATTGCCTTAGATAACGTCACGACTTTGCGAGGCTCTATCAATTGCTTTGTTTTCCTTTTTGCTTTCAGTTCTCACTTTGCAAACAATCTATAAGGGATTGATAACCCCTTCATACCGTTGGGTGCAAGCTCTTTGTGTTTGTGCAGGTACTTGTGACTTGACGCAATCCTTCCACTGGATCGATACCTTGGTTCTCAAAACTGAGGGAAATACTTACCGCTGTTGTGCTACATCACCCTTTTCGCTTCGAGGGAACACCAACGCAAGGCTCCAAGGCCACGGGGGAATCCTTTGCATATTTGCCAAGGAAGTCCCTAAAGGCGTAGCCGTAGCAGAAGGATTCCTGGCGCCATTGCTGAGGAGTATCAAGACAAGAATAGTCTCCCGTCAACACGCTTATTTCTGGCGCCGTTGGAAGGTCTTTTGTTGCAGTAGCAGAAGTATTTCTGGCGCCGTTGCCGGGGAAGGAGAGATCAAGTCAAGATCTATCCTAGTAGGTGTCACAAACTCATCTCTTGCATTTACCTTTTTTGCCAGATGCCTCTCGTTTTCCTCTCCCCCACTTCACATTTCCGTTTTATTTTGCCTTTCTCCTTTGCCGTTTACTTTTTCCTTTCTCCTTTGTCGTTTTCTTTTGCCTTTTTCCTTTGACGTTTTCTTTTGTCTTTCTGCCGTTCTCTTTTGCCCGTTTCACTCGCTTACTTCCTGCTCGTTTGTGTGTGGGATAGTCCATCAATGGCTAGACCCACCACTCCAAACGATACCCGTGAGAACGAAGTTCTCAATTTCAAGCAGATTGAGGAAGAAAGTTTAAAGGACGCTTGGTACAGGATTTGCAATGCTCAAAGTAGATCTACTTGTAAGCAATCCACTACCGTTCTTCTTCGCAGTTTTTATGTTGGAAGCTCTCCTTGGAATAGGTATATTCTTGATACCATCGTAGGCGGGAATTTTTTGGGAGCCATACTGTTGACTCCTATGGAGCTATCATGAATTTGGTAGGCTCACCCTCGCTCATGGTTAATGGAACTACCTTGACCTTGGAACACGTGATGCAAAGGCTTGACGCTATTGAAAACAAAATTGCCACAATTGAACTTATTGAGGGTTTGGATAGAAATATCCACAATCAAATTACTCAGTACGGATCCAAAGTGGGAATGGTTTTGAAAAAATTAAGGGAGAAGGAACCTATAGTTAATGATTCCTCTAGAATTGGTAAACTAGAAGATGTCATAACCAACTTGGGTTCCGCTTTTGCCGCTATGCAAAATACTCCAAATCTCACTCTCAAAAAGACCGTCAAGTCTGCTTTTGTTCCTAAAGAAAGTGGTGAGTCATCCAATAAAGATGAAGATCTTAAGATGATAAATGATCACACTACTTATGGTTTGAGCACCAAAGATGACTATACGTGATTCCATCACCTTATGCCTAGCTAAGGGCGTTAAACAATAGCGCTTGTTGGGAGGCAACCCAATGAATCTATCCTTTTTCTTTCTGTTTTGTATTTTCCACACTTTCATAATTTTGTTATGATTGTGTTTCTTTTGTGTTCCTTTTGCGTTTGTGCCAATTAAAACCGTTATGATTAGTCTTGGGGATGATCGTTTGGTCATGCTGGAAAAGACAGAAACTTTCTTCTCACGAAAAGAATTTTCTTTTTTTTCTGTAAGAGCTTTTGAGTTGATTCTTTTTGCTGCTGATTGCTACGCAAATTCTTCAGACTGTCATAATTTTTCAGAATGTTTGAAGTACCAGAAGTATACGAAGTATACATATTGCTACAGACTAGTCTGCTGTTAACAGATTCTGTTTTTGTTGAGTTGGTTGCTTATTTTGATGAAACTATGGATAGTATCGGGGGGTATTAGCCATGGAAGATTGAAAATACAGTAACCCAACATCAACATAAGTAGAATTTAAGTTTGCTACAGTACCTAAGGAAGTGGTGGTTTGCTTTCTTATACTAATGTTATCGCGGGTTTCTGTTTAAGTTTCGTGTTGTGAAGTTTTCAAGTTTTGGGTGAAGTTCCTATGGATAATGAGATAAAGAGTGGCAAGATCTCAATCTTGGAGATGCCCAAGGCACCCCAAGTTGATTCAAGGATGTCGTAAAAGCCTAAGCTTGGGGATGCCCCGGGAAGGCATCACCTCTTTCGTCTTCAATCCATCGGTAACGTTACTTGGAGCTATATTTTTATTCACCACATGTTATGTGTTTTGCTTGGAGCGTCTTGTATCGTAGGAGTCTTTTATTTTTGTTGTGTCACAATCTTCCTTGCTGCACACCTAGAGAGAGAGACATGCACTCACCGTGATTTTGTCGAGCTTCACTTATATCTTTTGGTTAGACAATTCAGCTCACATGTGCTTCAGTTATATCTTTTGAGCTAGTTGATTTTGCTCTGTGTGCTTCACTTATATCTTTTAGAGCACAGCGGTGCGTGTCTTGGTAGTTAATCTATGCTATGAAAGTTGTCTCAAAAGGGGTAGTTATCCAAAGGGATATGAAAACTTCCACCTTCATGTGCATTGAGTAGTTAGAGAAGTTTGATTCATCTCAATTAGCTTTGAGTTGTGGTTGTGGTAATATTGAAGTAATGTTAGTAAGGTGTTGTGGATCTAGAAATACTTGTGTTGAAGTTAGTGATTCCCGTAGCATGCACGTATGGTGAACCGCTATGTGATGAAGTTTGAGCATGATTAGTTTATTGATTGTCATCCTTTGTGTAGCGGTCAGGATCGCGCGATGGTTTATACCTACCAACCCTTCCCCTAGGAGTATGCGTTGAATGCTTTCTTTCGATTACTATTAAAACTTTTGCAACAAGTATATGAGTTCTTCATGACTAATGTTGAGTCCATGGTTTAGATGCACTTTCGCCTTCCACCATCATTATCTTCTTTAGTGCCGTGCAACTTTCGCCGGTGCACAAAACCCACCAATAGCCTCCCTCAAAACAGCCACCATACCTACCTACTATGGCTTTTTTAAAGCTATTCCGAGATATATTGCCATGCAACTACCACCATGACATGTTCCACCACTTCTACATTGCCATTGCATGATCGTAAGATAGCTAGCATGATGTTTCCATTAATGTCTATGCCATGCTAGATCATTGTCATGGTACACTACCGAAGGCATTCCATATAGAGTCATCATTGCTCTAAGTTTTGAGTTGTAAGTGTGATGATCATCATTGATGGAGCATTGTCCCATGTGAGGAAATAAAAGAGGCCAGCGAAGCCCATATACAAAAAGAGGCCAAAAATGCCCACCAAAAAAAGAGGCCAAAGAGCCCACCAAAAAATGAGAGAAAAAGAGAGAAGGGACAATGCCACTATCCTTCCACACTTGTGCTTGTTAAGCACCATGATCTTCATGATTGAGAGTCTCTCGTTTTGTCACCACCATATAACTAGTGGGAAATTTTCATTATATAACTTGACTTGTATATTCCAATGATAGGCTTCCTCAAAATTGCCTTAGGTCTTCGTGAGCAAGCAAGTTGGATGCACACCCACTAGTTTACTTTAAGAGCTTTCACTTACTCTTAGCTCTAGTGCATCATTTGTATGGCAATCCCTACTCATTCACATTGATATCTATTGATGAGCATCTCGAGAGCTCATTGATATGCCTAGTTAATGTGATCATCTTCTCCTTGCTTGTCTTGCAACCTCCACCACACTCCATTCCACTTATAGTGCTAAAACCATGGCTCACGCTCATGTATTGCGTGAGAGTTGAAAAGGTTTGAGAAAGTAAAAGTGTGAAAACAATTACTTGGCCAATACCGAGGTTGTGCATGATTTAAATTCATTGTGCAAGGATGATAGAGCATAGCCAGACTATATGATTTTGTATGGATAACTTTCTTTTGGCCTTGTTATTTTGAAAGTTCATGATTACCTTGCTAGTTTGCTTGAATTATTATTGTCTCCACGTCAATATCAAACTATTGTTTTGAATCTAATGGATCTGAACATTCACGTCACATAAGACGAGTTACAAAGGACATCTATGCTAGGTAGCATGAAAGCATAAAAAATTCATTCTTTATCACTTCCCTACACGAGGACGAGCAGGAGTTAAGCTTGGGGATGCTTGATACGTCTCAAACGTATCTATAATTTTTGTTAGTTTCATGCTGTTATCTTGTCAACTTTGGATGTTTTATATACCTTTTATATCTTTTTTGGGACTAACTTATTAATTCAGTGCCAAGTGCCAGTTCCTGTTTTTTCTGTGTTTTTGACTCTTTTCAGATCTGATTTTGGAACGAAGTCCAAACGGAATAAAATCCCTGAAATAAATTTTTCCAGAATAGAAGAAGATCGGGGGACTTGAGGGCCAAGGCAGGAGAGCCACAGGGGGCCCACAAGCCCTATAGCCGCCACCAGGGGCGGCGGCTACCAGTCTTGTGGCCTCCCTGGCGCTCCCCTGCCCTAGCTCTTTGGCCTATAAATTCCCTAAAATCCCAAAAAAAATCAGGGCATCCACGAAAACACTTTTCCGCCGCCGCAAGCTTCCGTTTCCGCGAGGTCTCATCTGGAGACCCTTCCTAGTGCCCTTCCAGAGGGGACTTTGGAGTTGAAGGGCTTCTACATCAACATCATCGCCTCTCCAATGACTCGTGAGTAGTCCACTTCAGACCTACGGGTCCGTAGTTAGTAGCTAGATGGCTTGTTCTCTCTCTTGGATCTTCAATACAAAGTTCTCCATGATCTTCATGGTGATCTATCTGATGTAATCCTCTTTGGCGGTGTGTTTGTCGAGATTCGATGAATTGTGGATTTGTGATCAAATTATCTATAAATTATATTTGAGTCTTTGTTGATTTCTTATATGCATGATTTGATATCCTTGTAAGTCTCTCCGAGTCTTGGGTTTTGTTTGGCCAACTAGATCTATGATTCTTGCAATGGGATAAGTGCTTGGTTTTGGGTTCATACCGTGTGGTGACATTTCCCAGTAACAGAAGGGGCACCAAGGCACGCATCGTTTTGTTGCCATCAAGGGTAACAAGATGGGCTTTTATCGTAGATATGAGATTGTCCATCTACATCATGTCATCTTGCTTAAGGCGTTACTCTGTTCTCCTGAACTTCATACACTAGATGCATGCTGGATAGCGGTCGACGTGTGGAGTAATAGTAGTAGATGCAGAAAGTATCGGTCTACTTGTTTTGGACGTGATGCCTATAGATATAATCAATGCCTTAGATAATGTCACGACTTTGCGCGGTTCTATCAATTGCTCGACAGTAATTCGTTCACCCACCGTCTACTTGCTTTCATGAGAGAAGCCACTAGTGAACACTACGGTCCCCGGGTCTATTCACAACTATCGTTTCCACTTTCACTTTTACTTTGCATTGTTTTCCTTTTTTCTTTCAGTTCTCACTTTGCAAACAATCTATAAGGGATTGACAACCCCTTCATAGCGTTGGGTGCAAGCTCTTTGTGTTTGTGCAGGTACTTGTGACTTGACGCAATCCTTCCACTGGATCGATACCTTGGTTCTCAAAACTGAGGGAAATACTTACCGCCTCTGTGCTACATCATCCTTTCCGCTTCGAGGGAACACCAATGCAAGGCTCCAAGGCCACGGGGGAATCCTTTGCATATTTGCCAAGGAAGTCCCTAAAGGCGTAGCCGTAGCAGAAGGATTCCTGACGCCGTTGCTGAGGAGTATCAAGACAAGAATAGTCTCCCGTGAACACGCCTATTTCTGGCGCCGTTGGAATGACTTTTGTTGCAGTAGCACCCCCAGCAACATCGGCCGCCACCGGTCCCTGCCTCCTCCGTTGCTCACTCTGGCGACGTGAGGAGGTGGGGACCACGGCGATGCGGCGCCGGCTTATAGTTAGGGTTGGCCTAGTGTTTTCTTGGTACTCCGTTGGGTTGGTGGGAGCGGCGTCCGGGCAAATAAATCTGCCTCAACTCTATTCCCACACCGACGGCGACCTTCACGGCGGCGTCTCGGAGTTGATGGCAACGTGTGTTGCTCGGTCCTTCAGATCGGCAGCTTGGTCTTCTCGCCGTTCTTTAGATCTGGCGAGATCAGTTTCTCGGTCTGTCGCTGGCATTCGTGGTTATTCGCGACGGGGCTGGCTGCCGGGGCGAGGTGGTTCTTCTGGAACGAGGATGCCGGTCCGGAGGTGGTGGATCTGCCGTTCCTCTCCGACTTCGTCGATGGGAGGCGATAAATCTTGGTCCAAGATAGCACGAGGACGTCCCCGGTCGACGTGCTACAGCGACATGTGCCTTGCTGCGTGCAGCGGGCCTGTTCATCGACTCACAAAGCCTCATTGGCGATGGTGCTTTCTCGGACCTTGGGATGGTGGAGGCTCGGCGTCTCTTCCGGCGTTCGCCTCGGCGGCGCTGGAGTTGGGCGGCGGCCGTTCACTACGGTGGTTGCAGGAAACCCTAGGGATCGTTTAATATTTCTCGATCTTTTAGGATTTTATCTGCAAATTCAGGATAATTATTTTATCCCGGTTTATCTTTTAGTTTCCACGTGTATTGCTTATTGTAACTTGTTTTTCGATTAATGAAATATGGGGTTACTCAAAAAGAAACGTCCTTCCAAGCCGCTAGCGAGCAACGGCAGGCAACACACCTTGGTTCGGGAAGGATGGTACCCGTGCGGGCCTGTGGGGGCTCAGGGGCGTGGGCCGGGCCGAGGAAACGGCCCGCAAGCGTGGCGCCTTGAAATACCCCGCCTTGGCGCGCCCAGCGTAACTGCCGCAACCAACAGCCAACAGAGCTCGCCTCCTCACCTCGCCGGAGCGCCAAGAAACCCCTCCCCCCACCTCTCGCCACCGCGCAGAAGCGCCTCTGATCCCCAGCGCCGGCGACCGATGAACAGGTTCCACGACAGGCAGCACGTGTGGGTGCGGAGCAGCGTGCACGGCACGTACCTCAACGCCGACAGCGACGGGAGGAGCGTCTCCCTCCGCCGGCGCCGCGCGTCGCTCAAGGCGGCGTGGGCGGTGCACATCTACCAGCACGGCGAGGGCGACGTGCCGTACCTTCTCCTCTACAGCGCCGCCTACGGCCGCTACCTCGCCGCCACGGCCACGCGGGCGCCGCTCGGCCACGTCGGCTTCCGCGCCGAGCAGCGCGACTACGACGAGCCGGTGCTGCCGGCCATCATGTGGCGGGCCACCCACACGGGCTTCGGGGGCGGCGTCTTCCTCCGCAACGTCGGCGGCCGCTACCTCCGCGCCAACGGCAAGTACCTCCGCTGGAACAACGGCGTCACCGTCGACGACATGGACAAAGTCAGCACCATGATGTACTGGACCGTCGATCCCATCCCCCTCAGAGGATCGGACATGCCTCAGCCTGGCTTCGCTGCCCCGATTCCGGTGAGTTCGCCATGCATGACCCGAGTCTTCAATTCTTCATACCTCTTGAATTGCTCTCGACGGATTGAACGAATTGGGTCATCGATCGGGTTATTTACAACGAGATTATCACTTGTGTTAATTTCATTCACCGGACAGGCATTTCTGATTCTCTTCTTGCCAAATTTACGATTCCTGAATCAATCGCGTTTTTGTTTTCAGCCAGAAAATTCAGAGTATCACCTGAACATAAATAACCATGGTTTCTTGTGGCTCGACTGCAGGGCCGCATCCCCCGAGAGCTCTCCGTCATGCTGGGACGCGAGCGAGGGGTGTGGAGGCTGATCCGGTTCGTGCGAGCGACCGCCGAGGGGGCCTACGCCCATAACGGCAACGGCTGGTCCGAGTTCCATTTCAGGGGAAGGTACGTGTACCACCTGAGGAACGAGCTGGTCAAGCGCATCAACGCCGAGGTGCACTTGTTCGAGCTCGCCATGTGCATCCGAGCGGGCCGCTACGGGCGTTTGACCCCGCTCATCACCAACCTGCCCCACGGCGGCAGCGGCGAGACCCTCCAGATTGTCGTCTACCTGTCCGAGACCCCTGGTGAGAGCCACTCTCCATCTCCCAACTTCCTATTCATCTCGTGTTTTTGTTAGGTTATATGGTGGCAACAAATGAATTTGTCTGTGTACTGCCATGATAATTTGGAGTTTGTTTAGTGGGTGCTTATAAAACAGTTTACTGAAACAGTTTACTCCCCATGTCCTAATGATTTCCTAATGGTGCCAACAAGTGAAGCAGTTTACTGAATTTGTTTTAGTCTGCTTGTGTTTCAAAAACAGTTTACTGAAAGTGTTATGATCTGAGAAAACGGTTTATTGAACTTTTAGGAGTTTGAAATTGTCTGCAGCTATGGGCTGTGGCTAGTTGGTTATAATTAGGGGGGGAAATCATTTCGTAATTAACATATTACATTCAACCTTGATATGGAAAGTGTCCTCTATTTGGCGCCGGTTGCCGCCAGTAAAAACTATGGAACTGAAATAGACGGATCTTTTAATTAATCTCTTTCAGCCTTCCATAGAGAAGATTGTAATATCAGTTTGATTTGATTTAGCATGTTGTATTCAATAACCCTTCAACAAAATTCAGGCTTCTACAATCTAAATTAATTATGGTTTCTGCACATGAGTTGTATTGTTTTCAGGTTTCATTCATGAGCTGTATTATTGGTCTTGTTATTCATTTTTGTTTTGCAAAATGTAGCAGTGGTCTTGAATCTGTTCTACAAGTGTACATATGTTGGGTTAGATACTGTTTACTGCATGAACATTTTATTTAGAGTCTTAGTTAATGATGTGCTAATCTGATCATGCTGGGAAAAACGATATTATGATATGTTTTGTTAGGACTTGGGACTTTTCTAAAACTGTTGTACTGTTGTAGAAAAGTACAAGTAGTTGAATGGGAACAGTAGGTGCCAATGCCATGTGGATTTATCTGTCTCTGGTTGAAAAACAGTTTACTGAAAGTATTATAATCTGAGAAAATAGTTTACTGAACTTTTAGGAGTTTGGAATTGTCTGTGGCTATGGTCTGTGGCTAGTTGGTTATAATTGGGGGAACGAATTATTTCATAATTAACTTTTACATTCAACCTTGATATGGGAAGTGTTGGTTTCAAACTACTGTCCTTGATCTCCTTTATTTGCAACTGTTCGCCATTCGCAAAAAAAACTGTTTGCCACCCGTAAAAACCATGGAACTGAAATAGATGGATCTTTTAATTAATCTCTTTCAGCCATACACAAAGATTGTCATATCCGTTTGATTTTATTTAGCCTGTTTACTTGTGTTGAATAACCTGTGAACCAAATTCAGGCTCCTACCATCTAAATTAATTCTGGTTTCTGCACATGAGTTGTATTATTGATCTTTTTATTCATTTTTATTTTGGAAAATTTATCGGTGGTTTTGAATATGTTCTACACAGTGGACATGTGTTGGATAGATACTGTTTAGTGCATTAACATTTTACTTAAGAGTCTTAGTTAGTGAGGTGCATATCTGATCATGCTTGGAAAAATGATATTATGATAAGTTTTGTTAGGCCTTGCGACTTTTCTGAAGCTGTTGTACTGTTGTAGAAAAGTAAATGCAGTTGGATAGGAACAGTAAGTGCCAATGCCATATGGATTTATCAGTCGGTGTACACACATTTATCAGTCAGTGTAAATAATGGTCTGAACTCTGAAGCTAGTAAAAACTACTGGCTCCACATTTCTTTTCTTGATTCAGATAATTCAGTTCATCCATTTCGTACCATGTTGCCGCTAGTAGAAATTATGGAGCCTAAATAACCAACTCAAGTTCTGTCAACTCATTTCATCTTCGCAGAAGATACTAGGTTTCTAACCTGTGAACCAAATTGAGGTGGTATCCTAAAATAGATAGTGCATAAAAGCTTAGCGCCCAGCACATTATATTGGTTTAGGTTTTGTCTTCTTGATCTTTTCATAATGTTCTTATTGATTATCGGTCTGCTGCCTAATTGCCTCATTATTTCTGTTAATTCAGCCTATGATGAGCTAGAGCACCCGGATGTCTACTCGGAGTAGAGAAAGATCAGAGCAGGAGTCCTGATAGTTAACCTCCACAGAAGTTTGGCCACCTCGGACACAGCTGAGTGACAGCAGAACTGGACGCCTACTTTTGCATATAGATATAGGTTGAGAAAACTGTGTTTCCTATGCTAGCTAAACTTGCTCTGTTCTGCCTGTTTTGGCCTCGCAGTTATATGATTCAGAACTTCTGAAAGTGTTGCGTGCAGTGGTTGTAGTAGTCGTTCGAATGTCGCTCTTCTACCATTCGTTCCTATGGTGCTTCCTGGATGAAGCATTTAAATGTAAGGGTACTTGCAGTGAGTTGATGATCTTCCATTCCTTTTGGATGATGCGTGCACTTCGTATAAATGAATAATGCAGTGGTTCTTGCTAGTAATGAGTTGATGATCTTGTGTTTCTGTAAGGCTATGCACTTGGTACAAATGCAAAATTTAGCTGGTTCTTGCTGTGAGCTGGTGATCGTGCTTCTAGTTGTGCTGTTTTGAGTGTTGGCCAAGGAGTAAGAAACACAGTTGTAACGTATGAACAAAATTCAGATTTTATCCAACGGCACTATGAAGTAGCTTCTGCACATTACAATGTTTTCAAGATTTGAACATAAGCTGCCTTCTTTTCCTTTCACAGTCTTGTTTGAGATCAACACTGATTTGGTGGCTCTTGCCAGTAATGAGTTGATGATCTTCAGTTTAGCTGTGCGGCTTCAAGTTAAGTCCAAGTTAAGTCCAACGAAGATCAATAATACACTGTTGGAAAATTCACTGTTGTAATTGCATTGCTGAGTCAGCAGTGAAAAAAAATGTTACTATTGCTGACTCATATCGATCAGAACTAACAACATTCCGCATAACAACTACTTCTGAAAGAAATTGCAGGCATTTTAGTTCTTGCTCATTACTTCTGGAAAAAGAAATGTTGTTATTGCCGACTCATTAAGTGTAAAATTTTGAAAGCTCGAAAGAGTCTCTGAGATCCCGTTAATAACACCATATGAGATTGTTATTTATGCGCATTTTTCTGCTCTAGTTTCTGAAATTTGGACATGCTGGTGTACTGGTCTCCTGAAGTTTCTTGAATATTGCTCTTGTGCCCTGGTGTATTATTAGGTGTTTCTGCTCTAGTTTCTGAAATTAAGGACATGATGCAGCGAACTCTCCTTGTTATATTTCTGTGAATCTATTTTCTGAATTCGTAATGTGGTTAATATGTGGTTAGTTTTATCCTTGCAACGCACACGCACTGACATACACAAGCACAAGATGATGATGATCAATATGTGCTTAGTTTTCTTTACAAGAGTTGTTATGACCGGTACAACGTACCAACGGAGGAGGCCCAATGGACAGGGTTAATTACGGGCTTAGCCCAAGTCATCTTACCTATC
Source organism: Hordeum vulgare subsp. vulgare (assembly GCF_904849725.1). Lineage (NCBI taxonomy): Eukaryota > Viridiplantae > Streptophyta > Magnoliopsida > Poales > Poaceae > Hordeum > Hordeum vulgare. The sequence goes on from NC_058524.1 coordinate 44,471,336, forward strand.
TTAGAGTCCAAGTTATATTAGAGTCTAAGTTATATTAGAGTCCAAGTTAGAGTCCAAGTTATCTAGGGTTTAGTGGAGGTTCTCCTCCTATATAAACACATGTACCCCTTCGATATTAAGAAGACAATAAACAGTATTTTGTTGTCGTCTCCCTCAGGAGACGGGAGCCCCAAACCCTAGCCGCATCTCTCTCTCTCGCGCGCGCCGCGACGGCGCCCAACCGCCGGCGTCGGCGTCCCCAACCTCGCAGCCCGCACTTCCACCCCTACAACCTACGTCCGAGACCTGGTAAAACCCTAGCCTCTACCAATTTGGTATCAGGTAGCTTGGGTTCGATGAGCTTGTCGGACCTTCCCACCACCATCGCCGCCGCCACCACCGCCTTCCCCGCCACCTCGCAGCAGCCGCCGCCGCCGCACCACCCGCCGCCGCAGGCCACCTCAGGTCTGGCCGCTTCCAGTACCGCGGCCCTGGCGGCCGAACCCGCCCCCGTCCTCTCCCTAGCGGAGATGTCCTCGGCGATCCGCGACCTCAACCTGGCGGTCTCGAACCTCCGGACTTTCCTCCAGGCTCCGTACGCAACCCCGCCACCACCGCCTCCGCCGACGGCGCCCTTCACGCCACCGCCCCGGCCACTGTCGCGCCCGAGGGCCTGCCGATCACCCAGGTCCGGTGGCCGCCGTCGCCGTCCCCGCTACCGACGTGGATCGACATGCCGACCTACACGACGGCGCCGCTACAGCCGACGGTGTTGCAGCCACCCGCCCCCACCTTCGGGGGTTCGGCGGGTACACTGACCCGTACGCCGGGGGCTCCGTGGTGCCGCAGCACTCTCCTTCCGCCGCGCTGGGTCGTCACGAGGGCACCTACGCGGCCTCGCCACATGTGCAGCAGCCGCCCCGCTTCACCAAGCTGGAGTTCGCCACCTACGACGGCACCGTCGACCCCTTGAACTGGCTCAATCAGTGCGACCACTTTTTCAGGGGGGCAGCGGACCATGGCGTCCAACCGCACGTGGATCGCCTCCTACCACCTCCATGGCGCCGCCCAGACGTGGTACTACGCCCTCGAGCAGGACGAGGGCGGGATGCCCCCGTGGGAGCGCTTTCGCGACCTGTGTCTCCTCCGGTTCGGCCCCCCATACGTGGGAGCCGCTTGGCCGAGTTCGGTCGCCTTCCCTTCACCACCTCGGTGCAGGACTTCGCCGACCGCTTCCAGACGTTGGCCTGCCATGCGCCTGACGTCACGGCTCGCCAACGCGCAGAGCTCTTCGTCGGCGGCCTTCCCAACCACATCCGCATCAACGTCATCTCGACGCGACCCCCAGGACCTGCAGACGGCCATGTATTACGCACACGCGTACGAGCAGCGCGCCAACGCCCTGCAGCAGGCGTTCCCGGGCCGTGGCAGGCGTTCCCCGGTCGCGGCACGCGTCCCCCGACCCGCCCTGCCCCGGTGGCCGCCACCCCGACCCGCCCCGCCCTGCCGGCCGCTACTGCGGCTGCCCCCGCGCCGACACGCACCTTCCGGCGCTTGACGTCGGCCGAGCAGCTCGAGCGGCGCCGCAAGGACCTGTGCTTCAACTACGACGAGCCGTATGCGCTGGGTCATACGTGCGCCCGCCTGTTCTACTTGGAGACCGTCGACGACGCGGTGGTGGAGGCCCTCACCGCGGAGCTCAACGCCACCACACTCTCCGAGACCGGCGTCACGACCTATGGGCCGGTCGACGCGACCGCCTTCGTCGTCTCCCTTCATGCCATGGCTGGCATCAAGACGGCAAAGACGATGCTGCTTCCGGTGATGATCAACGGGGAGCATCTCACCGCGCTCGTGGACACGGCTTCGACGCACAACTTCTTGTCCGGGGACGCCATGCACAACTTCTTGTCCGGGGACGCCATGCACCGCCTCGCACTCCAACCGGCAGGCTCGGAGAAGTTCAGCGTCACCGTCGTCAACGGGGACCGCCTTGCTTGCCAGGGGGTGGCGCGGCAGGTTCCCGTCCTCATCGGCGACGAGCCGTTCTCCATCGACTGCATCGGCATCAACCTGGGCTGCTACGATTTCATCCTTGGCATCGACTTCCTGTCCACTCTCGGCGCATCCTTTGGGACCTCGATGTGTTGTCCCTCATCTTCTGGCGCGAGGGCGGCCGTCGCGTTCAGTGGACAGGCATCCGCGGTTTTCAAAATTGTTCTCGGTTTTAAATTTGTTCTCAAGATTCAAAAAATATTCGTGTTCCAAAAAATTGTTTTGGGTTTTAAAAATTGTTCTCTATTTCAGAATTTTGTTCAGAAGATTCAAAAAATGTGTATGCTTTAAAAAATAGTTCATGCTTCCAAATTTGTTCAGAATTTTTCAAATAAAATCTCCGTTTCAAAATTTGTTCTCAAAATTCAAAAAATTTCGTGCTTTAAAAATTTGTTTGCGCTTCAAAATTAGTTCAGGATTTTTCAAAATTATTATAGATTTCAAAATTTTGTTCTCAATATTGAAAAAATGTTCGTGCTTTTAAAAAGTGTTCGCGCTTCCAAATTTGTTAATGATATTTCAAAAATGTTCTCGGTTTCAAAAATTGTTCTCAAAATTTAGAAGATGATTGTGCTTTAAAATTTTGTTCGCACTTTCAAATTTTTTCGTGTTTTTTTATAATCCTTTTAAAAAAAATCTCAAGATTCAACAAATGTTCATACTTTTAAAAATTGTTCGTGCTTCCAAATTTGTTCACGATTTTTCAAAATTGTTCTGACTTTAATTATTTTTACTCAAAATTCAAAAAATGTTTGTGATTTAAAAATTTGTTCGGGGTTTTTCAAAATTGTTCTCTATTTAAAATTTTATTCTCGAGATTCGAAATTTGTTTGTGCTTTAAAAAATTGTTCATGCTTCCATATTTGTTCATGATTTTTCACAATAGTTCGCCATTTTAAAATTTTATTCTCAAGATTCAAAAAATGTTTGTGCTTTAAAAAATTGTTCATGCTTTATATGTATAAAATTGTTCACGATATTTCGAAATAGTTCTTCAAATTCAAAAAATGTTTTTTCTTCTAATACAAAAAGAAAAGGAAAAAGGGAAGAAAAACCAACCAAAAAAAGAAAATAAACAGAAAAGGAAAAAAGTAACAAGAATAAAAAGAAACAAAACTGTGCCGGCCCAGTTGGGGCGCCCGCCCTGTGCGGCGCAGGAGTCCCTGCCGCAATGATCGGTAGGTTTGGGAGCAACTAGTTAGCGAGCGCTTCCTCGAAAACCTTCCGGCAATCGCTCCCGCGCGCCGTCACTTGGAGCGTTCCCAGCCGCCACGACGTGTCGCCCTATGAGCGTTTTCTTCGGATTATTGTTATTTTTTCGCACGCGTTTTCGCCTTTTTTGAGTGGTTTGTTTTCGGATTTTTTATGTTTCGTTTTTTCACCGGTTTTTGGTAACTTTTGGGCGGAAAAAATTCATTTTTTTTCGAAAAATACGTTTTATGCGAAAGATAGGTTTTCTGCTTTTTTGCGAGAGGCACGCTTCCGCTTCCATGAGAGGCACGGTTTTACCTTCGCGAGAGGCACGGTCGTGCCTCTCGAAAAGGGAAAAACGCATTTTTTTTCTTTTTTTTTGCGAGAGACACGGTTTTGCTTCCGTGAAAGGCACGATTTTACCTTCGCGAGAGGCACGGTCGTGCCTCTCGAAAAGGGAAAAACACATTTTTTTTTGCGAGAGGCACTGTTTTGCTTCCACGAAAGGCACGGTTTTGCCTTCACGAGAGGCACGTCCGTGCCTTTCGGGAAGGGAAACAAAACGTGTTTTCTGATTTTTTGTGAGAGGTACGGTTTTGCTTTCGTGAAAGACACGATTTTACCTTCGCGAGAGACACGCCCGTGCCTTTCAGAAAGGGAAAAAACGTGTTTTTTTTTGCGAGAGGAACGATTTTGCTTTCACGAAAGGTACGATTTTGCCTTCGCGAGAGGCACGCCCGTGCCTTTCAGAAAAGAAAAAAAACGCGTTTTTCGTTATTTTTTCGCGAGAGGCATGGGTTTGCTTCCGCAAAAGGTACGGTTTTGTCTTCGCGAGAGGCACGTCCGTGCCTGCCCCCGAAAGGGGAAAAACGCGTTTTGTGCTTTCTTTCTTTTTTTAGTGAAAGACACGGTTTTTCCGTCTGGTATTTTTTCTTTTTTTTCGTGAAAAAAAGAGTTCGTCAAAATCTATCAATATGAGATCCAGTTTTGAAGATCTCGACGCGAGAAAGTCAACGGTGAAAACGGTTCGAGATTTAGACGCACGGTTTAGGAGATAAAATGTTTAAAAAATACGGTTCTATAAAAAAAACTTTCAAATTGCGTCAAATGACAATTTATGAAGGTAAGAGTAATTGTTAAAAGCTGTACTCGCTAATTAGTGATTCCGTAAAGGTCTAGTCGACCACGGCCGCATCGCGTGGGCCGGTGCGGGAGGAACAGAGAAAGTGGGCCGGGCGGAGAAGACGGCCCCCAACCGCACCTTGTGCCGAAAGCCCGAGGGTAATCGCCTGACCGAACGGCGCGCCCGCGTGCTTCTCCTCTGCCTCTCCAGCGCGCGATCCAGCGCGCGATCCAGCGCCGGCGACGACCGATGGACCAGTTCCACGACAGGCATCACGTGCGGCTGCGGAGCCGCTTGCTCCGCGCGTACCTCCACGCAGACGACGACGGGGAGCGCATCTCCCTCAGCCGACGCCCGGCGCCGTGACTCGCTGAACACGGCGTGGGCGGTGCACATCCACCAGCGCTGCGATGGCCCGTGCCTGCTCCTCCACAGCGCCGCCTACGGCCGCTACCTCGCCACCACGTTCAAGCCGGCGCCGCTCGGCCACCACGGCTTCCGCACTGATCAGCGCGACTACGACGACGAGCCGGACCTGATGGCAGGTACATGTGGAATGTCGCCTGGGCGGACTTCGCGGACGTTGTCTTGCTCCGCAACGTCTCCGGCCGCCACCTCCGCGCCAACGGCAGGTACATCCCCTGGAACACCGGCGTCACCGTAGACAACAAGGTCAGCGCCATGATGTACTGGACCATCGAGCCCATCCCCGCCAGAGAGGGTCCGCCTGTCCTCCAACTCCATGGCCCGATTCACGTGAGTTCGCCATGACCAAATTAAGCTGCTTCTTGAACCTTGATAACTCTCGATCGAATTGCTTCTTGAGCGAATTGAGTTTTTGGGATTGGGAATTAATTGTGTTTCAATTCGACTGAACTGAACTAACCATGGTTCGATTCGACTGAACTGCAGACCCCCAGCCCCGGATACCACTCTCTCATGCTCTGGCGCAACCCGGTGGTGTCACGGCTGATCCGGTTCATGCCGTCCGATCCAAACAGCCCCTTCTGCACCCAGCACCGCTGGACCACGTTTCGGTTCAGGGGGAGGTCCGTGTTCCAGGCTTCCAGCTGAGGGATGAACTGGCCAAGCGCATCGCCTTCGTCCTGGACGGGCGTCAGTCCTCGGACCTCGTAATGTGCGTCCGAGCGGGCCGCCAGGGGCGTCTGACCCCACTCGTCGTCGACCTGCCCAACACCGGCTACAGCGAGACCCTCTGGATTGTCGTGTTCCTGTCCGGGACCGCAGGTGAGAACCACTCTCCATGTCCCAACTTCCTAATGATCTCCTTCGTAATGGTGGCAACAAGTGAACCGGTAGTCTTGACTCAATTTGCTATGCGCGACGTATAGATTTTGCTGTAGATGCTATTTTCAGCATGGCTATGATATTTTAGGTTTTATTTTCTTTGTTGCAGGTGCTTGATCAATTTCCTGAAAATGTTAGTCTGAGAAAAAAGTTTACTTAAAGAGTTGTTGTAGTCTAAACAAACAGTTAGCTGAAACTGCTGTAGTCTGAAACTGTTAGGTGTTGGTAATTATCGGCAACTGTTATAGTCTTGTAGATAAGTAAAAAAGATGCATGGTTCTTGGGGGAACAGATCATTTCATAACATGTTTACACACAAACCTTGATATGAACAGTGGAAAGCATTGGTTTCATACTATTGCCCTCGTTTCAGATAATTCAGTACCTCCATTTGGTACTATTTTTTTGCCATCAGTAGAAAAAACTAGTGTAAAGCTATTGTAAATTTTAGAACTTCAAAAACCAAATCAGCTCATTAATATCTTTTCAGTCTTAGTAGAGAAGACTGATATATCCTTCTGATTTCGCCTATTTTACTTGGGTTGAATAACCTCTGAGCAAAATTGAGGTTCATACAATACTAAATTAAGTCTAGTTTCTACAGATCATATTGTTTTCTAGTTTTGCACATGAGCTGTATTTCTAGTCTTGTATTTTTTTTTATCTCTGAGATTCGGATTGCTGATCTGCTTCATACAAATATTCTTCGGCGAGAAATATGTTGGAGGTCTTGAAATCTTGTATTGCAGAATGCACAGATATTTGGAGGAGGTTTGGAGTCTTACTTCCATGGAGTGCTAAACTGATCTTTCTTGGTAAAACGATTGTATGATAGTAAGTTTTGTTAGGACTTTGGAACTTGACTGAAAAGTAAAAGTAGTTGAATGAATATAGTAGGTGCCATGTGGACTTATCAGGCTGTGCACAGTAGCACACATGGCAAAACGTGGCCTGAAGCCAGTACAAACTGCTGGTTCCATATTACTGTTCTTGATTCAGATAATTTAGTTTGTCCATTTCGTAGCATTTGCACTAGTTGAAATTATGAGACCTAAAAGGAAAATCATTTCGTAACATTTGCCGCTTAATTCCTTGCACATTATATTGTTTCAGGTTTTGTCCTATTGGTCTTGATTGTTAATTATTTGCTCTTCTGCCTAACTGACTCATTATTTCTGCTAATTCAGCTTATGATGCACTGCGACACCCGGATGTCAATGCAGAATAGAGAAAGATCAAAGGGGGAGTCCTGTTAGTTCACCTCTTCAGATGTTTCGCCGCCTGGGACATGATGACAGCAGAGCTGGACCCGTACTTTTGCATGCTCCCGAGTTTCTTCTACTAGCTAATAAAACTTGCTCCGTTCTCTTGACAGTACAGGGCGAACCTGTCTGTTCTGGCCTTGCGGTTCTATGATTCAGAACTGCTGAAAGAGTTGCGTCCAGTGGTTGTACTAGTCATTGGAGTGCCACTCTTCTGCAATTCATTCATCTCTATGATTTAGTTGGTGCTTGAAATGAGTTGAACGTGCATTTCTTTTGGATGATGCATGCACGTCGTATAAATGAAAAACAGTGGTTTTTGCCAGTAATGCATGAGTTGATGATCCTGTGTTTCTGTTAGTCTATGCACTTGTAGAAATGCAAGATATAGCGGGTCCTTGCCGTGAGCTGGTGATGGTGCTTGTAGTTGTGTTGTTTCGAGCTTTGGCCAAGGAGCATTAAAAGGAATTTATCTGTTGACGCTGAGAACCTGAGTTCTGAATGAGGCCACACACGCGCCATGTTGCATATGTACTGGAATTCCTCTGCAATATCTGCACTCCAGTTTTCCTATAAGATTTCGAACTTGATTGCAGAACCTACATTTCCATTCTACACGTCTGTGCTGCAAATTTCCCAATTCGTGTGTACATCTAGAGGTTACTTGGCTGATTGCTAGCTTTGTGCCCTGAAGTGCTTTCCGCCGATCTGTTTCGTCAGATGTTAGTCAAGGAACTGATGGTTGTCATAAAACAGCCACCACACAATTGGGTTCTTGTTATTTCTCGAGCATATTGATTTTTTTCCATGATGATGATTATCTTGTCGACCATTGCGTTGGTCAGAAATTTTTTTGACGTGCAAGACAGAAGCACTGCCAATTTTCATTAAGAGAGAAAAAAAGAGAGCAAAGTGGCCTTGTTTATAAGGGAAACTAGGCTAAAATACCGTACAACATATGAATGAAACAGGGGACAGTTGTGCAAGAACCCAACCATTGCCGACATCGACAACACAAACTCCACCACCAACACGCCCACAAACCTGAAGAGGTGTGAGGGGGCGATGGTTAACTCCTACCAACCTCCTCCCTAGGGGCATGCGAGTAGTACTTTGCTTCAAGAGAGCTAATAAAATCTTGCTATAAGTATGTGAGTTTTTTATGACTAATGTGAATTCATGGATATACAGACTCCCACCTCCAAATATTTGCTAGCCTTTTTGGTACCGTGCATTGTCCATTCTCACCTCGAGGATCGGTGCATCCAAAACCCGTGACATGATACGCTCTGTTATAAATAAACCTCATTATATCTTCCTCAAAATAGCCATCATACCTAACGATCATGGCATTTTCATAGTCATTTCAAGATATATTGTCATGCAATTTCCACCGTCACATCATATGACTTGTACTTTCATTGTCATATTGCTTTGCATGATCATATAAGCTGACATAGTATTTGTGGCAAAGACACTGTTCATCATTTTTATACATGTTACGCTTGATCATTGCATTTCCTGGTACACTGCCAGAGACATTCATATAGAGTCATAATACAGTTTTTCATGTTGAGTTGTAAGTAAATAAAAATGTGATGATCGTCATTATTACGACACTGTCTCGGTGAGGAAAGGATGATGGAGACAATGATTCTTCAACAAGTCGGGATGAGACTCCGACCTAAAAATAAAAAGGAAAAGGAAAAAAAAGAAAAAATAAGAAATAAATGAGAGAAAAGAGAGAAGGGGAGTGCTACTACGTCCTTTTCCACACTTGTGCCTCAAAGTGGCACCATGTTGTTGATATAGAGAGTCTCTTGTTTTGACACTTTCATATGCTAGTGGGAATTTTTCATTATAGAACTTTGCTTGTATATTCTGATGACGGGCTCTTTCAAATGCCCGAGATCTTCATGAGCAGGCAAGTTGGATGCACACCGACTTAGCTTAAGTTGAGCTTTCATACACTTATAGCTCTAATGCATCCATTGCATGGCAATCCCTACTCCTCGCATTGATATCTATTAATGGGCATATCCATAGCCCGTTGATATGCCTAGTTGATGCGAGACTTTCTTCTCCACTTTCAACCCTTTGAAACCTACCACCATATTCTATTCCACCTTTATGCTATATCTATGGTTCATGCTTATTTATTGAATGAGTAATAAAAGCTGAAGCGCGTGAAGGAGTATGATCCAATTGCCTGACTTGACATCGTGGTGCTTAACATTTGTATTTATGTGGTGAAGGCGGAGCCATGCAATGCTTATATGATAAAATGAACAGGGATGAACATTCTCTAAGGATCGTATATATTCTGAAACTTGATGATTATGTTCCTTCTGTTTATGAACATTACTATGTTGATGTTTATTAATTCATCATTTCTGAGTGATCAAACTCTAATAGATTACATGTTGGGTGGCATGTCACATCAAAAATTCTGTTTTTATCATTTACCTACTCGAGGACAAGCACAAATTAAGCCTGGGGATGCTGATACGTCTCCAACGTATCTATAATTTTTGATTGTTCCATGCTATAATATTATCATTCTAGGATACTTTTTGGGTGTTTATATACCAATCAATGTTATTTTTAAGCGCTAACCTATTAATCTAGTGCCCAGTGTCGGTTGTTGTTTTCTGCATGTTTTTTTCCTTTTTAGGCTTACAGTACCAAACGAAGTCCAATTGCCCCCAAAACATTTTTATGATATTTTCTGGATCAAAAGAAGACATGGAAGCTTCAAAAGGAGACCGGAGGCCACATGAGGGAGCCATCACACAACAGGGAGCGTCTAGGGGGGTGGTCGAGCCGTGATGTGTGCTAGGGCCCCCACGCGCCTCCTGGTGTCCCTCTTTGTTCCATAAATTCGCAAATATCCCAAAAGCCCTAGAGAGCCACCAGAAACACTTTTCTCACCGCCGCAAATCTAGGTTCCGTCGTGTGACCATTTGGAGCCCTTTTCCGATGTCCTGTCGGAGGGGGATCGATCAAGGAGGACCTGTACATCAACCTTGTTACTCCGATGGTGATGGGTAAGTAGTTTGCCACAGACCTACAAGTCCATAGTTAGTACCTAGATGACTATATATCTCTCTTGATCTTCAATACAATGATCATCGCATCTTTGCTTTGATCTATCTCATGTAATCCTTTTGTGCGGTGCTTTTGTTGGGATGCGATGAATTGTGGGTTTCTGTTTAGATTATTCATGATAAAGATTTGAGTCTTCTCTGAATTATATTATATATGATTCTTATTTGCATGATTATTATAGCTTCATAAATCTCTCCGATCTATTGGAATAGTTTGATGTGATAGCCTGGCTTATTAGGGATGATAGACTACTCATATCAATAAGGAATTCCTTCTTTTCCGGGAGCCCATTCAAACAGAACTCCCAGGTTAAGCGTGCTCGGCTTGGAGTAGTTTTAGTTTTAGGATGGGTGACCGATCGGGAAGTTCATCCCAGGTGCGCATGAGTGAGGACAAAGTGCGCAAAAAAGACTAGTATTGATATGTGGGGCCAGTCTAGATCCCGCCAGGAGTAACGACCGCTGACGGGTGTGTCCGGGACGTTACAAGTTTGGTATCATAGCCGACCCTCGCGGTTACACGGATGTTTGCAGACAGGTGTGCGGTCATGCAAGAGGGAACGTTCCTGTGGCCCAACGAGGACGTCGGTTCCTCTGAGTGGTGGTGTATGTGATAGCCTAGCTTATTAGGGATGATAGACTACTCATATCAATAAGGAATTGAGAAGTTCATCCCGGGTGCGCATGAGTGAGGACAAAGTGCGCAGAAAAGACTAGTATGGATATGTGGGGCCAGTCTAGATCCCGCCAGAAGTAACGACTGCCGACGGGTGTGTCCGGGGCGTTACATTTGACCAACTAAATAGATATTTCTTCTATGAGAGGGGTGCATTGTAGTGGGTTCAGTCTGGCGGAGTTCTATATCCCAGTGACAGAAAGGGACAAGGACACCTCTTTGTATTGTTGCCACTAAGAATAAAAGGACGGGGTTAATTCATATTGATTGAGTTCTATTTGTCTACATCATGACATTGTTCTCCAAACATTACTCTGTTTTACCTAATACTCTAGATGCATGTTGGATAGCGATCAGTGGGTGGAGTAAAAGTAATAGGTGCACGTAGGAGTTAGCCTATTTGCTTATGGACGTGATGCCCTATATATACATGATCATTGTTGTGAATATCACATAACTATGCGTTCTCCTATCAATTGCCCAACAGTAATTTGCTTACCCACCGTATGTGTACTACATGAGAGATGCCATAAGGGAAAACTACGGGCCCGAGTCTATTCACTTATAAGTTTACAAATGCTACAATTACCTCAATGCATTTATTTACTTTTTGTTTCCTTTGCATTTATCAACTTTCATCTACACACTTTACTTGCTTGCAAATAACGAGTCCAAGGGGATTGACAACCCTCTTGCACACGCTGAGTGCAAGTGTTTGCTTATTTATGTGCAGTCGCTGAAGACGGGAATTGGTTGTTATTCCTATTGATTCGATAAACCTTGGTTGTCTACTAAGGGAAATACTTACCTATATCGTGTTGCATCATTCGTCCTTCTTCACGAAAAACCAAACGCAAAGCACATGTATCATATTATAATGGATGGATCCAATTAACCAAGTTGGATTAGTGGGACGATATGATGTTGGGATGACACACATGTGTGCCTATCATTCGGGACTTACGTGCCGCCCAACATCATATCGTCCTACTAATCCAACTTGGTTAACTGGATCCATCCACTTTAATCTAATCAATATTTCTTCCACTACCTCTTCGTTGCTACCGTATCAAAATTTGTATAATGGTGTACAAATATAGAATTAAAAAAAATACACACTAATAGTAGTGGCAGACTAGAGCGAGCGTTGCTGCTATTTAGTAGTAGGGCGTGTGAAACACATGCTACTGCTATCACACTTAATAATAGCGCAGGGTACAACACGCGCTACTGCTGAAAATTAGATGTAACACCCTAGAAGTAGTGTTGGTCCCCGCGCTATTAGTAGGAAAAAAACAGTGCTATTCATAGTGTTTCCCTAGTAGTGCCACATAGCGACGATTATCAGCACAGGAGTGAGCCGACATCGCACCGTGGCCATTGCCCCTCCTTCACCAGAGCCGGGGAAACCTTGTTAGTAGCCAGCTGGAAAGTCGGTGTGCTAAGGCCCACATGAGCAACGCACCAGAGCATCAACCATTATCGATGGAGAGAGTCGTATATCAGAATGATCAAACATGTAAACACCTCAAACAGAGACTATATCCCAAAAGACCGACTGAATACTAGCACTGGCAGAAACCCACATGATTCGACAAGACACACCTTCACATGCCCTCTGACGACACTAGACACACCATCAGGACGATGATATTATTGTTACTCGTCGCAACACAACCCCAACCAAAACGTCCAACCTAACAAAAACAAAAGCAGGGTCCCTAAGCCGAGGGGCGGGAGGAGGTCCTCCGCACTTCCATGGCGTGAAGGCTATCAGAAGCAGGTCAGACTGACGGCAATGTCAAGGAAAGGAGGAGAAACCTAATCACGTGGAAAGGCATCTCTTGTGGAGGAGGAGGATTCTCCTAGATGATGTTTATAATTCACTCAAATATAAAACAAATTTTAATGGTATCTACTAAAGATGCTCTAAGAACCAACTCTGTCGTATACCAACAAAGTCGATTATGAGGGGAAAGTGATTTCGCATCACACAATTTTAAAGGAAAAGCATTAGAATCAACCGGATGATTTTAAACTCACGTAAGCCTCCTCTCCCACGCGACACCTGACATGGTCCACTCACCGCTTTTTCGTCCCAACCTTATCTCCTCCCTTCGCTCACATTTCTTCCAGTCGCTTTCTCTTATCGCCATCTATCTGGCTATGGGACAAGCACCACAAGCCATGGCAGTAGCCACCACGTCGAGATCTGCTGGCAGCGCGCGCCGCCGTGTTGCGTCGTGTTGTTGTGCCGCATCTGCCACCACCGTCGTGTTGCGTCGCCCTATATGGTCGCCGCCGCGTGCTTCATCATGCTGAGATCCCCTAGCACCCCCACGCCGTCGTGCTGCGTCGCAGCAATTCGACACCGCCGTCCCGTGCTTCGTCGCAACACCCCGTCGTTGTCGTGATGCAATGGAGCACCATGCGTCGGTGGTCGCGCCACAGGGAAGCTTCACCGGTGGCACGGGTGCTACGATGGAGAGTCGACGAGGCGATTAGTGCAGCGACGGAGCACCGCCACACTGCGGTGGCGCTGTAGTGAAGCTTCATCGGAGGCTGTCAGGGGTGCTGCGATGGAACCCATCACGCCAGTTGTGCGCTGCAGTGAAACATCGTCGGCGGTCGGAGCCTGCTGCGATGGAACCCGCCACGTTGGTTGCGCGCTGCAGCGAAACATCACCGAAGTTGTAATGAAGCGTCGCCGGAGCCGATAAAGCTTCGACGAGGTTGCAATGAAGCGTCATCGATGCTGCAATGAAGCGCCGCAAGGCCCAGTCGATGTTGCGCAGTGCTGCCACGGAGCTGCAACCATGGAGTCATTGTGTGATGCTGTCATGGAAGCGTCTGCGGTTGGGTGCGTTTGATCGGACAGCTCCGGAGGCTACTTAATTTAGGCTAAAATCAGCCGGCTGACTGGTAGCAGCGGCCATTTTAAAAACAATTTGATAACTCCACATAACACAATTACCAAACGATGAAACCACACATAGAGTAGGAAATCTGATACGGAGTGATTGACATCGGATCAAGGCAAATTCACACAGCAGTACTGTAGAAGACGCCACCAAGGCCACCGGCAGTCCAGCACCTTCTAGAAGCGACCCGCAAACCGCGAAGCCACCTTCTAGAAGCGAGCAGTCGCGCGGCGCCTCGCCGGATCTGATGGTGGTTCGCTCGCTCCTCGCCGCTGTCTCGCTTCGCTGGCGCCGGGCGGGCGTGGGCGTGGGCGTGGCGGCGTCAGGTGCGCCAGGGCAGGGCAATGAGAGGCCGCAATGCCACCCGCCGTTCCGCCGCTCCGGCGTGCCGGCGGAGGCATGGAGGGAGAGGCTCGCCGGGGAAGGGAAGGAGCGGCGCCGCCGCCGCCGCCGCGCGTGGGCCTGTGCGGGAGGAACAGAGAGAGAAGGCCGACGCGCTCTGGGCGTGGGCCAGGCCGAGCAAACGGCCCGCAAGCCCACCTTGTGCCCAAGGCCCGGTACCACGACGGTTTCAGCTACCTTGAAATACCCCGCCTTGGCGCCCAACGGCCTCCGCCTCTCCTTCCCCCACCGTCTCGCCGGAGCCCCAAGAAACCAAGAACCCACCATCCCCACCTCCGTCTCGCCTTCCTCTTCTCCCTCAACCGCCCCGCCGCCCACCTCCTCTGCTCTCCGGCGGTCCGGCCCCGGCGGCGACCGATGGACCAGTTCCACGACGGGCAGCACGTGCGGCTGCGGAGCCGCGTGCTCGGCAAGTACCTCCACGCCGACGGCGACGTCCGCAGCGTCTCCCTCCGCGAGCGCCGCGCCTCGCTGAACCAGGCGTGGACGGTGCACATCTACAACGGGGACGGCGTGTACCTGCTCCTCCACAGCGCCACCTACGGCCGCTACCTCGCCACCACGGCCAGGCGGGCGCCGCGGGGCCGCCGCGGCTTCCGCGTCGGTATGAGCGACTACGACCAGCCGGAGGTGCAGGCCATCATGTGGCGGGCCGTCAGGTCCGGCTTCGGGGACGACGTCCTGCTCCGCGACTCAGGCCACCGCCACCTCCGCGCCAACGGCAAGTACCGCACCTGGAACACCGGCGTCACCGTCGAAGCCAGCCGCAGCGTCAGCTCCATGATGTACTGGATCGTTGAGCCCATCCCCGCCACAGAGGGCGTGCCTGGCTTCCCAGGCCCGATTCAGGTCAGCTCGCCATGACCCGCTTCTCGATAACCCTCGAATTGCTTCCAGCGGAACCTATCGATTGAGCGAATTGCGTTCTTGGGTGTCTTTAATTTGCGTCGCATGCAATTAAACTGCGGGGATTGCGAGCTGTATTGATCACTTCTTCCAAATTTGGGTGCAGTTCTTGCTGTTGGTTGCGTTTGTGTTCTCCATCAGAAAATTCAGAGTACTAGCGAACATAACAGTGGTTCTTTGCTACCCAACTGCAGAGCCCCCCGCCGACGATTTTCTGGCCCGAGATAGTGATGTGGCGGCAGATCCGGTACATGGTGTCGGAGCCCGACGGCCCCGTCTACTCCCGGTACTGCTGGTCCACGTTCCAGTTCAGGGGGAGGTCCGTGTTCCACCTGAGGAACGAGATGGCCAGGCGCACCCGCTTCATCCTGGAAGGCCGTCAACCCTTCGACCTCGTAATGTGCGTCCGAGCGGGCCGCCACGGGCGTCTGACCCCGCTCTTCGTCGACCTGCCCCGCGGCGACCAATTACCGACCTTCTGGATTGTCGTGTTCCTGTCCGGGACCCCAGGTGAGAGCCACTGTCCATGTCCCAACTTCTTAATGATCCCCCAATGGTGGTAACTGGCAAGAACTGAACCGATAGCCTTGCTTGAATTTTTTTATGAGCTATATGCTGCATGCCCATGATCCTTGAGGTTGTATCTTATTGGGGTGCTAATCTGCTTGTGCTTGAACCAGTTTGCTGAAACTGTTATTAGTCAGAGAAACAGTTTACTGAAATTGCTGTAGTCTGAAAAATAGTTAACTGAAACTGTTAGGGCGTAAATGTCTGAAACTGTTTTAGTCTTGTAGATAACTGCTCTAGTCTGTGGCTAGATGGTTATTGGGGAAACAGATCATTTCATAACATCTTTACACACAAACATTGATATGGAAAGTGTTGGTTTCAAACTACTCACAATCAACAGATGATTTCAGTACTTCCGTTTGGTACTCTTTCCACCAGTATAAACAATTGTGTATAAAGCTAGTAAAAATTATGTAACTTCAAGGCCAAATCAGTTATTAACGCCTTTTCAGCCTTAACAGAGAAGATGGAGTTATCCGTTCTATTTAGCCTATTTTACTTGGGTTGGATTAACCTGTGAACAAAATTCAAGTTCCTACTATGCTAAATTAAATCTAGTTTCTGCACATCATATTGTTTTCAGGTTTTGCACACGAGCTGTATTCCTGTTCTTGTTATTTTTCCTGTTGTTCTGTAAAACTCTGAGATTTGGATTGTTCATCTGCTTCCTGGTGATGATATTCTTTGGCGAGAAATGTGCCGGTGGTCTTGAAATCTGTTAATGCAAAATGCACAGATGTTGGTGTAGAGACTATTTGCTGCATGAGCATGATATTTGGAGTCTTACTTTAGTGCTAATCATGCTTGGAAAAAGGATTTTATGTTAAGTTTTGTTAGGATTTTGGAACTCGTCTGAAAATTAATAGTTGAATGGAAATAGTAGGTGCCATGTGGACTTATCAGTATGTGTACACATGGCAAAAGATGGTCTGAAGCTAGTAGAAACTACTGGTTCCGCATTTCTGATCTTGATTCAGATAATTCGGCTCATCCATATCATAACACTTGCCACCAGTAGAAATTATGGAACCTAAAAGGCCAAATCATGTCCAGTCGCCACTAGTAGAAATTATGGAACCTAAAAAGCCAAATCAAGTCCAATCGTTTTGTTCCATCTTTGCAGAGAAGATACTAATGTTCTAACCTGTGAAGAAAATTCAGCTTGTATCCTACAATAGCCATAAAACCTTAGTTCCTTGCACATCATACTGTTGCAGGTTTTGCCTCTTTTTATCTGTGTATATGTTTCAGGTTTTCGTCTTGATCCTATCACTATATTGTTATTTGTTATCGGTCTTCCGCCTAACTTACTCATTATTTCTGCTAATTCAGCCTACAATGCGCTGCGATACCCGAATGTTGACGCAGAGGCAGAGTAGAGCAAGACCAGAGCAGGAGTCCTGTCAGCTCACCTCTTCTGAAGTTTCGCCACCTCGGGCACAATGACATCAGAACTGGGCGCCTACTTTTGCATGCAGATAGATATATAGGTTCAGAAAACTCAGCTGCTCTTATGCTTCTTCTGCTAGCTAAACTTGCTCCGATCTCCTGACAGGACAGGGAGAACCCCTGTCGGCCTGTTTTGGCCTCTCGTTCGTTTTGGATGATGGATGGATGCATTTTGCGTTAATGGAGAATGCAGTGGTTCTTGCACTAAGATGATAGTCCTGTATTTCTTTAGATGGTGCATTTCATATATACAACAAATGCAGTGGTTCTTGCAGCTGCGATATTGTTTTTCGTTGCGCCCATTTTCATTTTGTTTTTCAGTGTAAGGGTTCTTGAAATGAGTCTATGATCCTGCAATTTTTTTTGACGATGTATTTTGCTTGAGTGAAAATGCATTCTGCACTGTGTTCTTTTACACTATGCAGTCGTTATGAATGAAAAATGTAGCTGGTTTTTTCTGTGAGCTGGTGCTCGTATATAATAAAAGTGCAGTTGGTTCTGCTGATGATATTGTTTATTATTGCGCTGTTTTCGTCTGTTTTTCAGTATAGAGGCGATTGCAATGAGTCGATGATCCTGCATTTTTTTAGGCGATGCCTTTTCGCACGAATGAAAAATGCACTTGTTCTTGGAATGAGCTGACGATCATTTCTTTCTTTTACACTATGCATTTGGTATGAACGAAAAAATGTAATGGGTTCTTCCTGTGAGCTGGTGATCGTGTTTTCAGTTGTGCTGTTTTTAGCGTCTTGTGTGTTGTTTTGATGCCGAGCGCCTGAATTCTGAACGAGGCCACAGATGAAACCTACATTTTGCCGTTCGTTTTTGTCCTCTCTTCTTAGGCGACCTACTCGTTGGATAGAATGCAGTAGTATTTCGCTCTCGAGACATTAGATACTATAGTACTCCCTCCCTGTACGTCGTGTATCCCCCGGTACCTGTACCTAGGGGTGGGCATTTTAACCGAAGACCGAAATGCCGAACCGAAAAAAACGAGACCGAAGCCGAATAAACCGGAACCAATATATTCGGTACTACGATCGGTTAGCATCATGAGAAAACCGAAATTAATTCGGTGCATTTGGGTTTGACCCGCGGGTACCCGAACAGACCGAAGACCGACTAAAATAGCCCCGCAGGCCGAAGCTCCTTATATTTCCCCAAATGTGCTCCTTACCTGCCCTGCTCGCAGATCCCCCAAATCCCCAATTTCCCCTACCCCGATCTGCTGCCATGACCGACCTTAGCTATTCGATTCTCTGTTTAATGCTCGATTCTTTCCAATCCGAAATTCCTGGCCCTTTCCAGTGTTCCGTATGGCCAAATCGTGCATATATCGCCGCCCCGACAGCGAATCATTCACCGAAGACGAGGTACTCGAAACCCTAGCAGGCGCCCCTGAACTGGGAGATGGATCCTTGAGTCCTCCGCGGAGCTCAAGCACCGTTGGCTGCACAACCTCCCTGCAGATTCACCACTCTTGAGAACAAGAACGGGTTGACATCCATAGCCCATAGGAAGGGCTGGGCGTTCGGTTCCCCCGAACCATTCGGGTCGGTGCTTCGGTCTTTTAGAAAATTCGGTTGTCCAAAAAATACTGACCGATCGGTCAATGGCAAAAGCAGTAACCGATGAATAACCACATCGAGATTTCGGTTCGGACATCGGTCCTGACCGAACAGCCCGAATATTTAAATACTAAGAGGAATCGTTGCACACTTACACTGCACACTAAATAACCCTGAAGATTTAATGATGACAGGAATTGTTGCACACTTGCAGAGTTGCACTGCACACTGAGCAACCTGAACATTTAATAATTTAATAGTGACAGGAATCGCTGCACACTGAAACAACCCTCATTATTTAATAAGTGCAGTAGTGGCTACACTATTTCCAGCTCCTTTTTGCCAAAACTATCCACTTTCCTATCTATTCTTAACAATCAGGAAGAACAAACAATTGATAATATATAGCAGCATGATGTAGACTTAGTACATATACCGATATACGACATAAGAATATTATCAGCACAAAACAATAGTTTAGCATGCACATGAATTGGGTCCCAACACTGGAAATAACTGGTAAATTTTGACGACAAACACACTTAGTTTTCAAGACTTAAATTTAAAACATGGAACGAACGCAACAGGCAGCGTACAATAGCATTATTGCTGCAATCCCCCAATTTCTAAACTTCAAGTATTATTGCTTCTGCTCCAGCAACTATTAGTAGTTTATTTAGAACCGCAGCTAACCAAAAAGAACATCTGGAATATGAACAATAATTTAGTTGAGTTGTTCACAGATAGAAACATAAATATATTATTATTTTGATCTGAATTGAAGCAGCAAGATGAATTCTTATAACCCAGAAGTGGAAGCTCACCAATCGTTAAGTAGGCTTTGCGGTGGTGGGGGGCTTGCCATTGCTTTGGGGCTTGACTTTCTCCTTATATTCCGCGATTAACTCTGATAAACAACAATGGTGGAAGCAAGCATTAAATAAGAACAAACGAACACATATTACATAATGGAATATTAATTGAATCAAGTTACCTTGTTCGAGCTTGGTCAATTCTTCAGCGTTCTCTACTATGCTGACATGAGTACCATATCGAAGCCAATCCTGAGTGCACACAAGGGCTTCAACCATGAATGGAGTCAGAGAAGATCTGAACTCATCGAGAATACGCCCACTAGTAGAGAATGCAGACTCTGATGCAACAGTGGATATGGGGATTGCCAAAACATCCCGTGCCAAGCATGCCAATATAGGAAGCCTAGATGAGTTAACCTTCCACCAATCTAATATGTCAATTTTTGGGCCATCGTCTTGAGGCTCCTCAGCAAGAAACTTGTCCAACTCAGACTTGCTGCTGCTGCTACCGCCACTGTTCAACCTCATTTTTTTTGGCAATCAAGGATCTCAACATGCTTGCACGCCCTCCGATTGATTCAACTTCTCGAGAAGCACTACTTTGAGCTGATGCAACATTTGGAGCATACATCAGCCTATAGTCCTCGAATAAATCTCTAAGACAAGTACTGACTGCAACCCACACCTTAGGCCCTTTGTCCTCCCCATACATTTCTAAAATGGCAAACTGTGTGTATTCCGAAAGCTTGTACCTGCATCGCAAAATGAAAATAAAAACTTTAATTTGTGATCTTGCGATATAAGAAAACATTACATAATGAAGAATAGTTGACTATAATACTTGTACTTTTTTTATACCTTGGATCAAGTGTCGTTGCAATGAAAATTAGCAAGTTGAAGTTCTCCTTTTCCTTCCCCTTCTTGCTGGTATCGAGCTCATGCCAATTGCCCCAGTATTTATCAAACTTATCCTTCATCCTCTCTGCCATTGCAATTTGCAACCAATCCTCACTTTCCATCCAACTTTGCACTAACATATTCACCTCACCAATCTCATGGAAAAAAGCTATTAGCAGTCACGTACAATGAGGCAGAAACACGAGTTGTTAGATCTGCAAAATGTGCAAGAAAATCTGCCAACTTCTTGACATTCTCCGAGTCCAGCTCATCCGGAACTCCAACACCCTTCTCCTTACCTTTATCGGTAAGTAGATCAACTACAAAGTAAGGATCTTCATCCGCATACCTTGCAAAAACTTTCTCATAGCTAACAGCAGCCTTCAACATATAGTATGTTGAGTTCCACCTAGTGCTCACATCAAGAATCAAGAAGGCCTTGGTTGCAAGCTTCTCAAGGTCAGCACATTCTTTGAACTTAATCATCCTACTTGGGCTATTTCTCACATATCTAACAGCAGCACGCACGCGCTTGATTGAAATATCAACTTCTTTTAGACCATCTGTAACTATTAAGTTGACAATATGGGCAGCACACCTCATGTGGAGATATTTGCCTCCAGCTATGCAAGTCTTAGCTTTATTCAGTTCCTTTCTCATGTAACCAATACCACCATCATTATTACTAGCATTATCAGCAGTAATGGTCATGACCTTCTCTATCCCCCAATCGATCAAAGTTTTTTGCAAGTGTTTCCCAATATCATCTCCTTTACGACCCTTAACCTTGAAAAAGCTAATGACTTTCTTGTGAAGTTTCCATTCTTTACAAATGAAGTGTGCAGTAACAGTCATGTAGCTATCTTTTTGTTCAGAAGTCCAACCATCACTTGTGAGACACACTCTTTCACGTTGTTCTTTAAGGAAAAGTTTCAGTTTAGCCTTTTGTTCAAAATATGTGCGAACAACATCCCTAGTGCATGTTCTCCTAGATGGAACAGATAAACGTGGGCATGCTTTAGATATGAACTTTTTAAACCCAGATTTTTCACCAAATGCAAATGGGAGTTCATCTTCTATTATCATTTCAGCAAAAGCAGCCCTAATAGCATCAGGATCAAATTTCCAAGCATGCACACTATCACCATGATTAACTTGAAGCACAGCTTGCTTATCATCACCAATATTCCTATGGGGATTACGCTTGCAAATATTAAAATGTTTGCGTAAAGCTGATGTACCATTAATCACGGGATGAGCGTTGATGTCATTCTTGCAGTAGTTGCATTTTCCCTTCTGCAAGACACCATCAACTATGACCTTTTCGAAGTGGTTCCACATCTCTGATCTCGAAGCCATCCGCCTTCGGGCGTCTTTCTTTTCAACCTCCACAACTTCACCCTTCCTCGTCCCATTCCCGTCATCCTCCTTCTCTGCTTGTGCTACTTGCATCTCACCAGCGACACCACACCCACTAGCCTTCTCCATGTCCATAGGTACTGTACCACCAACTATCAAAGTTGAAGTAGGCATAGCACCTTCTGTCTCGATGAACTCACGAGGCTCGGAGGACATCTACAATCAAACATAGTTGCTTTGATCAATAAGGATTCCCTCATGAAAAGATGGAAGCAGATTGTAGTAAAGAGTAATGGTAAATTCATCAGCCAAATTCAGAAGTTGCAGGCATAATTATGAAAAAAAAAATCAGAAGTTGCAGGCATAATTCATCAGCCAAATTCAGAAAAAAAATTCATAATTATGCCTGCAACTTCTGATTTTTTTTCATAATTATGCCTGCAACTTCTGAATTTGGCTGATGAATTTACCATTACTGTTTACTACAATCTGCTTCCATCTTTTCATGAGGGAATCCTTATTGATCAAAGCAACTATGTTTGATTGTAGATGTCCTCCGAGCCTCGTGAGTTCATCGAGACAGAAGCTGCTATGCCTACTTCAAATTTGATAGTTGGTGGTACAGTACCTATGGACATGGAGAAGGCTAGTGGGTGTGGTGTCGCTGGTGAGGTGCAAGTAGCACAAGCAGAGAAGGAGGATGACGGGAATGAGACGAGGAAGGGTGAAGTTGTGGAGGTTGAAAAGAAAGACGCCCGAAGGCGGATGGCTTCGAGATCAGAGATGTGGAACCACTTCGAAAAGGTCATAGTTGATGGTGTCTTGGAGAAGGGAAAATGCAACTACTGCAAGAATGACATCAGCGCTCATCCCGTGATTAATGGTACATCAGCTTTACGCAAACATTTTAATATTTGCAAGCGTAATCCCCATAGGAATATTGGTGATGATAAGCAAGCTGTGCTTCAAGTTAATCATGGTGATAGTGTGCATGCTTGGAAATTTGATCCTGATGCTATTAGGGCTGCTTTTGCTGAAATGATAATAGAAGATGAACTCCCATTTGCATTTGGTGAAAAATCTGGGTTTAAAAAGTTCATATCTAAAGCATGCCCACGTTTATCTGTTCCATCTAGGAGAACATGCACTAGGGATGTTGTTCGCACATATTTTGAACAAAAGGCTAAACTGAAACTTTTCCTTAAAGAACAACGTGAAAGAGTGTGTCTCACAACTGATGGTTGGACTTCTGAACAAAAAGATAGCTACATGACTGTTACTGCACACTTCATTTGTAAAGAATGGAAACTTCACAAGAAAGTCATTAGCTTTTTCAAGGTTAAGGGTCGTAAAGGAGATGATATTGGGAAACACTTGCAAAAAACTTTGATCGATTGGGGGATAGAGAAGGTCATGACCATTACTGCTGATAATGCTAGTAATAATGATGGTGGTATTGGTTACATGAGAAAGGAACTGAATAAAGCTAAGACTTGCATAGCTGGAGGCAAATATCTCCACATGAGGTGTGCTGCCCATATTGTCAACTTAATAGTTACAGATGGTCTAAAAGAAGTTGATATTTCAATCAAGCGCGTGCGTGCTGCTGTTAGATATGTGAGAAATAGCCCAAGTAGGATGATTAAGTTCAAAGAATGTGCTGACCTTGAGAAGCTTGCAACCAAGGCCTTCTTGATTCTTGATGTGAGCACTAGGTGGAACTCAACATACTATATGTTGAAGGCTGCTGTTAGCTATGAGAAAGTTTTTGCAAGGTATGCGGATGAAGATCCTTACTTTGCAGTTGATCTACTTACCGATAAAGGTAAGGAGAAGGGTGTTGGAGTTCCGGATGAGCTGGACTCGGAGAATGTCAAGAAGTTGGCAGATTTTCTTGCACATTTTGCAGATCTGACAACTCGTGTTTCTGCCTCATTGTACGTGACTGCTAATAGCTTTTTTCCATGAGATTGGTGAGGTGAATATGTTAGTGCAAAGTTGGATGGAAAGTGAGGATTGGTTGCAAATTGCAATGGCAGAGAGGATGAAGGATAAGTTTGATAAATACTGGGGCAATTGGCATGAGCTCGATACCAGCAAGAAGGGGAAGGAAAAGGAGAACTTCAACTTGCTAATTTTCATTGCAACGACACTTGATCCAAGGTAAAAAAAAAGTACAAGTATTATAGTCAACTATTCTTCATTATGTAATGTTTTCTTATATCGCAAGATCACAAATTAAAGTTTTTATTTTCATTTTGCGATGCAGGTACAAGCTTTCGGAATACACACAGTTTGCCATTTTAGAAATGTATGGGGAGGACAAAGGGCCTAAGGTGTGGGTTGCAGTCAGTACTTGTCTTAGAGATTTATTCGAGGACTATAGGCTGATGTATGCTCCAAATGTTGCATCAGCTCAAAGTAGTGCTTCTCGAGAAGTTGAATCAATCGGAGGGCGTGCAAGCATGTTGAGATCCTTGATTGCCAAAAAAATGAGGTTGAACAGTGGCGGTAGCAGCAGCAGCAAGTCTGAGTTGGACAAGTTTCTTGCTGAGGAGCCTGAAGACGATGGCCCAAAAATTGACATATTAGATTGGTGGAAGGTTAACTCATCTAGGTTTCCTATATTGGCATGCTTGGCACGTGATGTTTTGGTAATCCCCATATCCACTGTTGCATCAGAGTCTGCATTCTCTACTAGTGGGAGTATTCTCGATGAGTTCACATCTTCTCTGACTCCATTCATGGTTGAAGCCCTTGTGTGCACTCAGGATTGGCTTCGATGTGGTACTCATGTCAGCATAGTAGAGAACGCTGAGGAATTGACCAAGCTCGAACAAGGTAACTTGATTCAATTAATATTCCATTATGTAATATGTGTTCGTTTGTTCTTATTTAATGCTTGCTTCCACCATTGTTGTTTATCAGCGTTAATCGCGGAATATAAGGAGAAAGTCAAGCCCCAAAGCAATGGCAAGCCCCCCACCACCGCAAAGCCTACTTAACGATTGGTGAGCTTCCACTTCTGGGTTATAAGAATTCATCTTGCTGCTTCAATTCAGATCAAAATAATAATATATTTATGTTTCTATTTGTGAACAACTCAACTAAATTATTGTTCATATTCCAGATGTTCTTTTTGGTTGGCTGCGGTTCTAAATAAACTACTAATAGTTGCTGGAGCAGAAGCAATAATACTTGAAGTTTAGAAATTGGGGGATTGCAGCAATAATGCTATTGTACGCTGCCTGTTGCGTTTGTTCCATGTTTTAAATTTAAGTCTTGAAAACTAAGTGTGTTTGTCGTTAAAATTTACCAGTTATTTCCAGTGTTGGGACCCAATTCATGTGCACGCTAAACTATTGTTTTGTGCTGATAATATTCTTATGTCGTATATCGGTATATGTACTAAGTCTACATCATGCTGCTATATATTATCAATTGTTTGTTCTTCCTGATTGTTAAGAATAGATAGGAAAGTGGATAGTTTTGGCAAAAAGGAGCTGGAAATAGTGTAGCCACTACTGCACTTATTAAATAATGAGGGTTGTTTCAGTGTGCAGCGATTCCTGTCACTATTAAATTATTAAATGTTCAGGTTGCTCAGTGTGCAGTGCAACTCTGCAAGTGTACAGCGATTCCTGCCATCATTAAATATTCAGGGTTGTTTAGTGTGCAGTGTAAGTGTGCAACGATTCCTCTTAGTATTTAAATATTCGGGCTGTTCGGTCAGGACCGATGACCGAACCGAAATCTCGGTGCGGTTATTCATCGGTTACTGCTTTTGCCATTGACCGATCGGTCAGTATTTTTTGAACAACCGAATTTTTTAAAAGACCGAAGCATCGACCCGAACGGTTTGGGGGAACCGAACGCCCAGCCCTACATGTACGTCGACCGACAGTCTGCTGGCGCCGCGGGGCTGACGCACGTACGTCGGAACGGGAAAAATACCGTTCTGCCCTTTTTTATGAAAGGTTATCTTTCAATCTGAGTCGTCGTTGTGTCTAGGGGGTTGTACTGAAGAAGAAGAAGTGTTCTGGCCATAGTACAAACGTGATAAATGATCCAATGCACCGCACAGAAAAGGATGAAGGAGATGCGATCGATATACTAAATGATGTGATGTTTTATCCGGGACACCAAACATGCTGATAGACTAAAGAACAAAGGATGGCAAAAGATAAATGTGTTGAACTAGTCTAACTTTACAATAATAGTTACCAAGCGGCAAGCGAGCTAGAGATATATAGCGAATCAGCCTAACAATTCCATACAAAACGTGGAATCTATCAGGGTCCATGCTTCAATTTATGAGTAGGGCAGCTCATAATTATCAGGTCGACAACACCTCTTATTTTGCGATGTCTAGATCAGATCACTCTATATCTCCTTCTTTACTTACAGTTACAAATCAACCGTCCTGTAGATGGCCCCAAAAATAAATAAATTCATACAAAGCTTGTTGCCGCTATAGTTAAACAGGTGAATGAGATATTGATTATACATCATATAGGGCCTCAATGATGGGAATAAATTCATACATACAAAGCCTTTTGCTGCTATAATTAAACAGGTGAATGACATATTATACTACCTCATAGGGCCTCAACGAAGGGCCTTCTAGGACAGAACCACGAATAACCTAACCAGCCACTGTTTTTGCTGCCGCCCTCCATGTGCTCTTGTGGGTGGGGAATTCGTTCGATGGCGTTTGACCCCAAATCAAATACAATAACCCATTGATCATGCTTCCCTGTATCGTGCTCCACAAAGTAGACACAATTTCTCCTAATGGCAGGGAATTCCTTTGCAGAGAGCGCGAGGCTGTCACCCCGGCCCAAGAAGAGCGAGTAGTCACCGAGATCTGTCACCTTCTCCCCCCCGAAGTCGAGGCGCTCGGCCGCCCAATCCGGGTGGTGAACTTCTACAAGGATCACGGAGCCGGGCCGTCCTTGTCCACGATACACCATGACGAGCAGCAGCTGGTTGTTGCATGCCACCACGTGTGGCACCGGATCCCCGGGTAAGCGTCTTGGGTACCGCGTTCGCAGAGGGGTGAAGAGGGGGATAAGCCGCAGGCGCTTGAGAGGGTGCTGCTGGAGATCGAAGATGCTGAGTTTCATGCACATCCTGGTGGAGATGTACAACCTGCCTTGGTGGAAGGCTGCGCCTTCGATCCGGCCTATAGGGTAGTCGAGCCGTATCGTCCAGGTCGCGTCTCCAGGGCGCCAAAAGAGCGTGTGCCCGATCTGCGAGCCCGGGTTTTTCTGGCTCGCGATTGCCATCCAGCCCGCCGGCGACGGCGAGGCGAGGGGGTCGCCGGTGAGGAACAATTGGACGATGCTTGGCAAAGGTGGCAGAGGAATCTCAGCTTGGGAGAGGGGCTCCCAGAGGATTAGCCTGGTGGGGGATCGCAGGTCGTCCGTTAGGGCGAGCCAGCCACGGGGCGTGCCGCAGCAGTAGGGGAGGCCGGCCGGGGCTAGGGCCCGGGAGTGCATCCTTTTACCACCGCGGGGCAGCCAGAAGGAGAAGGAGTGGTCGCAGTCAGGGTTAACGGCGTTGCGGTGCCGCTGGTCGTGGGCGGCGACGATCCACGGACGACAGGCTGCGAGCGGGGCGGTGGACGCGCGCCAGTGGGAGCATACCTGGTGGATGTGGATTTGGTCCACGTCGGCCTGCAAACGGTCCGATATTTCCTCGATAAGCTCCGCCGGCAGGAAGCTCCAGCCGCCGCCACGTCCTCTGCCTCCTCCTGCCATCACAACAACCTAACGAGCGAGTCGGGGTTTTCCCTGAGTTCCTCCAAAGCGTCGCGCCAGTTTATTGTAAAGGTGCCTTGTTTATTATTCGGATTCGGAAACCCTTCCTGTCCGTAGTCTGATATTATTAGGAACCTATCCCCAGACCAATCGTGATCCGTCGATGATCCCTCCCACCTCGTCGCTAGGAGGAATTCCAACGGGACCTCGTCTGCTTCCACACCCGTCCTCATCTTGTCACCCCCTCTGTTTCCTCGTCGACGACCCTAGCCAGCAGCCATGGCGAACAATAGCAACACCATCGCCGTCTATGCCCGTGCGCTGCTCCCGGAGGAGGAGGCCTACCTCCATGCTAAAAGGGCGATGCACCTCGCGCACGAGCGCACCCGTGATGCACCCGGCTCCGTCCAAAAAAGGGCAACAACCTCATCGTTTATGCCCGCGCGCTGTTTTTGGAGGAGGAGGCCTACCTCCATGCTAAGAGGGTCATGCGCCTCGCGCACGACCGCGCCCGTGATGCGCCACCGCCGCTACCAGCACTACCCGCGCCGGTGCAGCCCGACCTCACCGCTGCCGATGAGGACGCCAAGGGTTTCTTTTTCAATTATAATGTGATGGGGACGCGTGGACTCTCGTCGGCCTTCGTGACCGGTTTTTAAATGTTTAATTAATACTTGCTTATCATTTTTGGAAATTATTTATTTATTTTTTGACGCGTCGGCAAAAAATGGGTTGGGTCAGTGTTAGACGCACGCGTCGACCCAAACGCCGAAGCGGACGTTGGTGTCCGTCGGACCGACCCAAACGGACGGAAAGCTTTGTATATAGTAAGCCTAGGAAAAAAAGGAAAAGAAAAGGGAAAACAAACATCATAGAGACAAGCGATCGAAAATATTAAGCTGCTCATAGTGGGAGTATCATAGGTAATATCATGCATGTCAACTAGGCAATTTTGATGATGTGACATAGAATTAAATGAAAAAAAGAGGGTTGAGTATCATATCATGATACCGTATCATATTAAATGATGTGCTACTATGTGTCTTGCATGGCAATAAATGAACTATCCTATGATACCAACATATGATACTATGCATTACGGATGTGGTATCATAGACTAGTATCATATGCATGATACTAGTATATGATACTACCCATTACAACCAGCCTTATACTAGCTGTGGTGATCGGGGGGACAGCGTGGGCCCCGCGGCTTTGAGGCTGTCGGGGGCGGTGTGTCACGAGGCGCGTGCGCCTCTCGGCATCGCCCTCCTGTTGGAATTATGCCCTAGAGGCAACAATAAATATAGTTATTATTATAATTCCTGTATCAAGATAATCGTTTATTATCCATGCTATAATTGTATTGAATGAAGACTCATTTACATGTGTGGATACATAGACAAAACACTGTCCCTAGCAAGCCTCTAGTTGGCTAGCCAGTTGATCAAAGATAGTCAGTGTCTTCTGATTATGAACAAGGTGTTGTTGCTTGATAACTGGATCACGTCATTAGGAGAATCACGTGATGGACTAGACCCAAACTAATAGACGTAGCATGTTGATCGTGTCATTTTGTTGCTACTGTTTTCTGCGTGTCAAGTATTTGTTCCTATGACCATGAGATCATATAACTCACTAACACCGGAGGAATACTTTGTGTGTATCAAACGTCGCAACGTAACTGGGTGACTATAAAGATGCTCTACAGGCATCTCCGAAGGTGTTCGCTGAGTTAGTATGGATCAAGACTGGGATTTGTCACTCCGTGTGACGGAGAGGTATCTCGGGGCCCACTCGGTAATACAACATCACACATAAGCCTTGCAAGCAATGTGACATAGTGTAAGTTGCGGGATCTTGTATTACGGAACGAGTAAAAAGACTTGCCGGTAAACGAGATTGAAATAGGTATGCGGATACTGACGATCGAATCTCGGGCAAGTAACATACCGAAGGACAAAGGGAATGACATACGGGATTATATGAATCCTTGGCACTGAGGTTCAAACGATAAGATCTTCGTAGAATATGTAGGATCCAATATGGGCATCCAGGTCCCGCTATTGGATATTGACCGAGGAGTCTCTCGGGTCATGTCTACATAGTTCTCGAACCCGCAGGGTCTGCACACTTAAGGTTCGACGTTGTTATTGCGTATTTGAGTTATATGGTTGGTTACCGAATGTTGTTCGGAGTCCCGGATGAGATCACGGACGTCACGAGGGTTTTCGAAATGGTCCGGAAACGAAGATTGATATATAAGATGACCTCATTTGATTACCGGAAGGTTTTCGGAGTTACCGGGAATGTACCGGGAATGACGAATGGGTTCCGGGAGTTCACCGGGGGGGGCACCCACCCCGGGGAAGCCCATAGGTGTTGGGGGTGCCGCACCAGCCCTTAGTGGGCTGGTGGGACAGCCCAAAAGAGGCCTATGCACATTGGGAAGAAAATCAAAGAGGAAAAGGAAAAAAAAGGAGGAGGTGGGAAAGGGAAGGAGGACTCCACCTTCCAAACCAAGTAGGACTCGGTTTGGGAGGGGAATCCTTCCCCCCCTTGGCTCGGCCGACCCCTTGGGGGTTCTTGGACCCCAAGGCAAGGCTCCCCCTCCCTCTCCTATATATAGTGGGGTTTTAGGGCTCATTTGACACAACTTTGCCACGGCAGCCCGACCACATATCTCCACGGTTTACCTCTAGATCGCATTTCTGCGGAGCTCGTGCGGAGCCCTGCTGAGACGAGATCATCACCAACCTCCGGAGCGCCGTCACGCTGCCAGAGAACTCTTCTACCTCTCCGTCTCTCTTGCTGGATCAAGAAGGCCGAGATCATCGTCGAGCTGTACGTGTGCTGAACGCGGAGGTGTCGTCCGTTCGGCACTAGATCGTGGGACTGATCGCGGGATAGTTCGCGGGGCGGATCGAGGGACGTGAGGACGTTCCACTACATCAACCGCGTTCACTAACGCTTCTGCTGTACGGTCTACAAGGGTACGTAGATCACTCATCCCCTCTCGTAGATGGACATCACCATGATAGGTCTTCGTGCGCGTAGGAAAATTTTTGTTTCCCATGTGACGTTCCTCAACAGTGGCATCATGAGCTAGGTTCATGCGTGGATGTCTTCTCGAGTAGAACACAAAAGTTTTTGTGGGCGGTGATGTGCGTTTTGCTGCCCTCCTTAGTCTTTTCTTGATTCTGCGGTATTGTTGGATTGAAGCGGCTTGGACCGACATTACTCGTACGCTTACGAGAGACTGGTTTCATCGCTACGAGTAACCCCGTTGCTCAAAGATGACTGGCAAGTGTCAGTTTCTCCAACTTTAGTTGAATCGGATTTGACCAAGGAGGTCCTTGGATGAGGTTAAATAGCAACTCATATATCTCCGTTGTGGTGTTTGCGTAAGTAAGATGCGATCCTACTAGATGCCCATGGTCACCACGTAAAACATGCAACAACAAAATTAGAGGACGTCTAACTTGTTTTTGCAGGGTATGCTTGTGATGTGATATGGCCAACGATGTGATGTGATATATTGGATGTATGAGATGATCATGTTGTAATAGATAATATCGACTTGCACGTCCATGGTACGGCAACCGGCAGGAGCCATAGGGTTGTCTTTATACTAACGTTTGTGCTTGCAGATGCGTTTACTATTTTGCTAGGATGTAGCTTTAGTAGTAATAGCATGAGTAGCACGACAACCCCGATGGCGACACGTTGATGGAGATCATGGTGTGGCGCCGGTGACAAGAAGATCGTGCCGGTGCTTTGGTGATGGAGATCAAGAAGCACGTGATGATGGCCATATCATGTCACTTATGAATTGCATGTGATGTTAATCCTTTTATGCACCTTATTTTGCTTAGAACGACGGTAGCATTATGAGGTGATCTCTCACTAAAATTTCAAGACGAAATTGTGTTCTCCCCGACTGTGCACCGTTTCTACAGTTCATCGTTTCGAGACACCACGTGATGATCGGGTGAGATAGACTCAACGTTCACATACAACGGGTGCAAAACAGTTGCACACGCGGAACACTCGGGTTAAGCTTGACGAGCCTAGCATGTGCAGACATGGCCTCGGAACACATGAGACCGAAAGATCGATCATGAATCATATAGATGATATGATTAGCATAGGGATGCTTACCACTGAAACTATGCTCAACTCACGTGATGATCGGACTTGAGCTAGTGTAAGTGGATCATGAACCACTCAAATGACTAGAGAGATGTACTTTTTGAGTGGGAGTTTAGCGAATAATTTGATTAAGTTAAACTCTAATTATCTTGAACATAGTCTAAGTCCACTTTGAATATATTTGTGTTGTAGATCATGGCTCACGCGACAGTCATCCTGAATTTTAATACGTTCCTAGAGAAAGCTAAGTTGAAAGATGATGGAAGCAACTTTGTATACTGGGCTCGTAATCTTAAGCTAATCTTACAAGCTGGGAAGAAGGATTATGTCCTTAATGCTGCGCTAGGAGATGAACCACCCGCTACGGCCGATCAGGATGTTAAGAACGCTTGGTTAGCACGTAAGGAGGACTACTCAATAGTTCAATGTGCAGTCTTGTATGGCTTAGAACCGGGAATTCAACGTCGCTTTGAGCGTCATGGAGCATTTGAGATGTTCCAGGAGTTAAAGTTTATCTTTCAAAAGAACGCCCGGATCAAGAGGTATGAGACCTTCGATAAATTCTATGCTTGCAAGATGGAGGAGAACTCGTCCGTCAGTGAACATGTGCTCAAAATGTCTGGGTACTCAAACCGTCTAGCTGAGCTGGGGATTGAACTCCCGCAACAAGCTATCACTGACAGAATCCTTCAATCACTGCCGCCAAGCTATAAAGGCTTTGTGTTGAACTACAACATGCAAGGGATGAACAAGTCTCCCGGGAGTTGTTTGCGATGCTGAAAGTCGCAGAGTCTGAACTCCGTAAAGAGCATCAAGTGTTGATGCTGAATAAGACCACTAGTTTCAAGAGAAACGGCAAAGGCAAGAAGGGTAATTCGAAGAAGAGCGGCAAGCCTGTTGCCAATCCGACGAAGAAACCCAAAGCTGGACCTAAGCCTGAAACAGAGTGTTACTATTGCAAGGGTATGGGTCACTGGAAGCGCAATTGCCCCAAGTATCTGGCTGATAAGAAGGCGGTCAAAGAAAAATCAGGTATATTTGATATACATGTTATTGATGTGTACTTAACCGGCTCTCGTAGTAGTGCCTCGGTATTTGATACCGGTTCTGTTGCTCATATCTGCAACTCGAAACAGGAACTGCGGAATAGACGAAGGCTGGCGAAAGATGAAGTGACGATGCGCGTAGGAAATGGTTCCAAGGTTGATGCAATCGCCGTCGGCACAGTTTCACTTGAATTACCATCGGGATTAGTTATGAACTTGAATCATTGTTATTTAGTGCCTGCGTTGAACATGAACATTATATCTGGATCTTGTTTATTGCGAGACGGTTACTCTTTTAAGTCAGAGAATAATGGTTGTTCTATTTTTATGAGTAACATCTTTTATGGTCATGCACCCAATGTGAGAGGATTGTTCATATTGAATCTTGATAGCGATACACACATAAATAACATTGAGACCAAAAGAGTTAGAGTTAACAATGATAGCGCCATATTTTTGTGGCACTGCCGCTTAGGTCATATTGGTGTAAAGCGCATGAAGAAACTCCATGTCGATGGACTTTTGGAGTCACTTGACTTTGATTCACTTGACACGTGCGAACCATGCCTCATGGGCAAGATGACTAAAACTCCGTTCTCCGGAACAATGGAGCGTGCAAGTGACTTGTTGGAAATCATACATACCGATGTGTGTGGTCCGATGAGCGTAGAGGCACGCGGCGGATATCGTTATTTTCTCACCTTCACTGACGATTTGAGTAGATATGGTTATGTCTACTTAATGAAGCACAAGTCTGAAACATTTGAAAAGTTCAAGCAATTTCAGAGTGAAGTTGAAAATCATCGTAACAAGAAGATCAAATTCCTACGGTCTGATCGTGGGGGTGAATATCTGAGTTTTGAGTTTGGTGCTCACTTAAGACAATGTGAAATTGTTTCACAGTTGACACCGCCTGGAACACCACAGCGTAATGGTGTGTCCGAACGTCGTAATCGTACTTTATTAGAGATGGTGCGATCTATGATGTCTCTTACCGATTTGTCGTTATCGTTTTGGGCTTATGCATTAGAAACAGCTGCATTCACTTTAAATAGGGCACCATCAAAATCCGTTGAGACGACACCATACGAACTGTGGTATGGCAAAAGGCCAAAGTTTTCGTTTCTTAAAGTTTGGGGATGTGATGCTTATGTCAAAAAGCTTCAGCCTGAAAAGCTGGAACCCAAAGCGGAAAAGTGCGTCTTCATAGGTTACCCCAAAGAGACAGTTGGGTACACCTTCTATCTCAAATCCGAGGGCAAAGTGTTTGTTGCTAAAAACGGAGCTTTTCTCGAGAAGGAGTTTCTCTCGAGAGAATTGAGTGGGAGGAAGATAGAACTTGACGAGGTTGTCGAACCTCTCATCCCTCTGGATGGTGGCGCAGGGCAAGGGGAAACCTATGTCGTTGCGACGCCGGTTGAGGAGGAAGTTAATGATAATGATCATGAAACTCCGGTTCAAGTTTCTGTCGAACCACGCAGATCGACGAGACCACGTGCTGCTCCAGAGTGGTACGGTAATCCCATCTTATCAATCATGTTGTTGGACAACAATGAACCTGCAAATTATGAAGAAGCAATGGTGGGCCCAGATTCCAACAAATGGCTAGAAGCCATGAAGTCCGAGATAGGATCCATGTATGAGAACAAAGTGTGGACTTTGGAAGTACTGCCTGAGGGCCGCAAGGCTATTCAGAACAAATGGATCTTTAAGAGGAAGACGGACGCTGACGGCAATGTGACCGTTTATAAATCTCGACTTGTGGCAAAGGGTTTTTCACAAGTTCAAGGAGTTGACTACGATGAGACATTCTCACCCGTAGCGATGCTTAAGTCCGTCAGAATCATGTTAGCAATAGCTGCATTTTTCGATTATGAAATCTGGCAGATGGATGTCAAAACGGCGTTCCTTAACGGTTTCCTTAAGGAAGAGTTGTATATGATGCAACCCGAAGGTTTTGTCGATCCTAAGGATGCTAACAAGGTGTGCAAGCTCCAGCGATCCATTTATGGACTGGTGCAAGCATCTCGGAGTTGGAACAAACGCTTTGATGAGGTGATCAAAGCTTTTGGGTTTATACAAGTGGTTGGAGAATCTTGTATTTACAAGAAAGTGAGTGGGAGCTCTGTGGCGTTTCTAATATTATATGTGGATGACATATTGTTGATTGGAAACAACGTAGAGTTTTTGGAGAGCATAAAGGATTACTTGAATAAAAGTTTCTCTATGAAGGACCTAGGAGAAGCTGCTTACATTCTAGGCATTAAGATCTATAGGGATAGATCAAAACGTCTGATAGGACTTTCACAAAGCACATACCTTGATAAAGTTTTGAAAAGGTTCAAAATGGAACAGTCCAAGAAGGGGTTCTTGCCAGTTTTACAAGGTACGA